>NC_134702.1:193168005-193471035 GCF_043290135.1 Rhipicephalus microplus
GGCTCTAGTGCCGTGCAAAACGATGGCCAGACGAACTCGCAAACCTGTAGTTAGGCGATATTGGCCTACAACTTCATCCAAAGCAAGGCACCGGTGGAATCTTTGCTTTTGGGGGGGGGGGGGGGGGCTGGAGGGAAGCTTGACGTTCACGGGCTCTCGCTGCCACATAGAACTCTCAATTTGTTACCGAAGAACAGTCTAGGCGTGCTTCCAAAGTAACACGATCCACAACAGAAAGTAGCATCTCGCAGTTTTGGTCGATCACATCACAGCGCTAGGACTATGGTTATCACAAAAAGGAGAAGTGACGACTGAACAAACAAAAGCGCCAAGCCGCCCCACCACGACTTCTCAGGGCAAAACAGTTATCAACGTTGTCTTTCAAATTTCGGTCACACGAGCACAGCTTGTTCACAAGTCTTGGAACGTCAACACAGCACCACTGTTCACAACGAACATCGTTTCACTCCCGAACAGAACATTGCTCTCAAGTAAATAGAAGCGTACGGGCTGTAGTGGCGAAGCAAGAACCAAGCGCGTAGTTCATACGTTTCCGTACGTACTTGGGGTCACTCAAGTAACGTGTCAAAACGCTGTCAATCCGAAATGTCGCACAGCACCAAACTGAGAGACTGGAAAGTCAAGCGAACGAACTGTTACCGGCACACAAACACACATTGCAGGCTTCTCGAGTGCTAGTTGCTGTCGATACATCGACGCCGATCCCCGCTTGATAACCACACCGACGCACAGGCTTCGCTGCGCTTCACCGTACACCATTGCACTGCCACAGCTTTCCGCACTGCTTACACGCACAGAAAGAGCTGCTGTAATCACAACACATCCGGTCAAACGCTGAAGTAACTCGTGCGAGAAGCATTTGCTGAAAGTCGCACCGACCGATATGCTGTTTACGACGCCATGTTGTTTTCGACAACTCCGCAGCACATAAGATGATAGGAGAGCTCTTAGAAAGTACTTGCACTATTTTCACGGCATGACAAAATTTTCTCTTATGTGCGAGGAGGGTGATATGACGAACAGGACAGGCGTGCCAGATGAAAGAAGTGTTTTGGCAACGTCACGGAGTGAGCTGATGTAGAGGGTATTGCTTCACAACCAATCACAAGCTGTGCCTGTCGGCCAAGTCGTCGACTGCTCGCGTTTGTCGTCTGCTTCGATCAGAGCATGCGACAGGGGATTCGCCTTCGCAACGCTATTATTCTCAGGTCAAGTGGTCGCTACGCCGCACAAAATATATGTCAGTGGCTCGCTCTACCTTTGAATGATGTTCGTGCGCCAAGGTAAATGGCTGGTAATTGATGCAGGGATGAATTCAGCCAAGGTTTGCTCCAGAATCGTGAGGGTTTGCATATTTTCGGTGTCATACAAAGTTACTAGGGTCATTTCATTCCGATTGCTTGCCATAATATCACGGTCCATATCGGTGTCTGAACAGTGAAGGTGAAGATGCATGATTTGTTTGTAGTTCCATGCGTAATCACGCGCACCCCTAATAAGCTTTGGTTTACAAAGTACTCTTTGTTCCAGATCATCGCAAAGTGTATCGACAGCTGTATTTCAGAGATCGCACCCATTGGACAGTTAGAGCCAATGAAAGTACACTAGAGCGCAAACTTTAGAAACCACTCACTGAAAACGTCCTCTCATTTTTATTTCCAACAGCGTGCAAAGAATGTGCTCCCATTAACCTCTTTGGTAGTAATTTCCACCAATGAAACAAGGATCTCGAGTCGTACTTTTAATTGGATGAGATGGGGCGCAACACAGCAATATAACAAATAAGGTCGATCCTATGCCATGTCGCGTTCGAATGCACAGACCATTCACGTATCACATTGGTTTTCATCCAACCACAAATCTTTACATGCGTAGTTTTATGCCATTGACGCCCAATCGAATTCTTCAATTACTGCGACTTCGAACTCATTGGACGATGGTGGTTGTCAACACCATCCACTGCGTACAAGGGAAACAACACGCGAAGCTCAAAGCGCCGAAAGAAATAAAAACGCAACAGCAGTCATCAGGCAGCCCTTATTGGGCGTGAATTAACTCAAAACCAGCCAGGGCACCAAAGTATACCGCTGCTACAGCAGATTCTAAGTAGCCACATTTTTCCTAAGAGTGGTCCGGACCACTCTTAGGATTTTCTCTCAGCCATGCTGTTTTACGCACAATTTCGCTTCGTAAATCCACTTACGAGCACTTTTCGGTGACGTAAGCAAATATAGCAACTGCATCACCATCGCTGACATGTTCCCGGGCAGTCACAGCGCGCTTTATTTGCAGCGGCCGATGTGACAACTATGGCCTCTTACGACGTTTTTTCGTTTCGTGAACCGACTTACGCTACAAAATTCCTCTTGCGCGAAAATGTTTTCGTAAGTGAGTTTTGTGAATCCGGGCCCTGGAGTTTTCTAACGTGCACCCAATCTGAGCACACGCGCCTGCTACATTTCTGCCTCCATCGTAAATGCAGCCGCCGCAGCCGGAATTGGATCCCGCGACTTGCGGGTTAGCCGTCGAGTACCTTATCCACTAGACCACCGCGGCGGTACCTTCTGATCTCGGTACTCGCAAAACTAAAATACATGGTATTAATCAGATATAAAAAGCTACCAATTTATACAGATATCATAAAAATATTACTAAACGAACAGATTATCAGCACCTGAGATATCCCTGGAAACCTCAGTGGAGTCAATCTAGAAAGTTAGAAGTGAATTTAACCTCATTTCGACGTCGTGGCCCCGCATTAAACTTTTATTTGCCCAGCGCTAGTCTTGTGTTATCTCCTCTGTGCCCATTCTGCGAAGAAACAGGAACATTGATTGATGACTTCGTATAATGTCGGAACTATTCATTAGTTAGAAAAAAGACTTCTGGTTATTTCGGTTTGCACCATAGGTATATATTTACCTTCAGCTAATGTTCTCAGTTTCCGTGCCCGCAGCTTGGGACATCGCCACACAAACGTATTTGATGCGGCATGCGATTTTATTCACGAATCAAAACGCATGTCATTATAATGGCTGCCTAAAGATATTCTTCACAAATTTTTTGATATGGTTGATATTGTGAATGAAAGTCGCACATTCAATCGATTTTGAGCGGTTGAGGCAAACACAGCTGCCCGGTGTTTTGCAAAGTTCAGTCTTCTGATATAGTAAATGTTAGCTCTTTTTCTTTTAATAATTATTAGTTATTCTATCTTAATTTAAAAAAATAATTTGCTTTTTTTTCTTTGGTCTTTTATATTGACATCGCACTCAGTATGTCACATATACCCAACTTCAATCTTTCATGGCCAACCTCCAGAGTAGGTATGCGCGAATGCTTACAGGCAACAAACAAACAAAACACATAAAACAAACGAACAACAACACACTAATTTCTACTAAGTAAGCTCTTTCTACGAAGTAAGCTCTTGCGTAAACATTTCGCGAAATCATAACAATTCTTGCGAAGGCTGCCTTCAAAATGTTTGATCGAACGTACTTGGCCGCAGCTGTACTTACCTCCTAACGCCATATGATCGATGCATGTGTTAACAAATTCCGAAAAAACTCAAGCTGCAGTACTTTCTTCTAGGCATTGCTACTAGTTGCACGATGTATTTTATGAACATTTACCGGCCGCTTCTTCAGGTGTCCGAATAATTGTCACAATATCCAAAGCCATAAATTTTGGCAGCCGCTGCAAGCTTCGGCAAAGGTTCGGCGTAGCCTATTTTAAACTAATGTTACAAACTACAATCAGCTAAGTTTACGTTGTAGAAAGTTCCGCTTTTTATTTAATGGCATCCTAACTCTTACAGACATTTAAGATTTATTTTTGTACAGTAAAATGTGATTTTCAACCCTTCCAACCTCTCTAAGAGCCGCATTTCTTTTGTATTCGTCCCGTGCGTTAAGTGTAGAAGGCAGAATTGTAGGAATTGTTAAGTGATTGTTTTCATGAACTTTGATGGGAGAGTGCGTGGAAACTGTGTGGACGGGATGCTGACTCTGTTGCTTTCCGTTGAACTCTAAGATGTCAAGCACCGAAACCGTTTTTTATGATGCCTGCTTTAGGATGATACTTGTTATTAGCTCTTTCCACCTAGGGCACGTAAACGTGCAGCCATGGTGCAGCTCAAGAGCGTTCTCAAATTGCGCCTACAACGATATTACAGCGGCCGTGGCTACCATTGAAACACTCGTTCACGACTATTATCAGCACTGCTATGTAAATGGTGAGCCACTGTATCGCTTTGCAAGGTATATTTTACAAATAAAATTCAGTTTTTAAAATTTGATTTTATTATACAGAACACTCCTTGGTGTACATAAGCTCACGTCCCGAAACTATGACAGCAGTGAATTGGAATTTCATAAAAAAACGCGGGTGTCTTGTCCACCATCGTTAGTTGATGACACTTACATTGAGATCGCAGATTTCGGAGAATATTCTATACCTACATTTCGTAGTTTGCAAGAGCATTTTTACTACGTTATTATTTCCATGCCAGGTAAGGTAATTTGAAGCGTTTTACATATCGCTCTAAGTCATACACTGTCAGAGTCAGTCATTGCTAAGCATTTCTCGCTGGCACGAACCCACATAGCTTTTATAAAACCAGACTTCTGAGCAAAGCTTAAAAACATTTAACATGTATGCAGAAAAAGAAATAAAAAAGCTTCGATTCCTGCAGAACACTATTTATATAAGTGGCTGCGGATATTCACAGAAAATGAAGGTAACTTGCACACCTGGTACTCTCCCAGTGGGCTTCTCTTCACCTGTAAAAAATTGCACAATGAAATTAACATGGTATCAAAACACAGTGCGGCAAAGTAGTTTAAAAAGCTGTAAGCGAAAATCAGCTTTCATGATGCTGTAAAACCCATTACTTAGTAAAACAACTGGAAGGTACTTATCATGATCGTCATCTTTATCATAAGCTTGACTACGTCCGCTGCAAGACAAAGGCGTTTCCCATACTACACCACTCAACCGGATCCAGTACTTTCTGCTGCTATGTTATACGCTTATAACTGCAAACTTGTTAATCTCATCTGCCTACCTAGCATTCGGTCTTCCTCTAATGCTTTTGCCTTTTTTTTAGAATCCAGTCATTTACCCCCAATTACGAGCGGTTATCCTACTGATGCGCTACGTGCCAACCCCAGCCCATGACAATTTCAACTTTTCATTTCAACTGCGATATACTTAACCCTCCCCCAATGAATCCCTAGTCCACTCTGCTTTGTTCTTGTCTCGTCAGTTTACATCGATCTTTTTGCTTTCCATCGCTCACTGCGTCATCCTCAATTTAAGTTGAACCCTTATTATGCACCACGAAGTTTCTTATCCGTGAGTTAGTGCCACCTGGATTTCTATAGGTCGGTATATAGCCATTTTAATCCACTTGTTATACTTTTTTGTTCATTATTTTTTGAATATACACTGGTGTCATATGTATCTGATCATAAGTCGGATAGCATGGGCAAACATAAATATCTCCCACAAAACGATTCATACAAATCCACAAATACATGGCGGCCGGGAAGATTATTACTGAACAAAGAGAGACATGTTTTTTGCAATCAAGTACGTCCATTTTTAACAAAAAACAATGGAACATTGAGAGCGAATAATCTAAAAAAAAACATAGTCACCAAAAAACCATTCCTGAAAACTAAAAATCCCGCTTCATTCTCAACTGAATGCACCATTGCACAAAATTTTTCAAAAAGAAAATAAAGGTAAATATTTCCGAACGATCTACCAAGTGCAAAGCTGTATATTGAATTCATTCAAAAAGAAATGAGTCGCTATATAGTCTATAATAGTGGTTTGCAGGCAATTACACTGACGCGCCTTGAAGCGAATGATAAAGCTACATTTTAGAATGACATGAGTGTACAGCATGTTCAGATTCTGGTTTACTGTACAATAACGTGGATGTTCGCATGTTATCACAAGAATTATGTTCAAAACGCCTTAATTTCCGTAGTTTTTTTTTCCAGTTGCTCAAGTTCTGCACATTGTATGAGTAATGAGGAACACGTTAGCCTGTTGTTACGATTATAAGCACTATTATAAACATTATAAACAAAAGGTCATACAAAAGATAATCCTTGTACTTCGTAAAACTTTATGTATTGTCCTCGATAAACTAGAACAAAAATCACACCATATTCACGGAGTGAATGATGATGAGTGGAGCGAAGCGTCCCGACGCCCATTCGTGCTTCTGTCTGTCCGGGCTTTCCTTCGTCCGTGCGTTTTCCATGCGTCTGTTCGTGCGTCTGTCCGTCAGTCAGTCAGTCAGTCTGTCTGCCTGTGCATCCGTCCGTATGTCTGTGCGTCCGTCCATTACTTCAAGCGTCCGCTTGTCTGCCTGTGCGTCCGCCCATCTGTCTGTCTGTCTGTCTGTCTGTCTGTCTGTCTGTCTGTCTGTTCAACCGTCCGTGCGTGCGTCAGTCCATCCATCCGTTCATCCATGCATGCGTTCATGCGTCCATGCGTCTGATCGCCTTCGAGAATGCAGGCGGTGCGCGGATAACAGAGACACGACACGAACCAAAGAAGCCAAACGCAAGTGTTTTTAAGGCGCCTGCCGCTTTGCTTCGTCCTTGTATCACAAATTATCCACCACTCACGGCGACACTCCTGGAAACTGAGAGATGCACTCCTTCTTCACGCACCGAGGCACAACCCACGTAGCAGCCAATTGGAGAGTACCGGTACAGTGCCATCTGAAGTATCGTCACTCAACTGCAGTTTTATTGTGCTTCTATAAGTCAACACCGTCTTATATACTATTCCAGAGATACTTCCTTCTTTTTTTTCTTTTCTCTTCTTCTCTTGGTTACGCCACACGCTGGACAAGGGCGCCCCTAAAATGTTAGGCGGTGTAAGACTGAGAGACAGCAACAATGGCGTGTACCGATACACTAAGGGGAAGAGTGCTCAGAGAAGTAAAATGCAGCGAGAAATGTCACATTCCTAAACTAAATAGTGTTAACGAATGACAAATGACCAAAGATATAATTTTCAGGACTCCTCAAAAGATGAGAATTGAAAATGAATGAATGAATGAATGAATAAATATAAACAAGTTTTATTAGGTTCAGCAGCACGGGGGGATGTCAGGCGCCCGGCTTAGTTCCATGTCGACGCAGATAGGCTAAGCCCAACTGCCCCCTCACGAACCCGATGGACGGTTGTGAGCTGAGAGTTGAAATGAGAACGCTCAATCTAACACGCCTTCGTTCTACAATGGGCACACACTGTCTCATAGCTATCTAAAAATTACTATTATTAGCATTAATTCATTGAAGAAAATCTGACCATGCATTGGTAATAAGTGCACATGAATTCAATATTGCTGAAATATGCGTAAATTTTACTGGGCATAGGTGGTTCTTTGTGCCTCCTCACAGGTGGTGACAAAACTTAAAGTCACAGGTCATTTTTTTTTGTTGAGGGTAAGTTGTACTTTCGTGAAGTTTAGTTGTCATTGATGTAATAAAAAGTACAAGTAATGGCGACAGAACTTTGCTTGGATTTATTTTCTGTTGGTTGTCCTTGATGTTCTCCAAGAACACCACCCCTTAAATTTCCATTCGTACACTATTGTTCTTTATCTTCTTGGTTCTTTAGAGCCCTACCTTAGTGCTTTTATGTGTAATAGTCCTTTCTTTTAATTCTTTGCGGTTCACCGTCATCATTGCTGAGTGTTGTGGGGTTACCTCCAAGCCGGAGTCACTGATATATTATTCGTTAAGGATTATTGATAACGCTTTCCACTCTACAGCCGTCAAAATAGGTCTTCTAAGGGCGCAGTGAAGAACTTCTTCAAGAGCCTATCTTCTTTTGTCACCACTGTTCCAATCAAAATTTTCTTGTTTTTCTGGGGAAGCAGGGCAATTGTCGGTATATATACGGTTTTTTTATTTGTTGTGGGCGTTCATTGGAGAGTACTTGTTGATTGCGCACACACAAATGTATGTAAATTTATTTATTTGTATATTTAATTATTTACCTATTTATTTATTTATTTATTTATTTATTAACACTATGCTCCCGTAGCGCAGACCTCTCTGGCTGGAATTTCCACTGCGATGACGCATTCACGGCGCTGCGCCGGCTACTCCCGTCTCCGCCGGTTCTCCGCCACTTCGGTCCCAATGCACCAACTGAAATTCACACGGATTCAAGCGGTGTCGGCCTCGGTGCCAATTCTTCGCCAGTACGTTCGCCAGTACGTTCGATCATGCACCACGTGTCAACGACGCAATACACCTTTCCACAGCGCTGCTGGCCCTTTGCAACCCTTAACCTGCCCAGCGAGACCATTAAACCGCGTCGGAATAGACATTCATAGCCCTCTACCCAACACTGTTCGAGGCAACTGGTGGATTATCGTCACCGTCGATCATTTGACACGCTACGCTGAAACATCTGCGCTGCCTGCTACCACTGCGAAAGACGTTGCGTCCTTTCTTCTTCGCCATCTCATTTTGCGACACGGTGCACCTCGTGAATTACTGAGTGACCGAGAACGCTTGTTTCTCTTAAACGCCGTTGACGAGTTGCTCCAGGCATGTCGCACTGTCTATCGGAAAACCTCGGCATACCATCCTAAAACCAATGGCATGACAGAACGCTTTAATCGTATCCTTGGAGATATGCTTGCCTTGTACGCCTCTGACGACCACACTAATTGAGTCCAAGTGCTCCCTTTTGTCACGTACGCGTACAACTCTGCGCCACAAACAACCACTGGCTTTTCTCCTTTCTTCCTCCTGTACGGACGTGAGCCATCATGCTCCATGGACACCATTCTCCCTTACAGGCCTGATGTTTCCGAAGCGACGCCTGTTTCCGAAGCAGCTGCTTATGCCGAAGAGTGTCGTCAACTCGCTCGCTCATTTACCGCACAAGACCAATGGCACCAGAAAACTGACCACGATTCATCTGCGTCTACTGTACACTATAACCCAGGAATGCTGGTTTGGCTCTGGGTCCCGTCTACCCCTCCCGGTCTTTCCCCGAAGCTTTCGTCGAAATACCATGGCCCCTACCGTGTGGTCCGGCAAACATCTCCTGTCAGCTATGAAGTTGAGCCCATTGATGCACCTTCGGACCAACGGTGCCGTGGGCGTGAAACTACACGTATCACGCCTCAAACCGTGCTATGACCCCCTTGTCGTGTCCTTTCTCTAGGTCACCAGGTTGGCTCCTTTCTGTGCGGGGAGTAATTGTACTGAAGCATAGTGGCGCCAGCTCTGTGCCAGCGTGAAAGAAGACGTTGACGTCCGTGTGTGGCTCGTGCTTGCCGGGTCCCTGCCTGTACCAGATTGTTGCGGCTAACGTTTCTCGAATAATAACCTGTGTTTTTACGCAACCTTGCTCGTTGCAATACAAATAAATCGTATCATTCTGATTACTATCAAACAATAGCGTTCCAGGGCAAAGGGCAGATTTATTTAACTCTGAAGGTGTGACTTGCTGATATGATTATTCCGTTAACTGAGCTCACACAACATCAGCTTGTCAGTTTTGTGCGAGACAGCATCACTTCGTCGTCTGCCCAAATTTCATGAAGCCCGAATTGTCTGACTACCAAAAAAATTATGCTTGCTCCAACAGCCTCCAAAAATAGTGAGTGAACTTGTACGCAAGTCTGAGTGACAAAGCTGTCTCAGCGCTTGTGGCGTAAGCGGCATCGGGTGCTTTACCACATGAGATTTTCAATGCGTGTGGGAAACCCTTGATCACCCTGCCTGTGCCGCTGACCGTCGTGCTTGTACCAAAGATTGGTACCAACCATTCTTTCTTACAGGCCTGATGTTTCCGAAGCGACGCTTGTTTCCGAAGCAGCTGCTTATGCCGAAGAGTGTCGTTAACTCGCTCGCTCATTTACCGCACAAGACCAATGGCGCCAAAAAACTAACCACGATGCCTCTGCGTCTAGTGTCCACTATAACCCAGGAATGCTGGTTTGGCTCTGGGTCCCGTCTACCCTTCCCCGTCTACCCCTCACCTTTAGGATGTCTGCGGTCTGTGTATCCTTCCTTTCATTAACGTATTGTCTGCCCAATAACGTAATAAACCCAATAAAGTGGCTGGGGGATAGCCGCCGTGATAGCTAAGTGGCAGAGTAACCTTCAAAACGTTATTTGAAGGTTGCAGGTTCGGTTTCTGCTCATGGCAAGTTATCTTTTCATCCACTTTTAGTTTTTCACATTTACCTTACAATTGGTCTAAAAACTTCCCCTACACATTCCTTGGTATCATCGTCTGTTATATCTCAATATTTTCTGTCTAAACGAGGAAAAAACGAGCCCTTAAGTATCCACTTGTTTTCATTATATATGTATTTATATATAAAATCGCCTCGCCGTGGTGGTCTATTGGCTAAGGTACTCGGCTGCTGACCCGCAGGTTGCGGAATCGTATCCTGGCTGCGACGGCTGTATTTGAGATGGAGGCGCAAATGTTGTAGGCCAGTGTACTCAGATTTGAAAGCACGTTGAAAAATCCCAGCAATTTCCGGAGCCCTCCACTACGGTGTCCGTTATAATCATATAGTGATTTAGGGACGTTAAACCTCACATATTAATCAATCAATTATATATAAAATCACTCCGATAACCACCTGTCATGTCTTTATATGATAATAGAGGACTTGTAAGGAGGATTTGCGAGTTCTCCCAATCAGTTCCGAGGAAGCTCCGCTATGATCATTTTCATCGTGGAGATGGGTTTTTTTTATTGTGAGGCTCTTAAAACCATCTGCAAGCAAGCCATGTTTGGAATTGAGATATCATGTGTCTCTGCTTTATACCCCATTTTATTCGAACTTTGACACTTGCCTTATGTAGGGCTATGATAGTTCCATAGCCTTCGTAGAATTCTTCCAGTATTTCAGGGGCGAAGCTCCTTATGGTCTCGGCAGTCCATCCCTCCGGCGTAGCCAGCACAACATATCCAGCGACAGACAGACAGCCGGATGAATAGATGGATGGCCACTTTGCCCCACTCATCATCACTCGTTCCGAAGAAAAGCTGTGATTTTTACATGCGAAGCAGCTCTTTGACTAGCCTGTGTAACGCTGTCCCTCTGTCCACACCACGATCCCCTGGTCGCAGGTGTTTGGGCGGTGCCAAGTAGGTCACGCCTTCCCTAATAGTATGAGCGTGTTCACGCTACCTTCTCTCTAGCTGGCCGCCACTCACCGCGTGTAATTTCGCTCACTTCGCCCTCTCCACCTTTCGCAACGTCAAAAGGGTCGCTGTTTACGTGCGGAGTCAGTGTTCGCTACGCGCGTTTAACTCTGACCTGTAAGAATGACCTGGAATCTCTCGACAACATTCCTGCTGCGAATGCGTTGCCGTGAGCGTCGGCGACGTACTCACGCTGTACCAAGTTCCCAACCTGCCGAAGCAACGGTTCAGCGCTGTCTGGAAGAGACACTGACTGATTGTGGCGAGGCGTGTCGACGTGCACCTTTTTTAGTCGAGGGAGACTTCAACGTTGATGTAAAAGGAGGAGGAGGAGAATGGCTTTACGATTACATGCGTGACGTGCACTCTCTAAAGTGCATGTTGGCGGAATAGACACTACACACCTTGCTAAGGGGTACATGCATAAATCTGGTCTTTGCCAACTTCGACGTCGAATGTCTGCGAAAATCTCTCAGCGTGCACTTCATGCATCACAAAGTCAAAGTAATCGAGGCGAAACGCGCCCGAGTGCTGGCACAGCACCCGTGTCTACTCTGAAGAAACCAAAAGACCTACGCTAGCCATTGCTTAAGGCGAATCTTCCAGCGCTCATCGCAGCAGCCGTGTCATCTCGTTCGACCCGTGACGCCACCCGTGCGAAACGCTGCTGCTTCACTTCTAAACAGGGTTCCCTTTGGAAGATGTCATCAATTTATTTATGTATGGTTCGTTCACGCTCAGATTTTGCAGTGCCTGCATAACTGCTGCTTTTTTTGGCCTTATGAAACGTTTTCTCATTACTAATAAATTATATGTATGAGAATTGTTTATTTTTTTGCGTTTTTACACGCCTGATTGGTAGTATCACCATGATTTTTATCGAGTAGAAATTACGAATGGTTGCTTGGTTCTTTGACTTATTTATTTATGAGGTGGTCTGAGTTGTATGGGCTATTATCATTGTAAATAGGTTGTTGATGACGTCCCTTGACATACTGAACAGAACTCTTTACGTTCTTTCTCATATAGAACAAGTTTATGTTAGCATTCTTCCATTATTCTGGTGCCCTCGCTGTCAAGGTACAGTTTGTATACAGGGTGGCTGTTTTTCTTACACAACCTTTCCACCTTTTTTCAACAAATCTTGTAGTTCCTCATCTTCACCAGCGCCTTTGCCTCTCCGCCTTGCGTCCAAGCATTTCTATATTAGCCTTTTTGTTGCTGATAGGACATATTTTTTGGGGGCACTGTTAGCACTTGAATTATTATCTTGATTGTTGTTTCTACTCTACAGATTAGTAGATTTCCTCACGCACTTCATCTATTCTAATATGAGTAGCAGTGACGTTGCTTTGTTTGTCTTTGAATGTATACATCTGGTTTTGTCCTGTGCCCTGTTTAGTCTTCAACTTTTTGAGGCTTCGCTCTTTCTGTAGAGCGTGTCAAATTCAGCTTTGACAATCATTCAAGTGGTGTTTTCTTTATTGAGCGTGTCGGTGTCTTCTGTCATCATTACTTTATTATATTTGTAGCTACAGTGCAACTTACCGTCTACTTGCTCAGCATTCCGTTACAAGTGCTGCTTTATAAATAAATACAGGTGAGCTTTTGTTTATTTTCTCTAGGTTGCACTTATCAATAATCACTCATGATATAAACTGCCGCATTTGTTCTCAATGTTAACTCTCCAATCCTCTCTTTAAGGCTTAAAGTAGCCCTGAAACACTTCTTTTCAAATAAGGTTAGAATAAATTCACTAAAAAAGCTGATTGCTTCGCTGGTTTACCGCCGAAAAATTTGAAGATCAATTCAATACGAGAAGAGGTACAAAGATTTGTTGCACGTTGTAATAACATTCTTCCTTCTCTTATTCCGACAAAAGTACTGGAAGCTAAGCAGAGAGAGATAGCGATCGCAAAAAAAATACGTCACGCGTGCCTCGTCACCTTGAGAAAATAATGTTTTTTTTTTGAAAACGTGGCTTTTTCAGCGTGATTGCACGCGCACACGTGCACAAGCCGCTGCCTTCCGCGACGATCATTGGGACAACCATGCGTGCCGTGTTCAAATCAGCCAATGGATGATAGTTGACGTTCTACGAATGATTTTGCAGCATAATCCCTCATTTTCTGAGATAATGAAAAGCCAATTTTAGCGGACTTTGATGCTTCACTGTGAATTTCAGAACACGTGCCACGCTATAATAGTTGGCTCGCATGTTCAAAAGTACTTATCGGCAGCGTTTTCTGACCATGCTGAAAATGAGTTGTAGGCAAACTTATATACAAATAGCCCAACTATTTGTGGCGAATAAATAATTTCGTTTTCTTTTCAAGATGAGGCTGATCTTTGCTTACAAAATACCTTCGACAAAAAGAAGTGATCTTTCAGTACCTTCGTTCAAGGTGAAACTTTTGCTTCACATTGCGGTGGCCTTCCTATTTATTGAATGGGCATGCCAGCAGCAACTGCGGCAAAATTTCTAATGCGCAACATTTTTTCGCTCCGCAGATTATAATGATGACCCTTTTTGAACCTTCTGTGCCGGTCGATATCTGCTCTACCTGTTTCGTCCACCTTGATGCTGTCCGAAATCGCAACGACGTCGTGAACCAAACATGCGGCCTGCGCAAGTTTCTGGCGTTCTTAGATGTACCACTAGATGGAGGCCTCTTCGCATCTTGGACGCCAGCACCACATACAATGTCACCTTTTCCCAGCCCCTTGAAAAGCAACCTGCTCACATTCTACTCCTTTAGCGAGCATTTGAGCAGCACCCGTGGCACAATCTCTCATACTCAGCTTTTGTTCGCTCCACAAATAACGCTTATGCTGACCTTTCTTTCACCTTCTATGCTCATGCGTATCTGCTCTACCGGTTGCGTCCACCATGATGCTGACCGAGATTGCCATGAACTCTTCAACGACTAATGCAGCCTGCACAAATTTCTGTCCTTCTTGGAAATACCACAAGATCAAGACCTCTTTGCATCTTGGACGCCAGCACCGCATATATCGCCGCCTTTTCCCAGCCTCTTGCAAAGAAACCGCTCACATACTCCTCCTTCAGTGGGAATGCGAGCAGCGCCCGTGGCACAGCGCCACATACTCAACTTTTGTTCGCTCCGAAGATTATGACGATGACCCTTTCTGAACCATCTGTGCAGGTTCATATCTGCTCTACCACTTGCGTCCGCCATGATGCTGTCCGAGATCGCCACGACCTCGTCAACCACACATTTGGCCTGCGCAAGTTTCTGTCGTTCTTAACCGTACCACTAGATGAAGGCCTCTTCGCAGCTTGAATGCCAGCACCACATACTTGCCGCCCTTTCCCAGCCCCTTGAGAAGCAACCTGCTCAGATACTGCTCCTTCAGCGGGCGTGCGAGCAGCACCCGTGTCACAATGCCTCATGCTCAAATATTGTTCGCTCCGTGAATAGAGCTCATGCTGGCCTTTCTTTCACCTTCGGGGCTCATCTGCATCTGCTCTACCGATTGCGTCTACCGTGGTGCTGTCTGAGATTGCTACGAAATTGTCAACCACGCGTGCGGTCAGCCCAACGTTTCGTCCTTCCTGAATGTCCCGCTAGACAGAAACCTTTTTGCATCTCGGACGTCAGCACCGCATAAATTTCCGCCTTTTCCAAGCCCCCCGAAAATCTACCTGTTCATGTAATGCTTCTTCAGTGGGCGTACGAGCAGCACCCGTGGCACAATATCTCATACGCAACTTTTCTTCGCTCCACAGGTGCGTAACTATTCGGTTATTCATGCTGAACGGAGTGAGAATCACACCACTTCCTTTGCTGCTCACAAGTTCAGTTGTATAAGCTGAGTGTGTTTGCCTTGAAATAAAGCTTTTGTTTTTGTTAAAATGCGGTGATGTCGAGAAAAGCCGAGGCCTAAGTGGCAGAAATCACATTTGGACGCAGGTGATTTCAGCCCTTTCCTAATAGTCTGAGAATTCCAATGAAATCGAATGAGCACTGTCCCACTAATGCTTAAAGACATACAGAACATGACTGCGTAACTAGGAAAAAGTCAGACAGAGCTGAAATCAGATAAGTGGGCTATGAAAATCAGTCGGAAAGCTATCAAAACAAAGCTGACATTTTTAATCGTTTTGGGTCACACGAAAATAAACTGAAATACTAGACGCTGCCAACATGCTGCTATGATTGACAAGAGGACTGGGTGGTCGCGACAGCAGCAGGACAAGATAGTTTCACGCTTGGACAACTTGGAGGATAGATCCCCGTGGAGTAACTTGTTTTTTATGGCATACCCTATTCGCATGAGTCGTGATTTAGAGCTGAGCATGCAGAAAACTCTGGAAGCGCTATCAGCTGCGATGGGAAATGCGCTGCCACCAAACATGGTGGAACGGGCAAATCGGATCAGTATTTGATTAGAAAATCTCGTTCTGCCGTGATGAAATACTCGCCCATTAAACTCAGAATAATTATATTTACGCCACATCTCATGCTGAAAAATCATATTTCTGTGTTTGAAAATTACTCGCTGACTACGGGGCTTGCTAGGAAAGGGCTGCTGGATTTCGGTGAAAGTTAGCCTTGCTTCTCGTCACCTAAACTTCGTTTCGAAAAAATCTCAATTGATAAACGATACTTTATATAAAACCCGATGAGCAACAGCTTTAGGAGGGTGAAAAAATTGGCATATCCCAAGTATTGTGGAAATCAATGATTGCTGACGCACGATTAGGAAGTTTGATATGCGACTTTAAGATGAGCACAACGTTAGGAGGTGGACGTAAATTAGGCCTTGCATGACTTCATGTCATGATTCATATGTTTGAACGTGCCATTCACGCCACGTAACACCAAACTTTGTATAGGCGGAGCTAGCAAAGCGGCTGCGAGCACGCTATGAGCGTAGCTTCTAGTGATGTTTTACGTGATACGCATATCAAGATTATCATGTTTAGACGTGTCATTTACCTTCGTCAGCTATTCACGTCAGCTGATACAGAATTTAGTAAATGTGGAGCTAACAAACCGACCGCGAGCACGCTATGAACGCAGCATGTAATCAAGTTTCACATGACGCGCATACCAAAATTATCATGCTTGGAAGTGTCGTTTACCTTCCTCATCCCTTCACGTCACGTAATACCGAATTCGGTCTAGGTGATGCTCGCGAAAATACCGCGAGCGCACCATGAGCGTGGTGTGTCTATAGCCAATACTTGTCATAATATGAAAATGACGACGTGCATATCAGGATTTTCACGTTAGGTTCTGTCACTTATGTTCGTCATGTAGTCATTTTTCATGATTATCATGTTTAGACATTTCGTTTACTGTCGTCGTTTATTCACGCCACGCGATATCTAATTTCATATATGTGAGCAAGCGAAACAGCTATGAGCACGCTATGAGCATAGCAGGTAGTAATGTTTTACATGACACGCATATCATGATTATCATGTTCGGACGCATCATTTTTCATCGTCGTTCACTCACGTCAAGTGATACCAAGTTTGTTATAAGTGGAGCTAGCAAATCGACCACGAGTGTATTATAAGCACAGCAAGTAGTGATGTTCTTACATGACACGCATCAAATTATTATCGTGTTTGCAACAGTCATGTACTTTCGTCATCTGTTCATGTCCCGTATTACCAAATATGATATATGTGAGGCTAGCAAAACAACCGTGGGTGCACCATGAGCGTGGTGTGTAGTCATGACTAGCCATAACAAGAAAATCATTACATGAATGTCACGATTTCCACGTTAGGGTGTCTCAGTTATGTGTGCTATGCGATCACGTCATACTATACTAGTTTTGAAAAATGTCACGTGAATGATACCACCACAAGAACTGCACGACCATGATTGCAAATCATGACATTTATGACATTCATGTGATGATTTCACGTTATGAATAGTAAAATATGCTCGTCATCTAGTCATTTTATTTCATACCAAGTTTGGTATTGATACCACTAATGAAACGGCCAGGAGGTCTATAAGTCGTAGGCGGCTAGATAGATAAATAGATAGATGGATAGACAGATAGATAGATAGATAGATAGATAGATAGATAGATAGATAGATAGATAGATAGATAGATAGATAGATTCAAAGTCACCGAAGTTCGCTAAGAAATGTAAAATTGTGATCTCGATTGCGCAAGCGCACCAGTCTTTTCACGTTTGACCTCTTCGTAAGAACGCGTGAGTGACAATGGTGCAATAATCACCGAACAAGCCTCAGTGCTTACTCATAATGATAGATTGATAAACAAGCGCAAACTTATTTCGATCGTCGATAGCTGTAATGCCCATATCACCGCATCAGTGCGTTAGCCGAAATGTGGCTACATCCCCATTTGCAAAATTGTGGAATGTTTGACTTGTCGTGGTAGCTGCATTCTCGATCGACGCGGTAATGGTGTAGGTCCTTGTGTTCAGATTTGGGTGCACGTTAAAGAACCTCAGGAAGTTGAAATTTTTGGAGCCCTCCACCCCGGCGTCTCTTATATTCATATGGTATATGTGAAACTTTAAACTCTACATGTCCATTAACGTTTGTATTGTCACGTTTTTGTAAGGCTCTTTGCGATCACCCTAGTTGTCAGTGTGGATATGTACAACTGGCAACTTCAAAATAATAAGTGTCATCATGTCAACATTGAAAGTGGCCTTGAAGTTGTCTGCTCTCGCGTCGATGTCTGCCACTGAAAATTCACGACTGTTGTTTGCTACCGTCCTGCCATTTTTTTACCCACATTCACTCATAAGCTTCATGATGTGCTTTTAACCCCGTACAACCCCCTTTGAACCCCGTTCCATCATTGGAAGAATACGGCTTTTCCATCATATGCTTGGTACTGATCCTCTACGTTGTAATCTTTTCTCATCCCAGTGTAAGGAAATTCTTGATCTCCAATACTCATTGTCAGTGACACAATTACTATCGAAACACACAAGAATGACAAACAATGCCTTTCACCTCGTCAACCTAATCTCATATTCTCACCCTGACGTAGATTTATGCCTGACATGCATGAACCAATGGTTCATGCATATCAGGCATAAGTGATCACCTTGGTCTTTCATTCACTCTATAATTCCACGTGATAAATCAAACTGTCGGAAAAACATTACATATTTCATGTGACAAGGCGAACTTTGAAGACATAAACAATACTGAGCTGTCAAGTTTTCTCGATTCCTTTCTAAACCATTTTGATGATCATACAGTGGACGAGAACAGGAATATGTTTACATTAAAAATACATCCGACAACCCTAAATTATATCCCGTCGAATATATATAGAACAATGTCAAGAAACACTCATTTATAGCCCAATTAAAACAACTTTCAAACTAGAAAAAACGAATGTATCATTCAACAAAAAACGGTTAGCTTTTGAAATAAAATGTTCACAAACTGCAAAAGAACGTTATATACAAGCTATAAAACTAGCGAAAAAGTAATTGACGTGCTAATATTGCCTACATTGCTTGCAAACGACCTTTAAAATTTCGGCATGGTAGAAACCACTCAATATATGTTTACAGGGCATTGATCGATTACTCTGGTTTACCGGTGTCTTATGATGAGTGCCTCCAGCTTCTCAATTCTGCTTTCTGTAACTATTTTCTTGTACTTTTAAAACCTACGTTTACAAATCTTCAGTGTTGATAATACCGTATTGTGGATTTTATTATCATTAGACCACTTGGGGTCTAAATTGAAACGCAAAATTTGAAGGTGCCATCGAGCTCAGGTGCTGATTAAAATAATGTGAAATTCTTGAAAAACACTCTTGTTGATTCTTGTGTTGTACTTTTAGGAAATATCCAGCAATCCTTAGGCACCCAACCTTAGACACCGAACCTTAGACACCCACCTGCTGGTTGCAAAGACGGTAAGGTGAGCCTCATTCAGAACTCTAGCAGCAGAAATTCACCCAACTACCGCCCCATTTGCCTCACTAGCATTCCCTCCAAAGTTCTTGAACATATTCTGTATTCACGTTTAGAAAATCACCCAGACAGTAATGCATTTTTTACGAAAGCAAAACATCGTTTTCATAAAACCTTGTTTTGCGAACTACAAGTTCTACCTTTCACTCACAGCCTTCATCCCATTCTTGACAAATGTTCTTTCACTGACTGGGTGTTCTTAAACTTAGCCTATGGTTTTGGCAAAGTATGTTACAAACTTCCGCTATTTAAACTTGGCTTAGTAATTGACCAAACCTGTCTACGTGGCTTGAAAACTTTCTCCTAAATCGGTCACAGCATGTTGCACCAGATGGTCATATATCATCATTTAATCCTGTGAATTTTCGTGTCCCACAGAAATCAGCTGTAGGCTAACTTCTTTTCCTCATCTACTATAACGACTTGTCAAACGCTGTTTCCACTAACATATACGATTTCGCAGATGACTGCATTGTTCTCCTTCAAATTTTTGATAACATTGAAAGCACGTTTGTACCAAACATTATTAACACTATCTTTACCTGGTGTGACGTATATCTAATGCAGCCTGACCTGATTAAATTTAAAACGATGCTTGTAACTTATAAGCATCCTCCTCCACCCCACACCTTATCAACACTCCCGTAGAAGCCGTAACATGTTAGTAAAATTCTGCAACTAAGTACGTTGGTGCATACCAACGTACTTAGTTGCATATTATCTCGAAATTTTCTTGGTCTATAAAAACTGACAAACTAATTAGCTATACTAACTGCATCTTAGGCTATACCAGGTGAAAGTTCTCATTTGTTTCATCCTCATCAAAATATTCCTATAAGAAACACTCACTAGGAGTAAAATGGGCTATGCATCATTGATCTTGGACCCGCACTCCACAAACCTCATAAAATCACTTCAACTCATCCGAAATACTTCCGCTCATTTGATATATGAAAATTACAGCTGAACATAGTGTAACTTACATTAAAAACACCTTACTACTGCCTACCTTATCACGAAGTGTTTTCGCCTTGCTTTATTTCGAAACTGATAACGATGCCATTACTACTTGCGTGTTTACCTTATATCACCCGCTTCATATATTTCATATCGCATTGATCACGCCCATGAGGTTATAACACAGCATTGCAATACCAGCAGCTGTCAAGAAACCATTATTTCCAAAACTTCTGAAAAATGGAACAACCTTTTCCGCATGATTGTTATTATCAAGAACCACTGAAGTTTCACTAGGCCATTTGAGACATCGTCACTCCCGAAATTGATTGGCGAATAATATTGCGGTTAGCTAACCACTTTTTCTGCTTTATTTTCTTTTAGTTTTGTATGTATTGTCAGCCAATCCCCTGTGTATTACTTTAGTCTTAAGGATAAACAAAATATTATAAAATGAAAAGATAGGCTTTTCAAGTTCGTTCACGTTAGCCACTACATACGTCTAGGTAGCTTAGGCCTGGGTGCCTGAACTATATTGATCGTTTGGTTTTTCGCATGTCCTTTAACATTTATCTGTGGCCGCTTCCCATTTCAGTGTCTTCCCAAGTATAAAACAGGAAGCTGGTTTTATTCTGTGAATTTGCTAAGAATTGCGCAACGCCAATTCAGAAAAATTTTGATGCTGCGGTTTTTACGAGTAAACTGTGTGAACAGTTCTATGGCATGGACTATGCACCTACCGACTTTTTATGATGTTGGGCATGCGACAAAGTCGCGTCTGGTCGGTATAAAACGTCAATGAAAATATTCGTGGACCGAGATGGGAAAGAATTATTGGTCTTGTAGTGTCAACACGAGAACCTTATTCTCCATGCTTCTTTTTTTGTATGACTACCGCAGGGGTCAATATTGTTTTGACTACTGTTTATTCACGAGCAGATGGCATTCTGCACAATGCACGATTTCAACACGGAACACTTATGAGCGCGAACTTCTCTTGCCTTCAATAAAGAAGGTTATATTCTTGTAAACACCTGCTAAATCATAAATAACCTCTACGAGTCTAGCTTCACTTGACAGATTCTGTCTGGAGAGCGTTGTGAGGTGCAGTGTTCAGTAAGACCCCATCGGGTTTCACATTTTCTTCTCAAGCAGATCTGTGTCATGTATATGACCACCGCTGGTTGCGAATGGCTTAGATAGTGGACACTGTAACCCGAAATTTTATTAAGATTGCCATATCTTAAATGGCAGCCAAATGCTGCTCCAAGAAGTCTAATTTATGTGCCGGTGAATTTATGAGTCGTCGGCAACTACTCTCTGCAAATGGAAGGATGAGTATTCGCGAGTGATGCGAAAATGAAGAAGAGAAACTGACAAAAAGAGAAAGTAAAGAAAAAATAAAATTTCAGCTTTCCGACATATACAGGACAGAACTGTGCCTCAAACAATATTGAATAAAATTATCACATGCTTGTAGGAGGCAGAGTAACGCAAGCACTCATCGTCCTTATTTTTAGCCGCGAATATATTATCTGCCGGACCCTGCCAGCAACGATGTGCGCAAAGTATTGCTGAAGCAGCTTATCTTCCAGTTCGCGCCGCATTGGGCGCCCCGCTGCTGTGGTCTAGTAGCTAAGCTACTCGGCTGTTGACCCGCCGGTCGCGGGATTGAATCCCGGCTGTGGCGGCTGCATTTTCGATGGAAGGGAAAATGATGTAGGCCTATGTGCTCAGATTTGAGTGCACGTTAAAGAACCCCAGGTTGTTGAAATTTCTGTGGTCTTTTACTTCGGCGTCTTTATTAGTGATAGGTGAATTTGGGACATTAAGCCCCACACAGTTTTCAATCTATCACCAGTGCCCTAATAGGTGAAGGGAACAGTGAAAAAGACGGTGCTCATATGAAACCTTACTCTTATTATAAGCCTGATTGCAATTATCTAAATGAAATGGGTTCACGAGGACAACACCGAAAACATAACTAACAAACAAAAGGCACCGGCCGTATTGCTGCCCGATAAAGAAGGTGACTGGGCCCAATCCATGGATGTACCCGACTTCTAGTCTACCCGTGTGCAGATTCTTTTTTACGCGTGAATATAAAATATGAAGAAGTTTTCATAGGCCCAAAGACAAAAAACACCACTAAAGAGCTAATATTTTTTTCTATTTAAATAGCTTTCTCTTATTTATATGTTGCACAATGTCGCTCAAGTGTCGTTCAGACACTTTCCATTTTGCAGACGACTTGCGCGAAAAGCTTTCTTCCAATCTGTCAGCATAGACGGCTGCATGGGTTTAGAACACTGCGTTGTTAGGCGTCCTTAATTCAAGGTTTCATTCCGCTCAATGCATCTGAGTGTACGGCTCGGCAACCTTTCTTGATGCTTTTTTTCTTCGCGGCTTTGTATCATGCAAGTAGCACAATGAAACGATAACCCAGCATTGAAATTTCCTGCTCGCTCTGTCCACTGCTTAAAGGATGACAATAAAAGAGTACACGCTCTAAAACAGGAAGCAATACTTTAGGAGTGGCGTCTCATTTGAAGCACAGGGTTCCTTGTCATCATAAGTGCCGTGCAAGAAGAGTGTTCGCTCTTGAAAATGCAGAGCATTCCTTAACGAAACTCAGTGACTCTGAGCGTATCTATCTATCTATCTATCTATCTATCTATCTATCTATCTATCTATCTATCTATCTATCTATCTATCTATCTATCTATCTATCTATCTATCTATTTATCTGTCTATCTATCTATCTATCTATCTATCTATCTATCTATCTATCTATCTATCTATTTGCCCCACCGCGGTGTTCTAGTGGCTAAGGTACTCGGCTGCTGACCCGCAGGTCGCGGGATTGACTCCCGGCTGCGGCGGCTGCATTTCCGATGGAGGTGGAAATGTTGTACGCCCGTGTGCTCAGATTTGGGTGCACGTTAAAGAACCCAAGGCGGTCAAAATTTTCGGATCCCTTCACTACAGTGTCTACTATAACCATATGGTGGTTTTGGGACGTTAAACACACGTATCCATCAATCTATTTATCTATCTAGCCACTTATTACTTGTAGCTCTCCTCGGCGTCTCAATGGTGGTACCAATGTCAAAATTAGTATGGCTTAACATGACTCTAAGACTGGCATATCTGACTTGTCATAACATGAAAATGATGACACGTATGTCTTCAATGTAATGATTTATATTTAATGTTTTTGTTGCTCTTGCGGTGGTTTTGTTCACATGACATTTTTCAAAACTGCTTTAGTAGGATATGACCGCATAGCGAACGTAGCTGACAGACCCTAACGTGGAAATCGTGACATGCATCTATTGATTTTCTTGTTATGACTAGTCTTGACTTCAAACCACGCTCATGGTGTGGCCGTGGTCGTTTTGCTAGCCTCACATATACCAAATTAGGTATTACCGGACGTGAACGAATGACGAAGGTACATGACTGGCGCAAACATCATATTATTGATAACCGTGTCATGTAAGCACATCACTACTTGCGGTGCTCATAATACACTCGCGGCCGATTTGCTAGCTCCACAAATAACAAATTTTGTATCACTTGACGTGAATGGACGACAACGACAAATAAGGCGTCTGCACACAATAGTCATTATATGCGTGTCATGTAAAACATTACTATCTGCTACGCTCATAGCGCGCTCACAGTTGTTTCACTTGCTTACATATATGAAATAAGGTATAACGTGGCGTGAATAAATGACGAAAGTAAATGACACGTCTAAACATGAAAATAATGATATGCGTGTGATGTGAAAAATGACTGCATGCTACGCTCATACCGTGCTCGTGGCCATTTTGCTAGTTCCACATTTACAAAAGTTGGTATTACGTGACGTAAACAGATGACAAAGGTTAATGACACATCTCCACAGGTCAATCATGGCA
Source organism: Rhipicephalus microplus (assembly GCF_043290135.1). Taxonomy (NCBI): domain Eukaryota; kingdom Metazoa; phylum Arthropoda; class Arachnida; order Ixodida; family Ixodidae; genus Rhipicephalus; species Rhipicephalus microplus. Next base: position 193,192,096 of record NC_134702.1, read on the forward strand.
TGCAAGTCATGTACAGCTTTTTAAGTCCACCTCGCAACGTTGTGCTCACCTCGTAACGTTGTGCCCCCAGCATACAATCCAGCAATTTTCACGCACAGAACATCAAGTAAACGTTTTGTTCAGTCTCCACAGACGTGAGCCTATCATCTTGCAATGAAATTTGCAGTGAAACATGCAGATACAGGCGATTTTGTTTCTCATAGAAACGCCTGGACATATTTTCAAACTGATATATTTCATCGACATACATGTCTAACGCCAGCTTTGATCGTATAGAAGATTGGGATGATGTGGAGTCACTTTCTTATGCCACAGAAAACACCTCGCGACATTCATGTGCATCACTTACGCAGCATTTAGCTCCATGCATTCATTAAAGTCATGCGTATTGGCAAGAACAGCTTGAAGCATGATGGTTTTCTGCTGCGTGGTTGAGCCCCTGTGCAATTGAAATTCAAGAATCTTCTAAAGAAAAAACTCTACTTACTCTGCAGGGTGTGCCGTCTGCCTCTGGTCGAACAATAATGCCGTGGTTCCCGTAGTGCGACGATATTAGTAGACATGGAAAAGTACATGGAGTTGCAACTGACGTCTGAAAAAAGGTATGAAACGTTTATCAACGTAGTTAGCACTGAAGTAATAAAACTTCACTAAGTGATAAGGCTTTGCTGCTTAGATTTTAAAAGCATCATGTGCATGATTTCCATAAGTATTGCATAATTTGTCTAGTGCCAATTTTTCTCTCCACTAGGTCGTACGTCATCGTGATGTCGAAGAAAGTTCACTCGTATTACTACAAAGGTGAATCCAAACTATGCAATATTCTAGCTTAAGTAGCTCGATCAGCCCATCAATGATCATATCAAATTATATGCAACGATAAATTAGGCAAAGATATCGCTTGCTGACAAGAATCGCAATACAGGAAAAGAGTAGGTTGTAATACAGCCACTTCATTATCCTTTTGAATGTCTTCTCCAAGGTCAAATATCTATGACCAGGTCTGTCTTCTCTAATGAACTTTTTGCAACATATTGACATGATTTACTGTATTCAATGCATATACCGTTCATTTATTAATATAAGCATGTTTAACGTGGTCTTTTGATTTCTTTCATATACGTGTTTGTCGGCGATATATATACACGTTGTGATTGGCGTGTCAGCGTCTGTGGCCTACTTTTCAAAAGAGTGTCAACGTGCATTCTTAGAGGCAATAGGTGAGCAAACGACGTTCTTCATGCCCGAAAGATTTCTCAACAATAAAAAAGCGACTTGTTTATGGCAACGATAGTGCCATGTTTATAGAACCTCGTTTATCAAACGTGCCACAAAACACGCGATGAAACATGTTTGTCCCATTTGTCAATTAGAAGTCGAAGTCGGCACTTTTCTTGTCAGAGAAAAGAGGTTTTCGGTGTGTAAAAATTCGGCATGCAAGTAAACAAATAATAAAAATTATTCGGTCATAATTTGAATCAAAAGCACGCTTTTTAAGCGACAACCTGGCGTTATACTATGTATTCCAGTCAGTGTTTAAAAACTATTTTGTAAAAAAAACCCACCGTCACGTACTTGGAGAGGTCAAAGGACGTAACTTATTCGCAGGAGCCTCCTTAGCGCGTGTAAAAGTACTTTAAATAACGGTAGTATCTCAAGAGGTGTCAAAACAAATCACATGCGCAATGAATGGGTGGTTTAAAGCGGCCCACTGACTACAAATTGATCTGCCTGCTGCGCAGGAGTGCGTGTCCCCTTAGGGTATTTTTGTGAGCCCCACCGCGGTGATCTAGTGGCTAAGGTACTCGGCTGCTGACCCGCAGGTCGCGAGACTGAATCCCAGCTGTGGCGGCTGCATTTCCGATGGAGGCGGAAACGTTGTACGCCCATGTGCTCAGATTTGGGTGCACGTTAAAGACCCAAGGTGGTCAAAATTTCCGGAGCCCTCCACTACGGCGTCTCTCATAATCATATGGTGGTTTTGGGACGTTAAACCCTACGTATCAATCAATCAATACGGTATCTTTGTGAGTATTTTGCCAATTCACAAAAAAGAGACTAGTTATGGTGCAGTGGGTTCCTTGCAACGGTACTTGCAGTACAGATTCTAGAAAAATTCAGGACATCTGCTGTAATGCGCTTGAATGCTGCCTTGCTTGCCGCACCGTTGAAGGCTATTAGCACGGGGCCCGGTAACGCTTTCGCGTTCTACTCATAAAGGCAAAGCTCAAGCGTCTTCTGAAGTTTGTTCTTCCTTTATTTTTTCGCATGTAATGCCTAAATCTCTGAGTTACCCTGGAGGAGACGTGTTTCGAGGCATTTATCTTTTTTAAAACAAAACGTTATTTACTCAGAGCTGTGAACATTGTACGAAACGTAGCTGGCGCTGACAAGCGTTCGTAAACGCCGCCCTCAAGGTCACACCGGTCGCATGAGTTTTCCTACGTGCCGTTTTGCAATAACTTGCTCTTGTGATCGTGGGCTCGTTGGCGATGAGCCGTACGTATTATGGCAATCTGGTTATTTATCGAGGTGACATATGCTTTCACTGTGCCACATTACAATTTTTCTTGGATATGAACGCCTGACAGCTTTTTTTTGCGTGTAGCAACTGAAGTGTTGCGTGGCTAAGGACGTAGAGGAAGGGTCAGTTTTCAGCAAGTAGTAAGAAAAAAGACGGGAGCACTATGCAAAGCTACACAACGGCTGAAAAAAAAATCAGAGCATATCTATGGAGTGGATGATTAAGGTGGGGCGAAGTGTCCGTGCGTCCGTCTGTGCTTCCATCCTTGCGTCCGTCCTTTCTAGCCTCTTTTTGTCTGCTTGTCTATCTGTCCATACGCCTGCCTGCCTGGCTGCCTGCCTGCCTGCCTGTCCGTCTATCTAGTGAACCCTCCAAGTATTGCCATCTCGCATCTTTTAATAATATATTGATCATATACAAGTACCGTCATCAAGCGGACATTCTAAGGACTAAACAAGAGCTGGCTAATACTACAAACACGGGACGTACGCTGCACGGCGGAAAAAACTTCGCCGGCTGAAAAAAGTAGAATGTCGTGCACGCATACCTAAATCTTCGATTGCCTCCTTTTTTCTAATGAGCTAAGGGCTCTTGTGGGCTTTTTTATGAAGATACCTTCGCCACTGAGATCCCAAATAGCTGACAGAATTAAGACCTGTGAAACAACATTCATCTGCAAAAAATAGGTCGTTGCAAATAAAAATTTGCATATGAAGGAGCCTTGCAGCACTCTATCAGAATTGATAGAATGGCGTCAATCAAGCGGTTTATCGAATTATTAACTAAGTGCCGCAAAATGTTTAATACTCGTACAGCAAATACATTCATCCATCATCATACCAGTGGGTTCTTCGCACGTTTTAAGCACTTTCAGTAGCCTTTTGTGCCAGCGAGCACGTGGAAAGTTACGCTGGAGGTGAGTCATATGAGCTGCAGTACTTAAAAACTGTTTTTCTTTGAAAGCATAGATGAATTTTGATGGGGTAGGAAGTTAGTGCACGAGCCTGTCGTGGCATCCCACGGCAGCCGCGGTAACTATTCAGCTTACGACACCTAGTTTTACTAATGTCTTGGGACTTTATATTTATGGCACGGTCATCAGGGTATATGAACTTATTTCTGGAACGAAGAAGGGGCAGTTTTTTGCCTTTATTAGGAAATAATTGTAAATTCTAACCTGTGAGCAGCGCTGTAATGTTTGGCTCGCATGGAAGCTTTCTGCACTTAACATGTCATGATTTTCCCCTCGTTCCGGGATCAACTGACTTGCAGGCTGTGCGCTCCCTTACTAGTTTTGCATTGGCTCTGCGACCCGCCAACCACTGATGGGTTCAGGATGTCGTCTGATGGCTTCATCGAGTGGCCTCACGATGACGTTATTCAGTGATTCGTGGCATCGTGAAAAGGTCATAGGGCGATATCATCACATGATGATCATTATTGCATCACTCATGTTGATATCGATGTTGCGGGACGCCGACACCAAGGAGGTCATTTTTCGATTTATGAAATGTCGAAGGCTTTAGTTGAGCAAATTTGCATTACGAGGCTTCTTTTTCTTAAAATACATTTAGCACGTCACTTTCGTTAAGAATTTGTTTTAATTTGCATGCAGACATTTATGTCACGCAAGCTCTTGCTTGTGAGCTCAATTGAAAAAAAAGTACAGTGGAAATTCGCTTTAATAGTGATGAGCCCACTTAAATTTTTTTTGTCCACTGAGAGAGTCCTCAAACAATGAAATAGATTTAGTGGTCTTCCAAAATCCGTTATTATTGCGTATCGTCACCCAGAAGCCACTTCGCCTTTTCATCAACCACTAATACACGTTTACGCATTAATAAAGTGTGCGAGGGCAGCCCGAGAACGAAACAATTGATGCCCGTGCAACAAAGGGAAGAAGACGGTCACGTGAAGCTCTAATACGATGCTGATAATACGTATAGACAAATGCAGCTAATGCACGAAAAGGGAGAATAAGAAAGTTCTCATCAGATGATCAGTGCTGACTATCACGTAAGTCGCTAAGAACGACAGCAATCGTCGAGTGGTTGTGGAAGTAGTCGCAAGGACGACACATCACTACCTTTCCTGGCGCCGACTAATATGAAAAGTTACTGTTAGTTCAGTTATTTCCAGTACAAGCGAGGCGTGCAGCTTCGCAAAATAAAAGTATAGTGTAGTGGCTAAAGCTGCAATTGATGTTTCAATGCGATACCGTTACAATGAATGTTCGAAAAAAAAGCCATCTGTGTAAAAACTGGTGAGAAGTTGCTGCACATTTGCTCATTTCTTTCAAGAATAAATTTTAAAAACAGTTCAGTGGAGTGTAGGTTCATTTCTAATTTGTAAAAAAAAGTTTAGTCTTTAGAATACCCACTTGGAAATGTGAATCTCCTAGTCACATAAGAAATGACCAATCATCGCGTTTTGTGAAAATGAGTAAGCACTGCAGTTTAGTCGTCTGTAGGAGACAATGTTATTGCGAAGAACCTAAAGAAACACGTTTTTAACACCTATGCTTTCGAATTCACCTCATTTTACGAGATTCTACTTTACTTTGCTCAAATAACGCCTCAAGTTACACAGAGCGAGGCAGCTTTCTTTTTCTGTTCAAATTGCAGACTAGAATTTCTCATTTTTAGCAAATGCCGCAATGTCTAAGCTTGTATATTTGGAAACTATCCCCACTTTGCCTTTCCAAAGCGAGTCATGCAAGTAAATGGCGCCGCCCTGTCTGCACCAAGTTCTAAACTTTGCGTCATCCGAGTGCCAACACTTTATGAAAAATTCACTATAAAAATACTCAGCATTATTTGCTATACGTATTTAGGAGGTCGCATAGCAATAAAGGTTTGTATAAAAAATTGCTTATCATAATATTCACACCTTTACTCAAAAACATCAAGACTATCCTGTACATGTGCATGCCAATATAAGAAGCAATCAGTTTGCAGTATCTCCTACGGTGCCGCAAAGCTTGAAAAATTATTATTTTTAACCACTCGTCCGTAGCACAACGACACAAGTACAACCACATGTTTTTTTTTCTTTTTAGGTAAGAAAGCTTTTGAGTCGCCGAAAAGTTAGTTCTGATCCGGGATCGAGCCCAGGCGAATTTTTCGGCCACTGAGAACCTGTCTGACATCAGCATTTGTATTTCCTCAAGGATTCGTGGTGAAGATGGGTGGTTCAAACTTTTACTTTTCCTTCCATGATTAGACTGCCTTCTAAAAGGGATCGGAGTTACATTGTTGAGTTCTAACATTATATGCCGCAGACCCGAGGGATGTATGGTTTATTAAATAGCTTAAAGACAGAATTTTCAGCCCTACTCCATCGCCATAATGGCGGAAAGCGAAACTTAGCATAAAAGCCTGACCTACAATCTTTCCTTTTTTTATTCACTTTCTTCCTATATTTCTTTGCTTTCTTCCTTACTCTAATTTTTTCTAGTTATCTCTTTCTTTTTTTTCTTTCAAAGCTTTCTTTCTTTTTTTCTTTGATTCTTTTTTTCTATTTTTGGTGATTTGTTCCTTTCTTTTTTCTTTCCTTTTTTCCTTCTTTCTTTTGTTTTTTTGGCTTTCTTCCGTGCGTTTTACGATTTGTTTCTTTATGCATTTTTATTGGTTTTTTGTTTCTTTCTCATTGGTCGATACGTCTTCTTAACGTTTCTCACCATACATCCGGGAATGAGATCTTGACCTCAACTTTAACAGCACAGCACATCGGTTGCTACAGGCAGCTGTGATGTCCTTGCGTGAAAAAAATGAAATGCAGCAAGAATGTGTGGCACCTTGAAATTACAAGTGACCTCGACAAAGGATGTGAATACCATGACCTAAAATGGGCGATCTCCGGCAAGCTTTTGACCGATATAACAAGTTATTTGAAAGTGGTGTTTTTAAATAAGATTGTGAGTGGCGTGCCTTCTAAACGTTCTTTTGTATACACCTACATATCTGAACCTAACAAGCACCGGGATTTTTGTGAAATATGCTATCACCACTTCTCGCAAAACCAGTAGCTTACGCATACTCAGTGGTTTAAAATATTTTGCTTATGCTTGACTTGTTAATGGAAGAGTATCGCCTTTATTAAATTATGTTTTCGCATCCCGCATCATGCATGTCTGTAGCACTGCTATACTAATAAGAGGCCATCGCGGCCTCAGTACATGTCGGAGCACATGTATTCCCACCCTGACGCTTAGTTAATAGAAAGTTTTCGAATATGGCCCCCAAAAGCATTGGGCCCTGAAAATAGCGTCAAGGCCACTGTGCATGCCCAAACCCAAACCGCTTTAGAGGTTTAGGTTGAAGACGCTATTTCTCGAATTTAGCGGGAGCCCTAAAGCCTACACTAGAAGGTTTGCTTCAGACAAACGTGATGGCACCCACTAAAGTGACTTGACCAAGCGTTGTGTGAGCATTCAGAGTGCCAGAGACCCTATACGATAGCTCCTTCATATTGCTTGACCCAGAGCGCACGTACGCAATTGGCTTCAGGGCCCCAAACTCCTGGAGCCCCTATTCGCAAACTCCCAAAGAAGAAGGGCAGATGATGGTGGTTTTGTGTGGATGATCGCCCCCATAACAATATCACAAGCAAGAAAGCCTACCCTCTACCGCAAATTTACGACGCCCTTGATTGTCTGCATGATGTCGTGCACTTCTCCTCTTTTGGCTTTTGCTCCAGATATTGGTAAATTGCTGTGGACCCTATGAACTGAAAGAAGATGGCCTTTGTAACACCTGAAGGCCATTACCAAATCAAGGTCATGCATAATTGACTGCCAGCTTCATGGATTCAAGTGGCTCAGGTGTCTATCTTATTTAGACGACGTAACTGTCATTTCACAAGGTTCGAAACTTGCCTTGAGCGACTCACATCTATTGATAACGTGTTACGTCTTCCCGGACTTCAGTTGAACTCGTCAAAATGCTGATTCGGGCACCATCGCAACACAATCCTTGGGCATACTGTTATTGGTCTTGGCATTCAGCCTGATATAAAAAAAACATTTGAGCCGTGAAGGACTTTTCAGCACCGACAACCACCGAAGCCATTCGCAGATTTGTGGAGCCTTTTCTCCTACTTTCGGTGATTTGTCAAAGGCGTCGACAAACTTGCAAGACCTTTCACGAACCTGCTCTAACAAGATACCCACTTTAACTGGGGTCCTTCGCAAGTAGAAGTTCTTCCAAGCTCGTAACTCTGCTAACATATTTTCTCTTTATAGCCCTCCTAGACCTTTCAGCACTGACGTAAGTCCGCACTGACGCCAGTGGTCATGGAATTAGCGCTATGCTGACACAGCGATAATGTAGACAGAATCATGTGATCGCTTGTGCCAGCTAGCTGCTGTAATCCTCGGAGCGCAATTACTTAACCACACAACGCGGATGTCTCGCTCTCATGTGGGCAGTTGCGAAATTTTCCTTGCTTATACAGCCGACTTTTCACAGTGCTCAACGACCACCTTTTTGGAAGATCCTACAGGTCGTATCGTTCGCTGGGCCCTTCGCCAGCAAGAGCATACCTACACGGTAGCGTAGAAAGCTAAATACTGCACCAAGGCACGGGTTGCTTCTCACGCTGCCCTGTGGCTGATGGAATCTCTACGAACACTGACTTCATCAAGGGCATATTTTTCGTTTTCCAGCTACATCGCCTCGGCCACGAGCAGCGTCGGCATCCGCACCCATGCCAAATAATTCAACAAATGCAATCTTTCTCGCACTACCCTTTAGTGTGCTTGTATAGCTTCAAGAATAACACGTTATATTGGCACAATTTCTCACGAACCAGTCCCTATCTACCGCTTGTCTTGCCAAGATACCTGCGCTCCATGGTCCTCCGCAAGCTTCATGACGCACCAACCGCTGGTAATCTTTGCGTTTCTCAGACGTAAGACTATGTGCGCCGCCGCTTCCACTGGTCTGGCCTTCCATGCTCTGTGCGGCGTTTTGTCAACGCCTGCGAAGTTTGTCGATGCGGCAAAAAGCCAACGCTACTTCTTGCAGGCTACCTTCAGCCCATGGACATCCCATCGGAGCCTTTCTTTCGAGTCGCTGCGGATCTTCCCGGTACCTTCCGAACTTTCACTGCAGTCAACAAGTGGGTCGTCATTACTACTGATTACGCAACTCACTACGCAATCACCAGAGCCCTGACAACCAGCTGTGCTATGGACGCCACTGATTTTTCGCTTCGTGACCTTATTCTAGTGCATGGTACCTCACACCAACTGCTCACAGAGCGAGGCAGTAATTGTCTTGGTCACGTTATTGACGGTATCCTGCGCTCCTGTTCCACCCAACAGAAGGTTTTTTTTTGTTACGCTAATATTTGCTCAAGATTTAACGTACAAGACCACTGTTTAGATATGTATTTTCCGTAATATTGTGGGTTTTCATTCCTTTCACGTGTGTGGAACATATTATACGAAGGCTCTTGCCTAAGAAAAGTTTAAAAATTGTAATAAAACAGCTCGAATATATATTTAATGTTAGTGCCTTGAGGAGAAACTATCTCTTCACTTCTCTGAAACGTTGCAAAATAGTGCGAGAGCATTTACTGTCACAGTCTTTTATATGCGAAGCATTTCTCTGAATACTTCAAGCACTTTTGACGTCTATCTATCTATCTATCTATCTGTCTATCTATCTATCCATCTATCTATCTATCTGTCTATCTCTCTATTTATCTACCTATTGTAATGAAATAATGAATCTGAATAACGGACGCTCTGCTGGCAATGAAGAAGACGATGATAATCGGTGGTTGTAGTAGTAGCTCGCGCACGCCGCTCGCCATTAGCCAGACCTGCCTGAAAAAGCACATTTTGCCAAGCTGTGTCTGAAGCTTTTTCGACGTACAACACCTCTATTTTAAGTGGTGAAGGAGCCGGGGTTCCCATCAACCTGGAACTTCGCAATCGGACACTACCCTCACCGTTCACCATGACTGCTCCTGGCCCATCTCAAGCTGCCTTACCAACGACAGTCTACTGTGCTGGCGTGCCTCGGCAACGCGACCCACCAATTTTTAGCGGCAACGACGAACAAGACGTCGAGGACTGGCTCGTCGAGTACGAAACCGTAAGCACTTTCAACAAGTGGGACGCCTGCGACCAGCTCACAAACGTGCGCTTTTACCTCGCTGATGTGGCCAGCCTCTGGTTCAAGAACCACGAAGGCGAAATCACCAACTGGTCCGCCTTCAAGACCACCATCGCCGCGGTCTTTGGTCGTTCCGCCGTGCGCCGGCTTCGCGCGGAACAGCGTCTTCGTAGTCGAGTCCAGCGCAGGGACGAGACCTTTACGAGTTACATTGAAGATGTCTTGTCTCTTTGCAAGCGCGTCGATGAATCTCTAACCGAACGCGACAAAATCAAGCACATCATCAAAGGAGTTGACGACGATACCTTCCAGACGCTCGTCGCTAGAAATCCACAGACCGTCACCGATGTTGTCCAGCTCTGTCAGGAGTACGACGAGTTGCGTAAGCAGCGCGTCTCGACGCGCCGGGCCGCTGAAGATACGGCTGAAGTTTCCGCCCTTGTGCACGACGTCGCTGCTGATCACACTGTCTTACTGCCCCACATCAAACAATTCATTCGTGAAGAAGTTGCGCGTCAGCTTTCTCTTGTGGCCGAAGCATCCGTGCCAGTGACCTCGTTAGACCAACGTCTACGCCAGGTCATTGAGACACAGGTCACGCAGGCACTGCCTCCATCGCCATCTGTCCCTACGCCGCTGAACTACGCTGCCGTTGTTGCTAGACCCCCAGCCCCACCTGTCTCTGGCGCATACCGGGGCACCGGGTCCTCCTACCCTACGACGCTGCCTACATAAACGGCACCCCATCCCGTTTTGCCCCCAGCACCTTCTGTCGTTAACCCTTGGCGCACCTTGGATAATCGACCCATCTGTTTCGCATGCAGTTTTGTGGGACATATAGCACGCTGCTGTCACCGTCGCAACTTCCAGCCTCCAAACCATAAGAATTCTGCAAATTACCAGGCTGCCGAGAATACCCAGCGACCATCTTCTCCTATCACCGACTCATTGTCCCCACGACGCCCTGTCGATTCTCGCCGGTCATTACCACCCCGTCGCCGATCTGTCTCCCCGATGCTTCGGTGCACGAGCCCCGCTCGAGAGGAAAACTGACAGCCGCAGTTCAGGAGGCAAGAACTGCGTCGTCGTCGAAATTTCTAAGACCTCCTCTTTGTCCGACCAACGAAATGGATGTGCTAGTAGAAGGCGTTGCTGTACGTGCACTCGTCGACACAAGCGCCGTCGTTTCTGTAATTAGTGAAAAACTATGTCGCGATTTGAGAAAAGTTACAACGCCGCTTACGAATCTTGCTCTGCGTACAGCCGCCTCCCATTTCATCGTGCCGACAGCTCAGTGCACAGCACGCGTTCTTATTCAAGATGTTTGGTATGCCGTCAACTTTGTTGTTCTCCCACGTTCATCTTACGACGTCATACTAGGACGGGATTTCCTTTATACCCATCAGGCCCTCGTCGACTGCGCTCGTGCTGAACTCACGCTGACGAATCCGTGCCTTGATATCGGACACCACAGCCCCTCGAAAGTGTTTGCCGCAGCTAACGTCCACATCGCGCCGTTGTCCGCCGTCCTACTGCCTGTGTTTTCCCCTGCTGCCACTAACTCGACGCTCCTGTTCCAACCAACTATAGCTAGTGTGCAACACCGAACCATCGTCCTCCCGTTTGCCGTCATCAACTTTTCCAATGGTTCGGTGGTACTTTATGTGTGAAACGTTTCTGCTTGCCCGTACATCCTGCTACGCAGCGAGTGTCTGGGAAGCCTCGAGACCTTAAATTGTATTTTAGAAGACCCGATCTATCCAGACAAGCCGTTTTTACCGACTTGGGCCATTACACCCGCAACTGACGCTAATGAACCTATGGATGTATTTTGCAAGTCCATTGATTGAAACCTCACGCCTGGGCAGCAGGAACAGCTGGTTAAGCTCATACAGCGTTTTTGAGCCTCGTTTGACCACAATCAGCCTTCCTTAGGTCGAGTGTCATCTGTTGTTCACCGTATAGATACTGGTCAAGAGACGCCAATATGGCAGCGTCCATATCGTGTGTCAACTACCGAACACCATGCCATCAATGAACAGGTTGACGACATGCTGACACATGGCATAATCGAACCGTCAAGTAGTCCCTGGGCCTCTCTAGTTGTGTTGGTGAAGAAGAAGGACGGATCCATCAGGTTTTGCGAGGACTACCGGTGTCTCAACCGAATCACGCGCAAGGATGTCTATCCGCTGCCACGCATTGACGATGCCTTGGACTGCCTACGGGGAGCCGAATTTTTCTCTTCTTTAGATCTGCGCTCTGGATACTGGCAGGTACCCATGGCAGAGGCCGATCGCGAGAAAACAGCTTTCATCACGCCCGACGGACTTTACGAATCCACAGTCATGCCCTTCGGCCCCTGCAACGCGCCAGCTACTTTCGAGCGAATGATGGACTCTATCCTTCGAGGCCTCAAATGGAACGTTTGTCTTTGTTATTTAGATGACATTGTCGTCTTTTCAACTGATTTCGCAACCCATTTAACCCGCCTCGGGAAAGTCCTCGCGTGTATTTCTGCCGCGGGGCTGAAACTGAATCTGAAGAAGTGCCATTTCGCCGCACGAAAGCTTACGATCCTTGGCCACGTGGTTTCAAAAGACGGCATTTTTCCTGACCCCGCCAAACTCACAGCCGTTTTAGCGTTTCCCAAACCGACCACCATGAAAGAGCTCCGAAGCTTCATAGGCCTGTGCTCTTGCTTCCGGCGCTTCGTCCGCCATTTCACGACGATCATCGCTCTTTTGACAAAGCTCCTTGCCGGCTCTAGAGACCTTTCAGCCTGGTCTGCCACTTGTGATGATTCTTTCGATGAACTGCGCCGCCTCCTCATGTTGCCGCCTATTCTGCGACACTACGACCCATCGGCACCCACAGAGATCCACACCGACGCTAGTGGTGTCGGGCTAGGCGCTATTCTTGCACAGAAGAAAGACGGCTTCCAAGAGTACGTGGTTGCCTACGCAAGCTGAACTCTTAGCAAAGCTGAAATCAACTATTCCGTCACTGAGAAGGAATGCCTAGCCATTATTTGGGCGATAGAGAAATTTCGACCTTACTTGTACGGGCGCCCTTTTGACGTCGTGACTGACCACCACGCTCTCTGCTGGTTGTCATCACTGAAGGATCCAAGCGGTCGCCTCGCCCGATGGGCATTACACCTCCAAGAATATAACATTCGCATGGTCTATCGCTCCGGCCGGAAACATTCGGAAGCGGACGCCCTATCCCGTTCGCCCCTACCCCCTTACCCGGACTGCTGCGAAAGTCTAACCTGTGATGCCACTGCCATCACCATCGCCGACATGCCATCTGAGCAACGCAAGGACCCTTAGGTTGCTTCGATTCTAGACATCCTGGCTGGGCGGACGGCTTCCCCCCTTCTCGCACGTTGCGTCGGCAAGTCGAGCACTTCGCCACTCGCGACGACGTGCTGTACCGACGCAACTACGCACCCGGTGGACGCCAGTAGCTACTGGTGATTCCACGTCATCTGCGATCCAAAATTTGTTCCAAGTTTCATGAGGACCCCCAATGTTGCCACGCAGGTTTCTTGAAGGCTTATTCTCGCATACGTCTCCGATATTACTGGCGTGGCATGTACCGTTTTATACGACAATACGTTCGGGCCTGCTCGACGTGCCAGAGACGAAAAACTCCCCCTTATCACGCCAGCGGTACCTTGTTACCTTTACCATACCCATCCCGACCATTCGACCGCGTCGGCATCGATATCTATGATCCCCTTCCCAACACTGCTGACGGTAACCGCTGGGTCATAGTTGCCGTCGACCATCTCACGCGGTATGCCGAAACTTCATCCCTTCCCTCGTCTACAGCAAAAGACGTTGCGACTTTCGTACTTCACAACATCGTATTACGTCATCGAGCACCTTGGGAGTTACTGAGCGATCGGGATCGCGTATTCTTATCAGACGTCATCACAGCATTGCTGCGTGAGTGCCATGTCGTTCACCGCACTACAAGCGCCTATCATCCCCAGACCAATGGAATGACAGAGCACTTCAACAGCACCCTTGGTGACATGCTGTCTATGTATATCTCGTCAGACCACTCCAATTGAGACCGAGTGCTCCCGTTTCTCACCTTCGCCTATAATACCGCCATTCAAAGCACTACTGGGTTCTCTCCTTTTTTCCTCCTTTACGGACGCGAACCTTCTTGCACTATGGACACCATTCTTTTGTACAAACCTGGCTCCTCACAGTCCACGACTTTGTCTCAAGCCGCTACATACGCTGAAGAATGCCGCCAGCTGGCAAGATCATTTACAACCCAGGACGAAGGACGCATCTAATAACACTACATCCTACGAACCAGGTTCACTCGTCTGGCTGCATGTCCCTTCTGCTACACCTGGCCTTTCTACCAAGTTGGTCCCCAAGTATCACGGCCCATATCGTGTGCTACAAAAAACGTCACCAGTGAATTACCTCATTGAGCCACAGGAATCATCTTCTGAACAACGTCGTCGTGGCCAGGAAATTGTCCACGTCTCGAGACTTAAGCCTTGCTACGACCCTCCCGTGTTTACTTGTCCATAGGTCGCCAGGATGGCTCCTTATTTCGCGGGAAGTAATTGTAATAAATTAATGAATCTGATTAATGGACGCTCTGCTGGCAATGAAGAAGACGATGATGATCGGTGGCTGTAGTAGTAGCTCGCGCACGCCGCTCGCCATTAGCCAGACCTGCCTGATAAAGCACATTTTGCCAAGCTGCGTCTCAACCTTTTTCGACGTACAACACCTCTATTTTACTATATATATATATATATATATATATATATATATATATACATCTATCTATCTATCTATCTATCTATATATCTATCCATCTCTTTATGTTTGGGTAATCTCGTTGAGCATTCCCTTAACTTGGCGTGAACCAAAACTTGTACGGGAAGGTAAAATGGTTTGATGAACATGACGTACTGGTCAAGACAAAAAAAACGTCACAATTCTGTTCCCTACATGATCAAACGCTTCCCTCCAGTCAATGACACATACGATGGGCAGGTATGTGTCACTGGTATGCAAGTACGTGCCACAGCTGATTGCCACTTAGTATCCACCCATGAATGTGGAGAACACACATGAATAAATGTGACGCATGTGTGCCAAAAAAACCTCACACCAGCAGCTTTCACCTCACGAAGGCAAAGAACAAATGTCAGGACTTCAATAGGAATCAAACCCTTAAGTATTCTGCGTGGCAATCAAGCATTCTACCAGGGAGCAAGACCAAGTCTCACAACTGCTTCTCAAACACCCAGAGAGAAATAGACCCGTATGTTCATAAAATGTCGATTGCTGTTGTAGTGCTGGCTATCAAAATTATGAACATTACATATGTACTCATATGATGCAGCAGTCCCGTCCGGTTAAGGTCATTTGTTATTACGTGCCATACGATGAAGTTGGTTTATGCAGCAGTGTATCGAGCTCCCATCCTCGCAAGCACCAGTGCTTCATATCAGCTTGTGACTTCTGTTGTTGCTAATACTCATGTTCTTCTTGCCGTCCTTGCGGAAGTACAAACAACTGCTTATATGAGCATCTGCGACTGTGCAACATACGGGTAACATTTTTGCGTATATTAGGCGTCATCTGATGACATGTCGCTCAACAACATTTTCAACACGTCACGTTCCCTCCACATGCTTCGCGTAATATCGATTTTCAAGGCACGCAGGTGGAATGTGCCATTTTTTTGTTATCAAGTTTATCATGTTTGCTAGCAAGTGTAGGTGAAGTAGCTATAAAGCGAGTGATAGTATCTTCGTTCTGTTGTACTGTGTTGTACTGCAGGATTCAAAACAGAAAAAAGAAAGTGTACTTACTACAGATAGCGGGATCAAGCGATGGCAGTGCCACTGACCCGTCACCCAAGCTTTTAAATGGGGCAATGCTGAAACACACAATCATGTTATACCCTGTAGTTGGAACTTTAAAGCAACGTTTACGTTTAGAGATAAGGCATGCTTATTTTGTGTTTTCAGACAGTATTATCACTTAATGTATGAGCCAAATAGGGCGCAATAATGAGTGATTGATTCTGAATACACAATGCATATACCAGAGGTTCCCACTACGAATCTGAGAATTGTTGAGCGACTCACTTTCGCACACAATTGACTTAGTAAACGTCGCAAGTGTAAAGACAAAAACGTGTGCCAGGGAAATTACTTCCAGGTATCAAAGCATATATTAATCGCCATTACAGGCCTGGTGAGTTCACATTCTCGTGCTTATAGAGGGTGCGCCAAGTTTATCGATTCAGATGTTAAAAATGAGTCGACAACCTCGAGATGACACAACCCGATGTATGTCACTTATCAAATTCATGAGTAAGTTACACAATATCGGTGCTCTGTTAATGGCATAATGAGGCATGTTTAAATAAATTTCGAAGCGATGAAGCAGGGTTCGAACTCCCAATGAACAAGTTATAGGTAAGTTTGCAAAACGTCTGATAAGACAGGTCCTAAGTTTCTATGTAATAAACAATAGTGTTTTTATGCTAACTACAGGTGCCTGTGAAATAAAATAAAGACCACGTGACACGTCTGCATGCACGCCATTGTGCGCCGTGATTGCGTTTCTAAATGATGATAGGATTTGGCTGATTGTGTTGTCTTAAAGGAGCACAGAGGGTGTGTAGCAGTGCGAGCGAAAAAGAATGTTCTGCTGACGGCAGCACAAACAATAACCGCTGATTCTTATAGTCGTGGTCATAATCCAGTTGTTCTTATGAAGAAAGTTGTGGAGCAGTTCATTCTCTAGACGCAAAGATGCACAAATGGGCATCTTTTGTTTAAAAAAAAAACATCGGGCCTGCATGAAAGGCGCCGCACAGTCAGAGCGAAAGCAAGAAGAGCGGCCTTTCAGAGCCTTTCCTAAACACGCATTGGGTAACTACTGCAAGCACATTTGCTTGTTACCCACTACGGTATTATTAATAGGAATATTGGTGTAGTCGGCCGGCATCCGCTATGCTATTTCTCGTCATTTTTCTTAGAAGCACTTTCATTCCCAGGTACGTGGTATCTACCGAATTTTTTAATCTACTTTCGTGTGATGTGGTTACGGACACCGGCGGCAGCGGGCAACCGTGAGTTACGGAGTCATGATCTGATAACACCTTTCGCTGTAATAAATTTTTGTACTTCGTGGGCATCACTAATAAACCGTAAAACATTAATAAACAACTGATAGAAAACTGGACAATGTCTATTTCAGCCTTTCGCTAAATGATCTACTGCTCGCTCGTCGAAAATTTGTTGTGCTTCATTTCTTAAGAAGTGAGTTATTAAAACACACATACTGATACACATGCGCAAAAAACACTGAGTTAGTCCAGGCAATAGTCAGTAGCATGCAATTAGTCGCGGCATCACAGAACACAGGGGCATATTTTAAATGTCCAGCTACAAATAGCTGGTGCACTCTGTTGTGTGGCTAAATTAGTAGGAAATTCAATTTTCTACCGAAATTATCTTGTGGTAGGCTGAATTGTGTTCACAATGAATTAGGTGCTGTAGAGGTGTTATTTAATCATCGAGAAAACAACGTAAGGAAATTGGGGCTCAGAAAGCACTTCATTTAGAGCGTACGCGTTGTGCAGCGCATCATAGTTGACATAGGGCAAATTATGAACTTTGTTTTACTGGCAACATATCTGAGAGCTCCTTTAGATGTGGCCCCGCCGCAGTGGCATAGTGGCTAAGGTACTCGGCTGCTGACCCGCAAGTCGCGGGATGGAATCCATGGTGCGGTGGCTGCATTTTTGATGCAGGTGAAAATGATGTAGGCCCGTGTGTTGCAATTTGGGTGCACGGAAAAGAACCCTATGTGGTCGAATTTTCTGGAGTCCTCCACTACAGCGTCTCTGATAATTATATGGTGGTTTTGGGACGTTAAAGCTCACATATCATTTATTCTTTAGATGTGAAGGAGCTCTATAACTAGCGTGTACAAGGCTGTCCCTCCATGCGTCCGTACACACTTGCCGCAACGCGCTCCCCTCACCGCCGGTGTTGGAATGGTGTCAAGTACGTCACGCCGGAGCTGCGCGTTGATGTCACGCTCCCCTCGCTGTTCGCGCTGACGTTCCTCTTTCTCTCGCCTGCAGCGCGCTCGCCACAGCGTCCGCAGTTGCCACCTCGTACGTTAACGCAACACCATGCAGACACTGCGCCAAGTCACCTAAGAGGCAGACAGAAACTAGGCGCCTTCTTCACTCCTTCCCTCCTTTGCAGAATCACTCCATAAAAAAATCAACACCTTCTACTAATGACGCTCGCACCGCTGCTGAGACCGCCGCTCGCTACACCGCCAACTCGTCGGTTCACGCGCATTAAAGCTGACGCGCCACACATTGCAAGACCTATCCAGCCATCGCTTCAAGCAAATCTTCCAGCGCTCACCGCAACACCCGGGTTAGCGCTGTTCATCCTGTGACGCCACCTGTGCGCAGCGCTGCTGCTTCACATTCCATCAGCGTTCTTTTTGAAAATATGATGTGAACTTTAGTTGTGTTCGAACAATCGCAATAATCATTGATCACCTAGGTCTCTAAGTGACCGTATCTTTTATCACCATCAATAGAGTACAGTCATTTGTTACAGCCGTCTCATATTACGATTACTACGCTAAAAGTGGCAGGAAGAAGAAGATGGCAGCTTGCGTTAAAAAGAACAGCTCGTTTCACTGATACTTTATGAACAACTTTTCGTTTGCGGTATTTGGCCAGATGTCAGCCCTTGTCGTAGAAAAATTTGCACATCATCATTCTCAATGCTTTATTTTTTCTTTTCTGATATACAAAGTTTCAAAGACGACTGTCTTTTTTGCGATACTTCAACGTAGATATTTCGGTCTGTTTGTTCTTTGATGTCTGTGCATTAATTACAATCAGTTACCCGGGTGAAAGTCTGAACCCGTGCGCAACTCCCACCTAATTTATCTGCTGGCTGCTTTCATACTTCAAGCATTGTCATCAAAAACCAATGATTACGCATATTTGAGGCGCGAGATCAATACATAACTGCAGCGTACCGTTTTGTTTACATAGTACAGAAATACGCACTTTATCAAGCTGTGCGGTTGATACGGCGTTATGAACGAAAAAGTGGGTTGTTCCTAGCTTCCTAAAAGATATAACTAAAACGACTTGCTTCTTCTACCCACCAGTGGCCCACCATTCTAAAACAACTTTCCTTTCTTCACATTACTGCCAGATGGCGCCATATCTCATGCAGTGCATCCTGTCAGAATATTATGTGTTTCGACATCCTTTGCAGCCTAACATGAATATAGACTGGCAGTTATTTCTTAGTAATACGAGGTTCCATTCTCTAGTGCGACACTTCTTGGTCCATCTTAATATTCTCGGACAGCGTGAGAGCAATAGAAGTATCATACATACCAATAACTAATACAATAGCTGCAAAAACGGATTTTAGGGGTGGTCCCATGGTTAGCGCCAGTACTCAGCGGGCTAGAGAGCCCGCAGCGGCCACCATACCGCTGTCATTCTGATCGCTCTCGTCAGTAACATGCTGCTTATAAGCTAAAATTCGCGGATGCGACTCCGTGCCTATTCCGCGCTTCTTACAATCGCTATTGTTTCTTCAGGATGCTTCAAGCATTCGCGATGACCAGGTGGCAAGTCTGTTGAATTTCTGCCGACCTTATATCAATAGAAGGACAACTACTACGCATAGACTTAGCAAAGGCTCACGTTGGGTTTGTTGCTTCTTGACAGGCTTCAGCATAAACATATCATGATTTAGAGGAGCACTTTCATTATAAAATAGTCAGCCCTTTGTCATATTTTATCAAGTGCAATAGGGTGACCTGGACAGCGAAGCGAAATAGGAGTATTTCAAAACAATGTGTTATATGTACAGTACGACAAAAATTGAGTGCGCAGAAATGTCATGTGCTTGTTTCAGTTAAACTGATGGACGAAAATATTTTCAACTCAAGCATACTAACCTTCAGCTTGTTCAATGTCTGTGCAGAACTGATTTGCCATATATCTAGTGTTCTGTGCTTGTATTTAATAATCAGATAACATTTTCTCTTGCCTGCAAGCCTCGTACTCTACTTATATTGTAGACAAAGTACACTGGAAAAGCTCAATTTTGTGATTTATATAAGCGTGCTTGCGACAACAGTCACAACAAAATAAATTTTGTAAGAAAAAACACTTGCCCCGTGTCTGCATGTTTTACCGCAAATGTCGTAAAAATTGTCAAACGACGATAATCTTGCGCATGCAGAGAGTGAACAAAACGTTTATTTATGTTCTGTGCGAGGAAATCGTTGAATTGCATTCTGGAGGCCGTGCATTACAGTGGCTAGATCACTGCAGCGAAGGCGAACGAGCGCATCGAGGCACGTAAGACACGAGCGCTATCTGGCAGTTATCTTCGAAAACGAACGAAGGCGTGCGCGTCTATCTCGGAGGTGGTAACGTGTAGAACGCAAAGCGACAGGAAGGTGCCACCACCATGTCTTCTTAGCGAAGCATTGTAAACGCTTTGTTTTTTGTGCATAGCGTTGCGTTGTCAGCGCAGCGTGATAAACGCTATGGTCATTAGAATCACTTATGTATGCCCTCTCTAGCATACGGACACACCTACAGAATATTGAAGTTTTGTTGTCCCTCGGATATGCCCAATAATTGCTTTTTAATCAACAATCACGCAAGGGCGAACGCTGATACTTGAGCATTATTGCTGGGCGCTGTGGATGGGGTTGGCTTTCGGTCGTTTGGGGTATCGTTTCGGTGGACAAACAGACAATTGTACAGACAGACAGACAGACAGTCAGGCAGACCAAATTTTTTCGTAGTACCCCAGGCTATTGTCTTTGAAAGTATTAGCGGTAAATTTAAATAATGGCACTATAGCACCTTGCTCGAAGGCAATGAAAAAGTCGGAGGCCGCGCGATATAAAGACAAGAAAAGAAATACTGCGCCAAGTTGTCACACGTGAGGCCACGCCTCCCGTACAGTTATTAAGCTTGACGCAAAAATTTCGTCTGTCTGTCTGTCTGTCCGTCTGTCTGTACAGTTGTCTGTCTGCCCAATGTTAACGGCATCGGGTATTTGAAACAGCTGACCCCATCCGCAGCTCCCACCAATGTTGCTCAGAATGAAGCGTTCATGCTTGCGCAATTATCAATTAAAAAACCATTATCGTGAATGTCTGGGGCACCATAACAACAGGTATATATTCTGCATGTGCGTCTTTTACTAGAAAAGACATACGTAGGTAGTTTTAAGGACCGTAGCGCTTACCATGCTGCGCTTACTATGCAATGCTTGCACGGATCGGGGAGTGTTTCCAACGCTTTGCTAAGACGAGACAGTGGTGGCACCTACCCCTCACCTCGCGCTCTACACCTTATCACCTCTGAGACAGGTGCGCACACCCGCCTCAGAGCCGCACGTTTCGTCTTCCAAGAGAACTGCTAGATTGCGCTCATGTCTCACGTGGGACGTGACTTGATGCGCTCGTTAGCCTCAGCTGCACGCTCGAGGCACTCTAACGCAGTGCCTCCAAAATACCACTGACCGGTTTTCTTGCGCAGAACCTCAAATAAATATCTTGTCTACTCTCTCCACACGTAAGACTATCGTCCTTTGACGACATTTGCAGAAACATGCAGATATGGGGCAAATTTTTGTTTCTTTTTCAACTTTTCGTTTCTAATCACAGATGTATATATATATCATCATCATCATCATCATCATCATCATCAGCCTGTCTACGTCCACTGCAGGACAAAGGCCTCTCCCATGTTCCGCCAGTTAACCCGGTCCTGTGCTTGCTGTTGCCAATTTATACCCGCAAACTTCTTAATCTCATCTGCCCACCTAACCTTCTGTCTCCCCCTACCCCGCTTCCCTTCTCTGGGAATCCAGTTGGTGACCCTTAATGACCAGCGATTATCCTGTCTACGTGCTACATGCCCGGCCCATGTCCATTTCCTCTTCTTTATTGCAGCTATGATATCCTTAACTCCCGTTTGTCCCCTAATCCACTCTGCTCTCTTCTTGTCTCTTAAGGTAACACCTACCATTTTTCTTTCCATTGCTCGCTGCGTCGTCCTCAATTTAAGTTGAACCCTCTTTGTGAGTCTCCAGGTTTCTGCTCCGTAGCTAAGTACCGGCAAAATACAGCTGTTATATACCTTCCTCTTGAGGGACAGTGGCAATCTACTTGTCATAATTTGAGAGTGCCTGCCGAATGTGCTCCACCCCATTCTTATTCTTCTGGTTACTTCAATCTCGTGGTTAGGCTCTGCGGTTATTACCTGCCCTAAGTAGACATAGTCTTTTACAACTTCAAGTGCACTATTACCTATCGCAAAGCGCTGCTCCTTTCCGAGATTGTTGTACATTACTTTCGTTTTCTGCAGATTAATTTTAAGACCAACCTTTCTGCTCTCCTTGTCTAACTCCGTAATCATGAGTTGCAATTCGTCCCCTGAGTTACTCATCAATGCAATGTCATCGGCGAAGCGCAGGTTACTGAGGTACTCTCCATTAACTCTTATCCCTAACTGTTCCCATTCTAGGCTTCTGAAAACGTCCTGTAAGCACGCAGTGAATAGCATTGGGGAGATTGTGTCCCCCTGCCTTACACCCTTCTTTATTGGCATTCTGTTGCTTTTTTTGTGAAGCACTATGGTAGCAGTTGATCCCCTGTAGATTTCTTCCAGAATGTTTATATATAGTTCATCTACGCCCTGATTCCGCAGTGTCTGCATGACGGCTGATATTTCTACTGAATCAAACGCCTTCTCGTAATCTATGAAGGCTATGTATAGTGGTTGGTTATACTCTGAGCATTTCTCTATTACCTGATTGATAGTATGAATGTGGTCAATTGTTGAGTAGCCTGTTATAAATCCTGCTTGTTCCTTTGGTTGATTGAATTCTAATGTTTTCTTTACTCTGTTAGCAATTACCTTTGTAAATAGCTTGTATACTACAGAGAGCAAGCTGATCGGCCTGTAATTCTTCAAGTCCTTGTCATCTCCTTTCTTATGTATTAAGATGATGTTAGCGTTCTTCCAAGACTCTGGTACTTTTCCCGTCAGGAGACACCTCGTAAATAGAGTGGCTAGTTTTTCTAACACAATCTGTCCTCCATCTTTCAGCAGATCTGATGTTACTTGATCCTCACCAGCAGCTTTGCCTCTGTGCATGCTCTCCAAAGCTTTTCTGACTTCTTCTATCATTACCGGTGGGGTGTCGTCTGGGTTACTGCTAGTTCTTATAGTATTAAGGTCGTGGTTGTCTCGGCTACTGTACAGATCTCTGTAAAACTCCTCCGCTATTTTAACTATCCTATCCATATTGGTAGTTAATTTGCCTTCTTTGTCCCTTAAGGCATACATCCGCCTTTTGCCTATCCCAAGTTTTCTCTTCACTGCTTTGACGCTTCCTCCGTTTTTCAGAGCGTGCTCAATTCTCTCCATGTTATACCTTCTTACATCGCATACTTTACGTCTATTAATCAACTTCGAAAGCTCTGCCAGTTCTATTTTGTCTGTTGTACTTGACACTTTCATGATTTGACGCTTCTTAATTAGGTTCTTCGTTTCCTGGGAAAGCTTGCCGGTATCCTGTCTAGCTACCCTGCCTCCAACTTCCACTGCACACTCCATGATGATACTCGTCAGATTATCATTCATTGTATCTACGCTAAGGTTGGTTTCCTCGCTAAGAGCAGAGTACCTGTTCTGCAGTGACACTCTGAATTCCTGTACTTTCCCTCTCAGTGCTAGCTCATTGATTGGCTTCTTGCGTACCAGTTTCTGTCGTTCCTTCTTCAAGTCTAGGCGGATTCGAGCCCGTACCATTCTATGGTCACTGCATCTTACCTTGCCAACCACTTCCACATCCTGCACGACTCCTGGGTGTGCAGTCATTATAAAGTCTATTTCGTTCTTATTTACGCCATTAGGGCTCCTCCATGTCCACTTGCGGTTTTCTCGTTTTCGGTAGAAGGTATTCAAAATACGCAGATTATTGCGTTCTGCGAATTCTACTAGTAGCTCTCCTCTGGCGTTTCTAGTGCCGATGCCATAATCTCCTACTGCCTGGTCTCCAGCCTGCTTCTTCCCTACCTTTGCATTAATGTCGCCCATTACTATAGTATACTGTGTTTTCACCTTACTCATTGCCGATTCCACGTCTTCATAGAAGCTTTCAACTGAAGCGTCATCATGGCTGGATGTAGGCGCGTAAGCCTGTACTACCTTCATTTTGTATCTTTTATTCAGTTTAATTACAATGCCTACCACCCTTTCATTAATGCTATAGTAATCCTCTATGTTGCCAGCTATGTTTCTGTGAATTAGGAACCCTACTCCCAGTTCTCTTCTGTCTGCCAAGCCCCGATAGCAAATGACGTGCCCATTCTGTAGCACAGTATAGGCCTCATCTGTCCTCCTAACCTCACTCAGCCCTATTATATCCCATTTAATGCCTTCTAGCTCCTCGAACAATACAGCTAGACTTCCCTCACTAGATAACGTTCTAACGTTAAACGTTGCTAAGTTCAAGTTCCAATGGTGGCCTGTCCGTATCCAGAGATTCCTAGCACCCTCTGCTGCTTTGCAGATCTGACCGCCGCCGTGGTCAGTTGCTCCGCAGCTGGTGGGGACTGAGGGCCGTAAGTTAATTGACGAATGCCTACGGGAGGGGGTGGCCGAATACTGCACCAGGGTGGCCAACCCTTCTCTGGTGAGATCATCGGTGCGTACCGGCTTTAAGCCGGTACGATCATACAGTAGTGGGAATGCTCCATGCATGTCTTCCTTATTGTTGTTCAGCAGCGTTGGCGGCCACCCACCACGGAGCCCAACGAGGGGACGCTACAAGGTTACAAATGCTGAAACCTGCAGACGCCAGCCGTACAACGCCACTATAACCCAATGCGCCTAGACCAAGGTAGGCTATTCGCACAGGGTTAACCCTAGCCGCCAGGAAGTTTGGAAGTAAACGGAAGAGAGTAGAAGACAGGACAGATAAATAGTAAGAGATAAAGACGAAGATGTAGGGAGAGAGAGATAGGAAAAGGCGACTGCCGATTCCCCTGGGTGGGTCAGCTCAGGGGTGCCGTCTACGTGAAGCCGGGGCCAAAGGGGTGTGTTGCCTCTGCCGGGGGGCCTTAACGGTCCAATCACCCAGCGTCGGCTCAACCCCCAGGATCCCCTTTTCCTCGGACACGGCAAAGCCACGCACGGCTAGGCGTGGGAGGGAGTCGAAACTCCCCCGTTAGCTCGGGTTCGTGGTGTCGCTACACACCAAACGCCTACTTGCGCAGGCGCCGCTGCGGTTTGCGCAGGCGCCCCTGCGGTTATATATATATATATATATATATATATATATATATATATATATATATATATATATATATATATATATTTATATATATATGCACTTAGTCGCTTTATCTATTGTTTTTTTTCGTTTTCCCATGTCAAATTGTTAATGCGTAATGGATAAACTACTCATTAGGAGCTTACTCGCCAAGCTCCTTATAATCAAAGCATGTCCCTTGGTGTGTATGCTAGAGACGCACCTGTATACCCACTACACGCCCACTGTAACTTTCATGAAGGTGGAAAGCAGCCGCCATTCGTCATTCTGGTATTAGGTGGGGTACCCACTACACATGTGTAAGGTAATATGGGCACTTTGTGCTGTAAAAGATACTCATCGATAGGTATACCCTTGAGTGCGAGCCAGCGAATGAGAGGTGACATGCAAGCGGTGGCAAAAGGACCTCAACACGGGACCTGTAGCAACATAGCATTCAAC
The DNA here is from genome assembly GCF_043290135.1 of Rhipicephalus microplus. Classification (NCBI taxonomy): domain Eukaryota; kingdom Metazoa; phylum Arthropoda; class Arachnida; order Ixodida; family Ixodidae; genus Rhipicephalus; species Rhipicephalus microplus. Next base: position 193,217,615 of record NC_134702.1, read on the forward strand.
TTTCAATTGTGAAATCCAATTCCAGATCCCATCGTCACATATTTCACCCACCACAAAATTGTAACCTTCAAAGGAAAACGCACCACAATGTTTTGTAATCATTAATGCAATCCTTGTATATACTTGCACCGATATGTAAGAGATTTCATCATGTGTAAATGAAAATGCAGATTCAATCAAAGCTTTAGCAACGTGACACGTCCTTATATGATGGTAGATGATTTGTATTGAGCATCTATGACATCTTGTGATCAGTTCCAATCTAGCTCTGCCATAATCTTTGAATTCGTGCAGATGGCGAGATTTTTCCTTTCCACCCTTTCTTTCGCAAGTGATTTAAGTTTCTAAGCTTGGGCATACCAGCCAAACAGTGCCACAAGATAAGATGAAAGCACACGAAAAAAAGGTAAGCACGAAATACAAGCGCGAACTCTAGACTGAAGATTTTTTTGTTCAAAAGCGCAGGAGAAAAATATATACCCATGCGTTGCTTCATTCAGATAAATAAACTGTCCGATAAGGCACCATCTGATTTATAGCCTATTCTCCGAAGTGGCTTAATGAATTGTCTTACAATCAACAGTAACCTTGTGGGACGTTAAGTTAGGTTTATCCATCTTTTTGCTTTCCTTATGAGGCATAGGATTACACAAAACAACGAAAGAGGTTTTTTTTGGACCACGACATAACGGCGGTTGCTCTCGTTTGCGAGTGTCCCCCTCACCCTCGGCGTGCCGTGGCGCAGTTAGGTGTTAATTAAACAAGAATATGTGAAAAGATATACAATTTAGTCATGGGACCTGGAGCTGCCTCAAAAGAACCTACAACGGGATAGCTTTCAATTAGCTACCTGCTTCAACAAATTAAAATTAGCCGAATTAAAACAACATGTCTGACAACTGTCATGTATCTTCCTGTAGATGCGGAAATTTCAAGTCTTGAACTTGTTCCTGTATTACAAACAAAAAAAGTGTGTGCTCATCGAGGAATCCGCAATGTTCGTCATTCAATAGAGTCCATGCATGGTTTAAATTGAAGTACTGAAACACTTGCCGTTTTACTAATTCCACTACACGATGTTCAAAGTGTTCTCCTGTATATTGACGACTCTCAGCGTTGAAAGCACCCTCTCAACATTTGCGCTGGAAACAGGGAGGGCTAGAATAAAGATGGTGCGAGAGAGGGCACTAGCCACTTGACATTCAGAAGTCTCCAAAACATCAGGGGTTCAGCTATGTTACGCACTTCATAGCACAGATAGTTCGCAAAATCACTCAGAAGCTGGAATTTGTCCTCCATTTCAAGAAGCATTAATTTAAAAAAATTGGTTCCAAATCTACATTTCACATCGCAAATGTCGTCGAAAGACGATAGTCTTGCGACTGGAGAGAGTGAACAAAACGTTTATTTGATGTTCTGCGCAAGAAAATTGATTAATTGTATTCTGGAGGCACTACGTTAGAGTGCCTTGAGCTTGTAGCGGAGGCGAACGAGCACATCGAGGCACGGTAAACACAAGCGCCATCTGGCAGTATCTTAAAAAACGAAGGCGTGCAGCCGGCAGAGAACGATGTGCGCCATTCTCGGAGGCAATGAGGTGTAAAACGCAAAGCGACGGACTGGTGCCGCAACCATGACGTCGTAGCAAAGCGCTGGAAACACCTTTCTGAGCATCGCGTTGCACTGTCAACGCAGTGCGATGAACGCTACATTCCTTAGAGTTACTCTCGGGTGCCTCGTTTTGTATAAAAACAGACATACAAAACATCGAAGCGTTGTTGTGGCGCCTCAGATATGCGCAATGATTGCTTTTTATTTGACAATCACTCAGCTACGAACGCTAAACCTTGACCAATATTGGTGGGCGCTGCGGATGGGGTTGGCCGTTTAGTGCCGTTTGAGGTATTGTTAGAGTGGACTAACAGACAAAGATACAGACAGACAGACAGACAGGCAGACAGACAGACAGACAGACAGACAGACAGACAGACAGACAGACAGACAGACAGACAGACAGACAAAATTTTTCCGTCGAAGGTTTCAAGAAAGACTATCGTATTTGAAATATACGCATAGGCATTGAACGCCCCAGGAAGCTCAGGCCTCACGTTTTGCTTCCCAATTTGAACTCCTTACCAAAACAATTGTTTGATGTACTGGATGCAATTGCGCAGCTTCTTCTCTGATGTCTGTTACACTTTTTTGTGACTACACCGTAGTATCTGCTGAAGTCAACGACAGTTGTTAAGTTTTGATTCGCACGAAGAAGATTTAAAAGCCTTGTGGCATTAGATGCGAGAACCTCGGTGGGATCCGCCCATGTAATTACATATGCTTTTAAACAAACGCCCACTATGGGATGAACTTGGTATACCAGGGCACTTTATGCCTTAAGTTTCTTAGTGATGGAGATCGCGGCACACACATTGGTCTCGAGAAAGCTCATCTTGAGAAGCAAGTTGTGAACAGATTGAGGTGAACAAACAAGATTCCTAAGCTTTTCCACTTTGTCCCCTTTGCTTTGCTGCTTCTCAAGAAACACTAAAAGGCGCGCCAATAGTCCAAAATATCCACCACACCTTGATAAATGATCACAAAAAGGTGCGATGTACGTTGGAAATTTTTGTTATGCAAGCTATGCGCATACAAGCTGACTATGTTGTAATTTTTTATTCAGCAAAACGTTACAAAAAAGTGCTAAAGATAACTGCAAGTGCACACACAAACATACGTTGAGCAGTCCCCTATGTTGTATATATCCAGTTCTTTACAGCTGCGTAACGATGCCAACAACAATATGAATATTAGAAACACAAGAAGCGGTACGCTGATATAGTCCTGCCGCTCGCGAGGATTCAATTCATGGGTACAGCTACATTAATAACCTTAGGTGGGCGATACCTGACTACAATTTATGTTAACCCGACGTGACGGCTGTATTGTAGGAGTACATATATAGCGTTTATAAAATCGGAAAGCCACCACTTCAACCAAAATTGATGTTTCGCGAGCATTAGAATCACTTGAAATTTGGTTCTGAGACCAGGCGTGGCTCTGTGGTCAAATATTTGATTGCAATGCAGAATGCCAGGGTTCAATTCCAACAATGACATTTATTCTTCGAATTCACCTGGTCAACGCTGCCTATGTCTGCTTTTTCGTAGCGATCGAGTGTTACATGTACCAATGTGTGTTTTCGTCATTCCTGGACAGATACAAACTGTCAAACAACTCTGGCACATACCCGCATAGCAGTGGCACATACCCGCCCCCACGAATGTGCCACTGCTTTTTGGAAAATGTGTGACGGTGTACGCAACAGGATTGTGACATTATTCATGTTGTGATTAGCGAGTCGTGTTCGTCAAAGCATGTTACCCCCCCCCATACTGACTTTGGTTTAGCCCAAGTTAAAGGGGTGATTATGAGGGCCCCGAGATGTAGGCGGCTAGATAGATAGATAGATAGATAGATAGATAGATAGATAGATAGATAGATAGATAGATAGATAGATAGATAGATAGATAGATAGATAGATAGATAGATAGATATGTGCAAGTGACTGCAATCCCGAATGAGAGCTTCACAGCCACATGCTCTACGTTCTAGTTCTGGTTGGTGATTGGCAACGAGGTATCTTTAGCCGCATCAGGGAGCTTGACGTAGATCCCGACACAGCCTCACGCTCAGCTTCTTTATGCAGGTGACTGAAACAAACACGTTGAAGTGCATGTTTCCAGCAATCCATGTATCTGGGAAGCAGAGCACGTCAGCTGCGCTTCGGACAAGATCATGTTTGATCTCATAAAAGTGTGCGTTGAGGAACCACATATCCAGAAGAAAAAGTCTGAACTCGGTAGAGCGGAAAGGCGACACCTTGAGTGGCGGCGCGCCGTCTAGTGAGCATTGTTGGAATCACCAGAGAGGACGCCGTGATCTGCGATCGGAGAAGTGCACACTGGCAATACTGGTGTACAGGTGGGCCGTGGCCGTGCCGCCACCGCTGGACAAGGCGCGATCATAAGAAGCTTGAAGAGCAAGCTCCTAAAAAAGGACCACTTCGACCGACATACGATTTTCAGTGACTTGATGGTCATGCCCATGGACAATCACGCAAGACCGAGCTTACGGGGCTACTCCAGCGACGAATTCAACATGGTACAAAAGTGCACAATGAAATCGTAAACCTACCTTTAACGTGCTCGTCCTGATTCCACCGTCCAGAGCACAGTTTCGTAGGTCGCACGGTCTTTTAATTGAAGCGCCTGGACTTCCGCGTAGGGGAGTTGGGGTCTTCTTGTGAGAATTTTGCATGTAGGAAGCCTAGTCAGATCACACGACTCTTCGAAGATCTTTCAAGGTCCAACACGAAAGATTTTGAACCTTCTGAAGGGCGTTTTGTACCACTATGCAAATTGATAGTGCGTTTCGCGGCTGCACTATTTGCAAGTTGACCGTGAGAGTTCTGCGGCCACGAAGCTCGTAACTTCACTGTGTTGCGAGTGCCGCCATGGCCGGACGTTCACTCCACCAAGTTGCGGTGACTCATCGTTGGTGACGGAATCGGGCTCTTCTTTCATTAAATAGCTTATCTTCTTAGAGTATTTGTAACTGACGTCTTGTAGTTGTTTCCGATATAGTTTGTCACTACCTGACAACGTGCGTGCGCCCGGACACTTGCATTGAAAAAGGATGCCAAGAGGTCTATTAACCTAGGGCAGTGGAATCCTTCCATGGCAGAGAGGGCATGGCGGAAATTGAGTGGCGATGTCATTCGCGTAATAAACCTGAGTTACGCATTCTTTCACCGAGCATCGCTCTGGCATGTTGCCTGTGAGGTATGATTACAAAGACGATGTTACCAAAGTGGACTGGAGGCATGCAAGTTCGTTGATACCCTGGTAACTCGTGAGTACTCGTGAAACTGCACTATACATGCTACGTTCACTCTTATGCAACCGTCAATTCAAAGCACCAAATAGAGGGAAGATCCTACCTGTGTCTGCGTAGTGCTTCTTTGTATACATGGCACTGTGATTGTAAGTGATCTGCAATTCTCAGGGTGCCCTGGCCGTTGGCAATGCTAGTCGTTCCACAGTAAAGCTTATAAACAGTCATTTCTTCAGATGATGCCGACACTTTAAAATCTCCGTAAGGTTTGACGTAGTAACGCAAATTTTTTGCTTGCTTGCCATTTTGCTCGTGCAAAATTTGTCTTGACGCGCCATTGAATGCGTTATATAAACATGCATTAAAGTTTTGTGAACAGTCTTTCCATGCTTGACCCCAATTGTTTTGGCTGTCTGAAACTGTTCTCTCTCCTGCGTGTGCGAGAGAGAGCTGACCAATAACACACACCTAACATACCACGTGGCTGCAATTCACTCTAATGAAATCTCGTGAGGGGGGCAACGACGGCAACGGTTGGCAAAGCTCAAGACCCGCATCATCGATGTTGTCTAGGCGATCTAGTGCCGTTTTCTCCTGGCCCACCTTATCTTGCCACGGGAGCGTAGAGCGTGTATGAAGAGGCCAACACGCACTTTTCATACATACACTCGTTGACCTGTTGACCTCTGTCGCTTTGTGCGCAACAATGCCATTGTGAATTGTGCGTTGAGTGCGGTTCCCGAGTTACTCTCGACAAGCGCTAAACGTTAAATCTGTCAAAGTAGAAGTTCTGTAAATGAGCTCTTTGAACTTGCCATTTCAATAAAAAACGGAACCAGATCACAATGGCCTTCGATATCAGAATTTATCTGATAAATCCAAATTGTCAGAAGTTTTACCAGCAAACTTTTATTGAGTTTTGTGGGATAAAATCAAGAATGCGGAGCCGTACTTATAAGAGAGGTAAGGACGCTTGTGCTTTGGGAGTTTCTTAAGTGATCTATGAAAGTTTTTATTATATGTTGTAGGATCTGTAACATCTTCATGACTGCAAAACAGCCACAAATAATGATGGCGTAAGCAGGCCAAGCGGAGCAGTGATTGTATTTTTATATTTTTAAAATTCCTACTTCGATTTGAGGACTGTTTGTTGAAAATGCCAATTAATGTCTCTACCATTAGGCGATAACGTAGTTTTTTTGGCGCTCTTCACGCAACAAGCTCTGATATGACGGCAGCTGTCTCAGCACAGAAGCACTGTCTTTTGATTTCTACCCACCGGCTCATGTAGAATATGACGTCTCCATTGAATTGGGCTCCTCGTTGCTCAATCACGTGCATGCTTAGTGTACAACACGAATATCAATGATCATCAACACCCTATGCTGCTCACAAAATCAAACTATGCTTGTGTCATTGTCGCCTCTTATAAAAGAAAATGCACGTGGAATCTGCCTGTTTGGCCAAGCGGGGTTTCGAGGAAGAGTAGGCGCAGATCAAATATACAGGTCAGCCCACATTTACAAGTGTGATTACAGAATTTGCTGCCAATTTCTAAAATGCGTTTTCTAAGAAAAGACTAAATGACATATGGTTATACAGTTTGATACATAACGATAATACGATCGGTAAATTCAAAGAGATCCCCTTTGGCTTTTGTTTAGATAATTTCCTAAATATGGTGGTTCCAAGATGATGCGTGGTAGAGAAATAATTTCGCGTTCGTACTATGTTTTAAAAGTATTATTTTGTATGACCTTTCTGGCGTTGCTATTCACAGCCGTATATATATTGCGACAAACATTCATGGGCTTTGCACGTCCACCTACGACACGGTGCTTAACCGTAAATTCTAATTGCGCTTCTCCGTGTTGGAGAACACGGAATGCAGTAAATACATGTGCTTGTTTACGCAAACTGCAGTCAGGCTTTCTATTAAGCATTGCATGATTTAATAATCCCAATTGCTGAGGTTTAGCGTCCCTAAACCAGGATATGGTTCTGAGACCCGCCGTAGTGGAGATATCCCGAAATTTCGACCATCTGGGATTCTTCGCCGGGCAGTCGAATTTAAGTATGTGGGCCTGAATGAGAGTTAGATGATTTCTTACTAGCCAAGTTTCGCAATGCTGATGTTGTCTCCCGAAGTATGATTGAGAAATGGACTTTTCGAGACAATCACTCGCATTCTGTAACCTAAAATAAGACAGTAAGAAATAAAAAAAATACTACATCACCCAATAAAGGGAACCATGTGTAGATGAGAAGCCCCGTACACTAGCGCTTACACTGACGGCGGCGTTGGCGCTGGCGCTCGTCGCAGGCGTTGCGCAGGAGGAAAACCCAGTGAGGCACAAGGCACGCACTGATCGACCGGTGGTTCCTACTGGAACATGCCAATCGCTGCCATGGGCAATGATTGACAGCATACACCGATTGCACTGCAGTCCGCTTTTGGTTAACGCAAACGCTGCGATGTTTCTTTGTTCAATAACGCACAGGAGAAATGATGATTTATAAACACAGTTATCAGCGGTAATCAACGCAAGTAAATTATTGTGCAAGAAATAAATGAGAGGAATAAAGAAATCATGTGTCGATGCGGCGTAAAACACACCAAACGAACACCAATTATAGCCAACCTTGTCAATCTTAAGGCACTTGTGAGGGGGACAACGTTTCACTGCGCAAGCGTGTGGCTTCCCTACTTCCGTAGTTTTGGTAGTGCTGAACTCAAGTAGTGAAACAGAGCATAGATAACTCATTCCTTATGTAAGGCAGGCACTTTGGCCACTGGTGCAATTCTACACTTCTGAAATGCAACACTACACTATGCAACAGACGCGTTAAGAACACTTCTCGTTACACAGCGTTTGCATAGGTTTCTAGATACGAAGCATCTTAGAGTGGGTTCTATTCGGTGTTCGGCGTGACCACCCATACTCTGCATGAGCGTCTACTCCCCCTCGCTTACCTCCAAATGCAGAGATGTTATTCGGCTCGCGCCTTCGACTTGACTTGAGTAAGTCCGTGTGAAGCAAGCAGCAGACTTCAAAACGCCCAAGTTATCCTTCGCGTTTCATAGATGCTAAGGCAATCTTGCTTGGTCAAGTCAAGAACAAGCTTCAAAGTAGAAACACGCTGCTCACCTGCTAATGAGGTTAATAATGAAGTTGTTCGCGTAAGGTACGTGTTACAGCAAAAAAAACTACAAGTTTTAAAATAACTATAAAAACGAAGTGCCACAAGCATGTTTTTGCCATTTTACAGCTAACGAGCGGCACGTGGTGCCTGCCGCCACAGCGATGCGCAGTGTTGCTTCTGTAAAGCGTCCGTTTCACGCTGGTTTTAGTGGCCACCCAAATGCGGCGCGTTTCTTCACGCTTGCTTCTTTTGAGGCGAAACAAGCATCGCGTTGGTTTCTTTCATCGTTTTTTTTTCAATTGAACGCCATGGCATGTTTTTGTGCTGATCTGGCTCACGAGGTAACGTGACTTTCATGGTATTCGCCTTTCTGTTCGCCTGTGGGCATGCGTGAAGTGGGCTAGGTCACAGTTATATGTAAAAAAAAAACAAATTCCGGGAACAAAAGCTATTTGTATCCTTTAGTTACACTTGGTTAACAAGAGAAAAGGCGGGGGTCTGGACAATGCCCTCTGCATAATTTTGTCTCGTGGGGTGCAGCAATGTCTCGCTGCATGATGGTGAAGGGGGAGGCACAAGATTAGGAAACTCGTGACAGGGTTACCTCTTTTTGTGTGAGTGTGTGTGAAATTTTTTGTAGCATTGTGCTACCAGCCATGCCTTTCTGAGTGAGAAAGAGCGCCCTAGACAGGACGAAAGGAGAGAATAGGTACACAGACACAGCGCCGAGTCAAATTCGTATCGAACGAGACGGAAAATCTCGTCGTGTTTTAGAAAAACAAAAATTGCATTTGCGGTTACGGAACACTTCGGCGTCATCACCACCGGGGCGATTAATACGCACGTGTGTGTAGTCGACACCACCTGTAACGCCAGGGAACTCAGCCACTTCATAAAATTCCCGCATAACTATAGAAAGGCACGCCGGCTGCGGAATGCGCACCAGCATCGCGTACAGGTTCTTTACGATGAGTAGCGTAACTTTTGTGACTGCACGTCACACTGTCGACAACGGAATAGGGATGAGATTCCCGGTGACTGAAATGTGCCTGCGCCGTAAAACCAGAGAGTCATCAGTAGCTGTAACACTGGAGGCACAGGCTGTCTTCGGTTTCCCCACTTTCATGGAGCAAAAACATAGCCACCAGCTGCCGCACGGTGTTTTCCATGAATATGTACCGAGAGTGCAATTGTTGCTCGTCGTACAACTCCATCGGATTTCCTCGCTCACGTAAAGCGGTTCCAAGAATCTTCGGGAAGCAGTGCGCCTCAGGAATCGCTACGCTTGTGGCGAGGCAAGAAAACTAAAAAGCGGCCACCCTCCGTGCGATGTCAGTTCGAGAGGTGGCCATGTTGGAAATAGGCATGAAGTCGCTTTCAAGCTATAGCCCCACCGCTGACTTGAAAATTTTCCTGACTTCGACCGAGTCAAGTCGCCTTCATGTCATCCGCAAGTTCGAGAACAATTTATGGCGACAGGCAAGACTGTCTTGAGTCAAGAATTAGTCAAGTACGAGTCAAGTAACATTTCTGCATTCGGGGGTTAGCCTCCCCCTGTCACCTCGCAATGCCAACCCAGGCAGCGTGTGGTAGCGAGTTTCTTGATAGAAAAAAATTCACAGCGCATCTACAAAGTGAAAGATGATGAGTGGAGAGAAGCTTCGCGGGATCTCATCTTGGGACCCGCCTGTCTTTGTGAGCGTTTTGCCACCACTTCTCGGGCTCTCGGGCTCCCAGCTCGGGATCCCATTGCCTCTGTGCACGTTTCGCAGCCGTTACAAGAGCCCTCGCCATCTGCAAATCTCCATGCCGGCAAATCGGTGCAGCTTCGCCTTAACGTGCTCTCGCTGCAGGGTCTTGACGGCGAGGGTGCGTTGCGGCCGCTTTCCGGGCCCTCCGCTCCTTCATCTTATATTCGTCACTCATTGCGAGGCACACAAGTGCAGTGACTGCCGGTGGAAGAGGAAGCACGTCAAGCACGTGTATCCAACGCATGGGAGTAGAGCGATTGCCTGCAGCGCCACCTAATGAGAATTCGAGTACTAGTAAAGTGAGGGCCACAGCTCCGTTTAGCGAGCACTATATACGCGTACTATGGGTGGCTACAACGACCAGTGACTAGCCCGTGCTTTAAAAAGCTTCGCCCCAAAAATATGACTGCTAATCGTGCACAACCGTTCACTGGCCACCCCATATATATAGGCACTGGATCGACCTCCAATGCAGAACCACTCGAAGATTTCTCCTGCGCTTTGTTGAACAAAAATCATTCGCAGTGTGCGAGTTCACTAAAGGTGGACTGCAGGTCTCTGCCCAATTTAAGTCTTCTCTTTCTCATTGCCTATTAGTTGCGATAGGCATGTTTCAGTAGGAAACGCCAGTTCATCACTGCGCGCTGTGCGTCTCCCGAGGTATCTCTCCTGCGCAAAATTGTGATGAGTGCCAACGTGAGCGCCGCCACCAGTGTAAGCGTTAGCGCCTTCTGCTTCGCATTTACGCATGGTTCCCGTTAGCAGGAGATTGCATAGTTTTTTTCAGAAGCAGTTTTAAGCGGTGGCATAGCTCTGCAGTTTACCGACATTTGCCCTGCTTGAAGCGTGGCTTCAATATCTACTGAACCCAAATTTTTAATTATAGATTATTTTCACCCGATCTCTCATTCTCGTTAGCACATTACGTTGATTTCTCGCTCACCATCAACGACGCGGTCACCAATGCTGATAAGGGAGTTGTTTCAGAACAAGCCTTTTAACTTCGTCATGTTTACAAATTACCACATGCATCGTATATGATGAGAGAAATTTAGAACTTCCTCTATCGAGAAAAAAGGGGCAGCTGGAGAATGCGTGCCTCACCGACTATATTACTTCCTGGCTATTTCATTGCAGAATGCTCTTTGCTCACCTTCTCTATTCTTCATGCCTGGAATTGGACCCTAGTGGCGCTGTACTTCCTTTGCTACAAGCAAGAGGGGCGGTCATGTGTAACACAATTAAATGTGGACACGCAAAATTACAAGTGACTTCGAAAAGTTTGGGGTCTTTAAGCTTCGTATTTAATATTGGAATGACATAGCAACATCCTATCCCCAATGTGTGTTGTTCAAACACTTAGTGCACGAGATCTATTCAAACTTCCTATGCACCTACTCTATGACCTTAAGAAAATAGGTGCAGCAACGTGTGGGCGTTTCATAGCGGGTGACCAGCTTTAAACGATGAATGACATGTTCGGATGTTTGATTTCAATAATACGTTTTTACCACGCATTATTACTGTGATATTACATGTTTTTGTGAGAAATGCCTACAGGATGGATGTGTTTGTAAAGCATAAAATTTGCTTTCACTGCATTTCAAAGCAGACAAAGTAATTTGCACTGTATTCACAAGCATACGCATGGCTGTGTGCATGATAGAACATCCGCTGGCCACGCGAACAACCAATTTTTTATCCTTACTAAGCCCAAGAGTTTTTATTATCTATATTATTCCAATCTTTCAATATTTTCGGTGGCGCACAAGAGAGTAGTTTTTCGCTCGCAACCAACGACGCCAACACTGGAATTTGTTCCATGAGGGGCCAAAATCACAAAGCTTTCTTTTGGCTACGCATTTTTTTAGCCAAGAATTCTCTTATCTGGAGGAATTACTATAGTGCGGGTACTAAGTTAACTTTTTCGGCACTTAAGAGGGCGAAGAGAACACACGATAGTCAATGAAATGACAAGGAAAGAAAGAAGTGTGTGCCGATAATATTAAGGTAGCACGCAAAGCTTCAAGCACCGAGATTATAGGAAGACAGTCAATGATTTGCTACATATAAGGTTCAGTTCCGCGAGCGTCTGCTCCAGCGGTTACGGGAGTCCACGTACGTTGTAATAGACGTTTTTTCGGGCAGTGCAAAGCTAAGCATTCGCCTTTCATGTACGACTGTGGCTAAAAAGAAAATAGCTCGATGGCCTTAAGCATCCATGCACTATCCGACTAGTACAAGTGAACAACACTACAGGTGCACCACATCAATAAACCACGCATAAATCGACGCAAGCAATGTTTGAAAATATGCCTCAAATGTCTTCCCCTGTTTAACGAGACCAGTTACCTTACGTTTTAATGAATCTGCGCTGTCAGCAACTTCTCGCCCATGCATTATAATTGGCGACTTCAACGCCCATCATACAATATGGGGAAGTTCGAAGACCAATGTTAAAGGGAGAAAGTTGGTGTCCTTCGCCTCCGACAACCAACTTTTCTTGCTAAAGGGTGGCAGTCCAACGTTGATACGTGGTTCAAGGTATAGCAGCTGCCTTGACCTGGCCTTTGTCTCACGAGGCCTCGTCAGGCATGCTGAGTGGTTTCCAGACATAGAAACGCATGGAAGTGACCACATTCCTACTTACGTCAAAATCGAAGGATTGTCCCATGCTAATGTACGCGATAGTGTTCAGAGAGTGGACTGGTTGAAATTCATGTCTCGCATGGAAGAGCAATGTGAGGCAAACATATCCCTCGACATAAAGGAGATAATTAAAAGCACAATACACGATACTACGTGTACCTTCACCAGCTCTTCCAAAGTAACGGAGTTTGACATCGAGCTAGAACGACTTCGACCAATCCGATGGCGTGCTAAACGAAGATACCGTTGCACGGAGGCAATAGAAGACTTACGGATTGCACGACGTATACAAAAGAAGATTCAGCGCCGGATAATTAAACTTGAGTCAGAGCGTTGGACTGTTTTTTTTAGTCACTTGACTCACGAAAACCTCTATCCCAATTGTGGAAGACGGTACGAGGTCTCCGCACAAAACCCACTCAGTGGTCACCGTTCAGGGCGCTCGCACTTTCTGAACAGAGACGCGGCATCGACTGGGCAGAAGACTTCTGTGCCAGAGTATCTGGGCCACTCGCAGTGCCCAATAGCCTATTGCCCTCGACGAACTGTCCACAAACACTGGATTCCCGCATGGATATGCCTTTTTCAATAGGGGAGCTCAGAGCAGCACTAGCTTTGTGTGGACGCACGTCGGCACCAGGGCCCGATAGATTTTTTATAGGGCCTTGTGTCATCTGGGTGAACGCGCGAGAATCCTCCTTTTGGAGATGTACAACAAATCCTGGCAAGATGGAGCACTCCCGACAAGCTGGAAGACAAGTCGCCTAGTTCCACTTCTGAAACCAGGCAAGTCATCGTTGGAGCTCTCATCTTATCGTCCAATCTCATTGGCTAGTTGTGTAGGCAAAGTTATGGATAGGATGATCCTGGGACGCCTGGAGTGGTTCTTGGAGTGTAACAACATCTACCCAGATGCCATGGTAGGTTTTCGGCGTGGTCGAGCATCAATTGACAACGTAGTCGACCTGGTCACTTACGTCCAACACGAGAAAGGCCGTAAGCGTCTCTGCGCATCTTTGTTCCTAGACGTTAAAGGGGCGTATGACAACGTTACGCATGAAGCTGTTCTCACTGCTCTCGAAGATATAGGAGTAGGTGGTGTATCGCTGGATACGTAGTTATTTGTCAATGCGATCCTTCTTTGTCAGCACTGAAGACGGTCCAACCTCTCCACATTACAGCAACCATGGCGTCCCCCAGGGTGGCGTACTCAGCCCTGTGCTGTTCAATCTTACGTTAATTGATTGCTCTCACTGAGCATCTGCCAAGCACGGTCAGGCTATCAACGTACGCAGATGATATCTGCGTTTGGACATCGGCTGTAACACGCCTGCAGTTACGAGGGAGAATTCAAAAAGCTGCCACTGAAACATTACGCTACTTACGAAATCAAGGCTTGGAAATTTCTTCCGAGAAATGCGCCCTCGAAGCTTTTACACGAAAGCCTATGGATAAGTACACTATAAGCAATAATGGTCAAACTGTACCATACGTTCGATCGCAAAAGTTTTTGGGTGTCATAATTGACAGGAATATCGCATGGAGCGATCACGTTTCGTACATGAAGACACGCTTAATGGACATCTCTAGTATACTGAAGTTCTTTGCAGGGAAGAATTGGGGAACGTCTCCCAGTGCAATACTACAGCTGTACAGAGTACTTTTTCTCGGTTTTCTGCGGTACAGTTTACTGGCATTGACCAATGCAAGCAAAACAAGACTTCGAACGCTACAGAGTGCTCACTCCCAGGCACTCCGGGTTTGCCTCGGCTTGCCTCGTAGTGCGTCGACTATGGATACTATAGCTATCGCCGGTAACCACCTCATCACGACACATATCGACGTTGAGGCACTCAGGACACATATAAGGCATATTGCTCGGACACCCTGCCACCACCTAGCCTCTTTACTAGCAGACAGACCACTTTCGTCATTTTGCCAAATGGTCACCACAGATCGCGATTCTTTGCCAACATGCTTCACACCCGCCGCCAGGCCATCAACTCCTCTCTGGTGCCTGACTCAGGCTAACATCAGGCTAACTATACCTGGCAACCAGAAAAAAGCCGGTATGTCGTCACCTGCTCTTAGACAGCTTGCTCTGCTCTTGTTATACGAGACGTATCAAGGCTGTATACACGTATACACCGACGGCTCTGTTTTACAGAAGAGTTGAACGGCATCATTTGTTATACCGATAAAAGACACGACAAGAAAATTCAAGACCTCCCACCTTACGACATCAACGGGAGCAGAGCTCACAGCTCTTTGTTCCGCATTGCAATGCATCAACGACCAACAGCCACAAAAATGGACAATTTTCAGTGACTCGAAGGCGGCACTGCAATCCCTTCTATCACCTTTACGCCACGGCCCGTATGAACAGCTCGTATTTGAGATTGCAGAAAACACTCACCAACTCATTGAGGAAGGACATGAAATAGCCTTTCAATGGCTCCCAAGTCATTGTGGAATAATTGGCAATGAACGGGCCGATCGAGCTGCCCGTTCTGCCCATACTGAAAGCGATGAAATATCAATTCCGCTTTCCAGAACAGACGCTGCACGGAAACTCCGCATGCTTGCTCGCAAGCGCACCTCGTCACAATGGAACGAGTCACATTTCATCCATGCACAGTTAGGTACTTTGGACCCTACTCTTAGTCTTCAAATTCCACCGGAATTACGCCGACAAGACGCTACTATGCTGTGCAGATTATGGTTGGGCGTCGCATTTACCAATGCGTACACGTTCCGCATAGGAATGGCCAACACTGCTGCATGCGACCATTGTGGCAGTGATGAAACAACTGGGCACATTCTGTGTGAATGGCCACAATACGGCTCGCCGAGACAGTCACTCTGCAATGCACTAGACGAACTGGACAACCAGCCTCTTTCGGAAGAAAGAATCCTGCGCTGCCGACAGGACTTTATGTCGCAGAAGAAGACTGTGAAGGCGCTCCTGCGCTTCTTGCGTTCAACCAGCCTGTCCAAACGATTGTGATTGGAACTCCCTGAATGTGTGCGCATGTGTGTTTTTTTTCTAATTTCTTTTTACCTCTCTATTTCTATCCTCTTTCGGACCCTTTTCCCCACCCCCGTACAGGGCAGCAAACCAGTTCGTCTAGGATAACCTCCCTGTCTCTTCCTTTTATTTATTTCTTTCTCTGCGCTGCTACTCAACTAATTCGGTGTTATTGAGCACGGTATATTGTTGAACGCAAGGGTGTTTTGTACCTATAGACGTAAAATATTGCATTTCTTACAGTATTCTTATTACAAGACACAGGAGGAACTGTACTTCCTGCGGACGAGTTGTGTAGAAATTTAGTGCAGCAGTAATCAAATGAAGTTGTGAGGGGAATTTTGTTGATTCTATGCACTGCCGCGTTTTTATAAAGTCGGAGAAGATATGCTTACGTAGAATAGATATGATTACGTAGAGACGCTTAGATATGTCTCTACGTAAAACGAGGGAGACTCGTCGGGAGGTGTTTTAGTGCTAATGCTTTTCACAAAACACGGTGAAAATATTTTGTCCAGCATTGTTTGAGTGAGCAAACAAAGCAAGGGACGTGTATACGAGTCTTAAAGTCGAGAGACGTTATCACACGTGCAAAAAGGACAAAAAGAGAGAGAAAGAGAGAGAGGGCGACTTTCATTTCGTCTCCACGAAAACTTGAAATTGATTGATAATAATGACAATTTTCTGGCCCAGCAGAGGTCAGGGAAAGTTTCCGTAAAGCAGCGTCGGATGCTTAGAGAGCATAACAAAGTGAAGTACGCGTTTTATGAAAGGGACATCCACACAGAAAGCGAGGTGAAGTGTGACTGTCTTTATATCTGAGAATCAATGCTAATTAGAAAAGTTGTGAGTTAGTTAGTCAAATCTTACCCTAATAACTATATAAAAACAAACTGAAGATTCATCTAGTGAAAGTGACACTAGTGACAGTGAAATAATAAATGTTGATTTGCGTCGTCACAGGCAGATATATATTTTTATTTTTTATTTATAATTGGCAAACTATGAGAAGGTAGCGTACGTTATAGCCGGCTATCCTAACATCATGACACTGATGCACAGGATAAATAGTGCACGGTTATACAGCGGCACGTGGTGGTTTTTATCTACTAGTAATCTCAGGCTAACGCATCCTAACTTTTTTTTCTATTTTGACCAAGTTTCAGCGGACGTTTTTGCATTTGGCGTCATTCGAAACATTGGCGATATAACAGCAATAGGGTGAATGCAAGCACTGCTGCAGTCGACGAGCGGTTACATATCTTAGCTCTAATCTAGAAGTTTCAGCCAATGCTTTTGCATTTGGCGTCATTCGAAACATTGACGATGTAACAGCCATCGGGCGAATGCAAGCACATCTGCAGTGGACGAGCGGTTACATCTCTTAGCTCTAATGTAGGAGGTACTGTGTTCGATCCGCAGTGTTACTGATAATTTTAAACAGGTTGCCCGCGCTGTGATTATGCGTGACAGCGGGTACTAAATTTTTAAGAAGGTGGCTTTCGCGATCTCTTCTTGCACTCTCCTTTTGACCCGAAAGCGCTTTGCCGTTCTTTTTCATAAATTTCATGTTTCAGGGTTCATAGTTTTCTCATCCATTCTCTGTTATCGCGAAGTTGCCCAGTGCTGTATTACCAATATCATACCTGGTGTATTACTTTTCACGTGTCTGGGTATTCAACCAGCGATCAGTCGTCATGGTGTTTTGAAGGAAATCTAGACATGCAGCGAGCTAATTGCTTGCGACCAAGTGACTGCCTTTGTCTGGACATGTTTTCGTGCTAATTTATTGAGCATCATTACATGCACCAAGGCCAAAGAGCATGGACAGTTAGAGAAGACACAAACAGAGTGGTTAGTTTGTGTCTTCTCTCCCAATATCTGTCATGCTGCGCGCTTCAGTGTAATGTCACTGTCAATATTTAAAATGAACTATAGCAGATAAGTGAGTAAGGCTGAGAGGGTCCCCTATTGTCCAGAGCGGACCAGAACAATAGCAATTTGATTTGTGTCATAGAGAGAATTTCTGCTTTCGGTTACAACAATCACTTTTTACACCGAAGTTCATTTTTTATTAACAAAAGTTCCAGTACAGATGAAAGGTGTATAAACGAAATTCGTGTATTCAGCTTGACTAGGTTTGTGACCTTAGTAGTAATTGCCAACTGGTATGAGAATATGCATAAATATCACACATATATACAACCAGGGGTGATAGCTTGTTTATTCTGATTGAAATGGGTATGTTGAAATCGGCATATTCAACCAACGCAATGTGTACAAGCTATGCCACATAGAATAGCTATGCTCTAAAGTAATCTTCACTGGTTGGTTCCATTTTACCTAATTTCTTGCTCACGACTGTACGTTGGCGAATGAAACGATTTATTCGAATGCAGATATTTTGCGTAAGGTTACATTTTTTATGCATTAAAAACAAACTAAAATGTATGATGGCTCAGAAGAAGAAGAACTAGAAACAAATTCAGCCACATCATCACTAAACTGACTCATCAATGATAACCACAATCTTAATTAAAAGATGCATACATACATACGTACATACATACATGCATGCATACCTACATACATACATACATACATACATACATACATACATACATACATACATACATACATACATACATACATACATACATACATACATACATACATACATACATACACTGAGGTGTAAATATTAAGATGAATGGCTGTAAAACTACAATTCTAATACACACAATTTGAATATACAGAAAGTAACTTACGAGAGAAATCCATCAGCGCTGTTATGTCTGAACTCGGTGTTTCTCGAATCATCTCAGAAAAGCTCGATGCATAGTTTCTGCTGCTGCCCATTGAATGCAGTGTTTATAAGAAACGCAAGAATTAACCCCTTGACGCTATTATGCTAGTGAAAAGGGCTGTGCATCAACACTTCGTACATCTCTGCAATATTACTCTGTTCATATACGTAGCTTGGCTCATTCACAACACACTAATAAATCATGTTAAGACACTCGGGTTGAAAGTCGGCACGTGGAAAGAAATCATAGACAATACATGAATAATACGATTCTAAGCTACTAAGCTCCTTTGCGCAAACAGAGCTTATATTGAAAGCCATAGACCCCATTTCGTTTCGCAAAAACACTCCCCTAAAGGACTTCAAGGTTTGCACATAAATTTGGTTTCCATACAGCTGTCTGTTAGTCTGCTTGAACCGCCCCGCCACAGTGGTCTAGTGGTTAAGGTACTCGGCTGCGGACCCGCAGGTCAAAGGATCAAATCCCGGCTGGGGCGGCTGCATTTCCGATGGATGCGGAAATGTTGTAGGCCCGTGTCCTCAGATTTGAGTGCACGGTAAAGAACCCCAGGTGCTCTAAATTTCCGTAGCCCTCCACTACGGTGTCTCTCACAATCATATGGTGGTTTTGGGACGTTAAACCCCACATATCAATCAATTAGTCTGCTTGAAACAAAAATTCAGTTCACTGGTGGGCAGACTGTACACTGATTATGTATTGTGTGAGGTGTGCAGCCTCACTAATTATGTGACGTCACAAATATCCCATAATCGTAATACTTATCATACGCCACCTATGATTGCAGATGCTTTTGGGGATTTTTTATTTTCTGATGTCAATTCACCTGCACAGCAATCTTTATACGCCTCCCAATGCCTTTCACAATGATTCTATATGTTTACAACTACTGCTGACGAGGTTGCATCAGCAATTCAGATATTAAAACTAACCGGCGCTAGGCTGGATAACATTCATCCAGGACATAATAAATTAATCTGTAAACCCATATCATTTGTCATGTCTCACATAATCAACCTCTTGTTTAAAACGGGAATCTTTCCCCGAGAACTCGAATGAGGTAGAATAACTCTAGTTTTAAAGGAAGAAGATCGCTCATTAGTATTCAACTATAGACTAATCTGTGTTTTACCTTTTTTGAAAGGTCACTGACAAAATAATTGAGGAACGATTGTTAAAATATATAAACAAGTTTGATATAATTTCAACAGACTAATCTAGATTTAGATCAGGTTATTCTACTGAATTAGCACATTTATCGTTTACTGACCAACTAATGAAAGCCATCGATCACGGTAAATATGAAGGTTCTTTATTCGTCTACTTTACGTGGGCATTTGATATCATTGGTCATGACATTCTTAAAATTAAACTATTCAAATGGCATACCTGGTCCACCTCTACTGCTGCTGCGGGACTACTTGCGAGACAGGTATCAAGTCGTTAGTGTCTGCAATGGTTGTTCAAAACCTAAAGAACTAATATAAATGTACCGCAGAGCTTAATTTTTGGTCCCTTGTTTTCTTTAATTTATATTATTGACCTGTTTAGTTGTCTAACCTTCTCCAAGTGCATATATATTCATATGACACTACAATTATTAACTCTAATGAAAATATATCTGTAGTAGTAATTGAGTTTAACAGTGACCTCCGAAACCTGTTGGGTTGGTGTAAGACTAATAGACTTACTATTAATCTCTCTAAAATTATGTTTCTTCTGTTTTCATCGCCAAATAAATCGCCACTGTGCATTCCGCCCATGTTCATTAATAACCACGTATTACCGGGAAGTGAAGAGTGTGTTTACTTAGGGGTGAATATTGACCATCATTTAAAATTTCAAAACCATGTCACACAACCTAAAAAGAAGTTATCTCACGGAATAGGCATCCCTATCACAGCACGTTCATTTTTTTCACGTCCGCTATCGCTCTCACTTTATTTCGCGTTTGTGCATACAAACATTACTGCATAACCTCATGGAGTAACATATACGCCACTCATCTGAAACTACTACAAATCATTCAAAACCAGGCAATTCGATTAATCACATTTAGTTCACTCACCCACAATGCTAAGCAGTTGCTACAAGAAAATGAAATTCTCAATGTTGCTAGCCTTGCACAATTCTATCTCGCCACTTTTATTTTCAAAAAATCAATAAACAATATTGTTATCATCAATTCATTCATCATCCTTTTTAAATACTAACCCAACTAATTTAGCGCAGCAAAACAACTTCATTCTGCCCAAAACACGAACTAATTTTGGCAAACAGACAATTCACTTTTGGCCATAATTTATTGAAACACAATGCCATTTCTAATAAAAATTCAAAAACCACATAAATTTTTTCATGAATTGAAAAAAGTTTTGTTATGTGACACTTACTCTTGTGCCTAACCAGTTTCTTCCTCGCCATGTCATTCTCTTTTCAGTCTCTCGTTTTTTATGCTATGCTATATATATAAAAGTATATAAATATATTTTACAATTTATATTTTCGACAGCATATAGTTGATGAAAGTGTTTTAAATTATTTATATGTATCTGTTTTTATTTTTTAGACCTTGTATTCTCTTAGTTTCGCACTGTTGTTGCTAACCAAATACTTGTGTTTACATTTCATTGGAGGTCCCGTTTCAGTGTACACTACGGGACCTCCTTCTGTATATTCTTTTTTGTACATCTTAATAAAAATAATAAAACTTCATTTCATTTGATTTAAGTTGATGCTCCAGTGCACTGCATACATGTTTTGCTGCTGGCTTCAACTGCGATGTTGCTCAGCACATATGTGTAAAATCACAACTAATACTATGCCACTGCAAAGTAATTATGTGTCATTTTTAAGAAGCAGGGACCACAATAAACGAACATAAGAACATTTACCTTCATATTGTTCAAAAATTGTAAATATATTTCCATAGAGTTTTCACAGCTCATCAGAAAATATTCTGAGTTATAAACACGTTGTTACTTCCACTAACAAACTATTTTAGTATGAGAGCTTCAATACTAGATTATACCAGTACCTTTGTAGGGCTAAGCAATTGTACAGGCTCCTAAAAAGATAAGTAGTTGCTTGCTATAGCTACATATAATTAACAAAATACTTTTATTTCTAGTATGAGTAAAGCTCCATATATGATAAGTCGCTTGCACAGTACAGAATTACACTATGGACAAACCTATCCGAGCAAAGTATACATTAAGAAGTTACGCTTACAAAGTAGAAACAGAGAAGTAGGCTGTTGAAGGACGAACAGGCAGTGGGACAAAAACACACAAGCACTAAAATCTACTGGTAAATATACTAGGAGTAGTGACCATCCCTTTCCTTCCAAATGCAATAATACACATAGATTTACTTCCCAGAGCTTTACACACATGGCATCATTGTTGCTATACAAAGGAGCGTATACAGAAGAATTATATTGACAAAGTGCAAGATTACCGCATCCATGGCTTTACTTTTTGAACTACAAATAATGCTAACACAGTAATCAATGCCGATCATAGATGCTGTGATTTATAGCTGTTAACTGCAGAGACAAGCCGGCACATTGATTAACATGCATGTTAACTTCAGCTCAAAATATTTTGCCTACTAACACTATAGCAGCCTTTATATTAGTGTCATAATTTGGTATCTTCCATGCAAATTTTAAATAATTTACAATGCATGCAAAAGAATTGCTGAATAATGCACTGCTAAAAAGGTAAACTGCAGCTGCACAGAGTGTTACTACGTATACAATTCAAACTGCTCCTGACATCACAATGTGCTCTTTCCGCTGTCGTAAACTTTGAGCAGGAGAACAGTCACTGGCCGTCTCTTTCTACTTGTTGGTCTTCTGTGTTCTGTTCTTGATACACTGTACTTGACCGTGGAGCACCGGATCCCTTGTTACTGCTGGAACTTGCAAAAATACAGATCATTGGTACAACCATGCTACATGCAAAAGTGTTAAGTTCTTAAATGTGTGCTCATACTTACAGGTGCCGTATTTTTCAGAAGACGACGACAAACCTCAACACACGCACAAACAGTAAAGACTGAATATATATTTTATTATGATACAAGAGCAAAACAACAATGTTATAGATGAAGGCATGAAACTTTTTTCAGGCATACTAAGCTAATAAAGTTTATTTCATTTCGCGTTCACACTAGGTGCGAGAAGCAGACAACAAATAAGTTCACTAAGAAACACAATTTAGACTGCATCACCACACAACAGCTATTGTTCATAACTTAGGGCTGTCTAAAATAGCCAGCTCACCATACCGCGTATAAAAGTAAATCGGCAGTCTAGAAAACACAAAGCAGTAGTGGATTATGAGTTGGCTTGCTGCTGACATCTTTTATTCCAAACAAAAAACACCTTTAAAAATGCACTTCATCAGTGGAAAGGATTATACGCAACAAACACAATGAGCTCCTAGAGGTGCCACGAACACTAACCATTGTGGATATCAGTGTCTTGCCGGATGGATATGCTGTGTCCTGCAGAGAACGGCAAAGGAGCGTTCGATGACTTGGCTTGCAAAGTGTGCTGGCTGCATCGCACTGCTGCCTAAGTCGGCTCGCTACAGACAGAGAGATGAGGAGCCATGGCTTTGAAACACACTGAACGTCACCTTTAGAGATCAACAATACATACTGAGATCAGGTACAATATGTAGAAAAATATATATGACTGCAATTAGGGTGAGAACGTTCGGCTAAAACACAACATGCCACAGCACTGAGAGTGAAAAAGCTACATCAAGTAAAAGATGCAGTTAACGACCCTATGTCGTCTGAGGCTTGCTCAATAGGCCTTTCTCCTTGCAAGTTGTGAAGAGCCAGGTGATTTTCACCCACTTGCTATTTTATTCCAGTGCACTTGATTCTCAGGGTGAGTCACCATCTCGTGAGCTCATTAAGGAAACAAAGTATTTGTGCTCGTTCAAAAGCATGACCTTTGGAGCCTCATTTAATTGGAGTTTTATTCATATGCTGCAGACTTTCAACTTTTAACATTCTCAACTATCTTGCAATTTCGTTCTGTTATTGTTCATTAAGCATTATGTGTGAGAGTAATGCAGGTATCCACTGCAACCAACCATGCTTGGGTTTTGCATTTTTGCACAGTAGGTGGTGTTCACTTATTCATATGTATTAAAAAAACTAACCTTTAGGCAAGCCGTTAGGCAGTCTTTTGCCCTCTAAGCACCCAAGCAGATCGCAGTCCTCCCAGATGAGGCTACCATGTATGCTTCAGAGCCACATCCAGGTCCGCTGAATGATAACAGTCCCAGCAGTGACATAGACTTGCACAGTTAGGGAACACGAGTCTTTCCTATTTTTTCACAGGTGCTCCAAGTCAAGATAAGGCTTGATCTGCCAGTGTGTGCAACCAATGCATCACAGGACCTTAAAAACATAGCCCTGCGATCTGTGAAGAGTCAAAAACAAGTAATTTAAGAACAATCATTACAAGAACTCACTTCTAATACTTATTTGATGAAGCTATCACTCCGTCAAAGTGACCAAATCTGCTATAATCAGTTTGAAACAAACTAAAGCCTCATGTAAAATTTAAGTACCGCAATATATAAGTCCTAGGGAAGTTTGGTGCTACCACAGCGGTAATCGTCTATAGAACAAAACTTTCAAAATAACATAAATTTTCGATGTGCTACCTGGCTCCTGGAAAATAAAGTCACATTAACTTTCCAACTATCAAACGTGGTAAATTGACATGCCTATCCTAATACTCAAACAAGAGCTCACTTATATCAAATCACAAAATTTTTTCGATGCATTTGCCCGCCTCTCCATAATATATTGATTGGGCAATAATTGATTGGGCACGGCGGCACTCACGGATTGCAACCACCTAACAATCCACTCGTCTTCATCCTACAGCTCGTTCTCGGACTGCTGCTCCACGCCGGTCCGAGTTCTGGGCCACCAGTAAGGATCGGAGCTACCATCGGCATCAACGCCACCAGTGTCTGCGCACAAGATTTCTTGCCGGTCAAGCTACGGGATTCCGTGCTGGGTCGCTCGTCGTCTACCTGCGTGGATGCTGGATGCATAACATATGCGCATTGCCTGCGCACAGCGCCACCACTCAACCCAGCTATAAAAGCCCATCTCACGAGGGACGGCACCATTAGGCACGGCGGCACTCACGGAATGCAACCACCTAACAATCCGCTCGTCTTCATCCTACAGGTGAGATGGCGATATGGAAAGTGTATCCGTTCAAACGACCCTTTTTTACTTGTGCTGCCGTGCCCATGGCTATGTGCTGTTGTGATTGACCATGCTGTACCGACTCTTAAACTTTTACTGCTAGGCGGAGACTTTGAGACGAACCCAGGCTCTTACATCAGCCAGCAATTAAAAGAAATTGCGGCAGATATCAAAGCGATAAAGGAAGGCCGCCTACCTAAAATCGACCAGAAACTACACTCGCTCGCGAGGCTAGAAGAAAAAGTGGATTCATGTCAAGAACAAATAGCAAATATGAAAATGGTAATACAGTCTATGCAAGAAAAAATTGACGATCCAGAGAATCGCAGCAGGCGAGCTAACCTTATACTATATGGTTTTACTCCCTTGACACTTGAATGTGCAGTGAACAAAAACATAATTGAAGACACCCTAGAATTAAAACCTGCAGCAATTGAACGTATACATCGCATCGGTAGAGCCCAACAAAACAAAACTAGGCCCGTAATTATCAAGCTGCTAGACTCAAAAGAGAAATTTTCAATATTAAAACGGGGACATAAACTTCGCGGCACAAGCCTATCTATCGGAGAAGACTTTTCGAAACAAGTACGTGAAATTCGGAGAAAACTTTGGAACAGTGCGAAGGCAAATCGAGAAAATAACGAAAAGGTTTCCTTAGTTTTCGACAAGCTGTATATTATTAATCATGCCTATGTCTGGAGCAACGAAAAGGATGACAAGGTTCCGCTTAAGAAAAAACACGCGGAAGATGCCTCAGAAACAGCCCGTGTAACGAGAACGACGAACGTACCCGGCGACCAAACAAAAAAGGGAGTTACTACTCATCGTGCTGCAAAATAGGCGAACTAACACTTCTCACAGTGAACGCTAGAAGCGTAATAATAAGCCTGAACCTCTTGAAAATTTAATCATCGATTATGAGCCTCACTTAGCAGCCGTCACAGGAACATGGCTCACGCCTGATGTTTTAGATCATGAATTTACACCACCCAACTATTCCGTGATCCGAAAAGATCGCCCCACACGTGGTTTTGGGGTGGCAATATTGATTAGGAAAAGGCCTCTCTTTCGTGGCCCTTCCAGAAGTACAAAATGCTGAAGCGGTTTTTCGTAAACTACTTTGTGACGATACCAGCATATTGTTAGGTTGTGTTTATCGAAGCCCAAACCCGGGTGACGATTCTATCAGTGCAATTCATGATTACATGCAACGTCATGCTTACGGTTCACGTGTTGTACTCATGGGTGATTTTAATCTTCCAGACATTAACTGGGGTAGTATGTGCTATACGTCATCAGCTTCGGATGTGTTATTTGACCTCATGCTAACCTTCAGTCTTCATCAGGTTGTTTAGCAGCCTACTCGCTCGCAGGGAGTAACTGAGAACATACTTGATCTAATATTTTTCAGCGATCATTTGGACATGAACCGCATAAGAATTGATGTAACCAGTGAAATATCTGACCACGACGTAGCAGTGTGCGTAGTTCCTCTTGATGGCACCATGACCACTCATTCTTCTGTATCCGTTGTAACAAACTTCGAAAACGCTGATGACGATAGCATACTAACTCATCTCAATCATGAATTCCTGTATTTCTCAGAAATGGGGTTAATTACATCAGTAGATGTCGATTCCCTTTGCCTTCACTTCAAATCTGTCGTACGTTTTTGTATCGCTCACCACATACCTACAAAGGTCAAACGCCCGCCAAAAAACAATCCATGGATCACGCGCGAAGTTATTCAGGCGAAGCGACGTTTGAAAAGGTTACGTAGAGCAATAAAAACAAAAGGCGGGGGAGAATCCAGAATTCGAAAGCTACCGGATGCCATCGCGGAATTTAGGCACAAAGTTAAACTTGCTGAACAACGCTATTTGGACGAGACACTACCTACGTTCCTTTTAAATAATTCCTGCAGGTTCTGGAATCCCTTTCGCGCCACTAAAACAGCAGCATCGCATCTCCTGCCAGAAGAAAAAAACTGTTAAGGCCAACACATATAACGATTTTTTATCGGTGTTTACCGTTGTTTATAACGTTATTTCACCAGAAGAGCAACATTGTACGAAAGTCGACCAATTAGACATCGCTGATGCTGGAATTTTCAACCTGCTACTTAAGCTCGACATCAAAAAAAGTAGTGTACCAGACGATATACCGAACAGTTTCCTGAAAAGATATGCAGAATGGTGTAGCAAATATCTTGGTCTCATTCTCCGAAAATCACTCACGACTTCACAACTAACTAACGATTGGAAGATCGCAAAGGTGATACCGATCCATAAAGGAGGAGACGCAGCACAATTTTCAAATTTCAGGCCTATCTCATTGACCAGCACATCATGTGAACTACTCGAACACATATTCTTAAAACACATGACAGTATTTCTAGAGCACATAAATTTTTCTCTCCTAACCAACATGGTTTTCGAAGTGGTTTGTGGACGGTAACTCAACTTACTGAACAAGTTCACGACCTTGCCATTACAGTTAATAACTGTGGTCAAACTGGCTTAATTCTACTTGACCTATTTAAGGCTTTTGACAGTGTATGCCACAGCAAACTAATAGCTAAAGTAGAAAATGTTTTCGGAATAGGAGAACTTTCCACTTGGATAAAAGCTTTCTTATTTAACAGGTCACAATTTGTACTCTATGAACAAATGTCTTCTAACACAGTAGCAGTAACATCCGGCGTTTCCCAAGGCTCGGTACTTAAGCCATTGCTTTTCTTGCTCTATATTAATGATATCACTGCTAACATCACTAGCAACATCAAGCTATTTGCGGACGACTGTGTGATCTATAGAGAAATTAATCATTACAACGCTCACATTATGCCTAATGATTCTCTAGCTGTCGTGGCTAATTGGTGCTCTAAATGGCAGATTAAAATAAACACACAAAAATCAGGGATAATGACCTTAAGCAGAAAAACAAAACCATCCAACTTCCCATACACCATTAATAACACACTTCTTAATAAAGTTGAGGAACATAAATATCTAGGAGTTACACTGACTTCTGATCTCAAATGGGACAAACACATCGCTAATATAACTTCGAAGGCGCTACGCAAACTATACTTCCTAAAACGAACTTTAGTGCTCTCAACAACGCCAACGAAGCTGCTAGCTTACACATCATTCGTAAGACCAGTTTTAGAATATGCAAACACTGTCTGGTTTCCGTATTCGCTGACTAATATAACCAAACTAGAAGCAATACAAAGGAAAGCTGTAAGATTTATTTACAACAAATATAGACGCACAGATTCCCCAACACATCTTTAAACTCAGTCAGGTTTACAAACGCTGTCCACAAGAGGGAAACACGCTCGCTTAAAATTCCTTTTCCAGCTAGTAAAAAATAACTACAAGATAGATTCATCCAACTACCTTTCATTTTCACAAGCTCAGCAAACTCACAATAAACATGCGCACACGTTGTCAGAATAATCATGTAGGAATGACACGTGTAAGTACTCATTCTTCCCGCGCGCGATAGTGGAATGGAACCAACTTAATGCCACTATCACAAACTCCCAACCGCTATCAGAATTTATTGCACAGATAGAAAAAACTGGGTGCGCATAACAGTTTATACGCATGCAGGTGCACCGGTTCAGATCTGCTGTTCGTTAGTTAAAGCAACACCTTTTTCAATGTTCCTTTCACAGTAGTATAGCTATTTTTGAAGTATGCTTTCTGTGCTTGCTATTCCTGTCACAACTGTTCCATTTATGTTTTCCCTCACGATACCAATGCTAACATAAATTCCTTTCTTCAATCATGTATTTTATTTCTATCGCCTTTCGTCATGTTTTCAGCTCTGGATAATGGCTAAATTGTGCTTTGTATTTTGTGAAAATAGCATACATTGTGTATTATTAACATAATTAACGTTTAACTTCTGTACTGCTCAATGGTTATATGATCCTCATGTCCTGTTGTTATGGTTGCATGTTTTTACGTCTACATCCTTTTTTGTGTGTGTGAAAAATTACTGTATTGCCCAACTGCCACGCTCTCGAAGGAGAGTAGCGATATTGTAAATAAATAAATAAATAAGAAATAAATAAATAAATATGTATGTAACAGTAGTAGTAAGTTTTTCACGCTTGAACTTCCCATGCTTGAATGATACCTGGGCTCCTGGTGCCGTTTACGAAATTCCGTGCGTCGAGTGCCCCTCGTCGTATATCGGCGAGACGAAAAACCTACCGAAACGACTGAAGCAAAACGCAAACGATGTGCGGAAGTTCAACAAATAGCGCAGTGCAGTCGCCGAACATGCTGAGACATTTTATCACAAAATAAATTTTGAAGCGACAGAGAGAGAAAGAGAGAAATAATTAAAAGCAGAGACAGGGAGGTTAGCCTAGACGAACTGGTTTGCTACCCTGTACGGGGGTGGGGAAAAGGGTCGGAAAGAGGATAGCTATAGAGAGATATAAAATAAATTAAAAAAACACATGCGCACACATTCAGAGAGTTCCGATCACAGTCGTTTGGACAGGCCGGTTGAACGCAAGAAGCGCAGGAGCGCCTTCACAGTCTTCTTCTGCGACATAAAGTCCTGTCGGCAGCGCAGGATTCTTTCTTCCGAAAGAGGCTGGTTGTCCAGTTCGTCTAGTGCATTGCAGAGTGACTGTCTCGGCGAGCCGTATTGTGGCCATTCACACAGAATGTGCCCAGTTGTTTCATCACTGCCACAATGGTTGCATGCAACAGTGTCAGCCATTCCTATGCGGAACGCGTACGCATTGGTAAATGCGACGCCCAACCATAATCTGCACAGCATAGTAGCGTCTCGTCGGCGTAATTCCGGAGGAATTCGAAGACTGAGAGTTGGGTCTAAAGTACCTAACCGTGCATGGAAAAAATGTGACTCGTTCCATTGTGACGTGGTGCGCTTGCGAGCAAGTATGCGGAGTTTCCGTGCAGCGTCAGTTCTGGAAAGCGGAATTGATATTTCATCGCTTTCAGTATGGGCAGAACGCGCAGCTCGATCGGCCCATTCATTGCCAATTATTCTACAATGACTTGGCAGCCATTGAAAGACTATTTCATGTCCTTCCTCAATCAATTGGTGAGTCTTTTCTGCAATCTCAAATACCAGCTGTTCGTACGGGCCGTGGCGTAAAGGAGATAGAAGGGATTGCAGCGCCACCTTTGAGTCACTGAAAATTGTCCATTTTTGTGGCTGTTGATCGCTGATAAATTGCAATGCGGCACGAAGAGCTGTGAGCTCTGCTCCCGTTGATGTCGTAAGGTGGAAGGTCTTGAATTTTCTTGTCGTGTCTTTTATCGGTATAACAAATGATGCCGTTGAACTCTTCTGTAAAACAGAGCCGTCGGTGTATACGTGTATACAGCCTTGATACGTCTCGTATAACAAGAGCAGAGCAAGCTGTCTAAGAGCAGGTGACGACATATCTCCTTTTTTCTTGATGCCAGGTATAGTTAGCCTGATATTAGCCTGAGTCAGGCACCAGGGAGGAGTCAAAGACCTGGCGGCGGGTGTGAAGCACGTTGGCGAAAATTCGCGGTATGTGATGACCGTTTGGCAAAATGACGAACGTAGTCTGTCTGCTGGCAAAGAGGCTAGGTGGTGGCAGGGTGTCCGTTAAATATGCCTTATATGTGTCCGGAGTGCCTCAACGTCGATATGTGTCGTGATGAGGTGGTCACCGGCGATAGCTATAGAAGCCATTGTTGACGCACTACGAGGCAAGCCGAGGCAAATCCGGAGTGCCTGGGATTGAACACTGTGTAGCGTTCGTAGGCTTGTTTTGCTTGCATTCGTCAATGCCGGTAAACTGTACCGCAGGAAACCGAGAAAAAGTACCCTGTACAGCTGTAGCATTGCACTGGGAGACATTCCCCAAGTCTTCCCTGCAAAGAACTTCAGTATATTACAGATGTCCATTAACCGTTTCTTCATGTACGAAACGTGATCGCTCCATGATAGATTCCTGTCAATTATTACGCCCAAAAACTTGTGCGATCGAACGTATGGCACAGTTCGACCATTGATGTTTATAGTGTACTTATCCATAGGCTTTCGTGTAAAAGCTACGAGGGCGCATTTCTCGGAAGAAATTTCCAAGCCTCGATTTCGGAGGTAGTGTAATGTTTCAGTGGCAGCGTTTTGAATTCTTCCTCGTAACTGCAGGCGTGTTACATCCGATGCCCAAATGCAGATGTCATCTGCGTACATTGATTGCCTGACCGTGCTTGGCAGATGCTCAGTGAGAGCAATTTACGTAAGATTGAACAGCACAGGGCTGAGTACGCCACCCTGGGGGACGCCACAGTGGCTGTAATGTGGAGAGGTTGGACCGTCTTCAGTGCTCACAAAGAAGGATCGCATTGACAAATAACTACGTATCCAGCCATACATCCGACCACCTACTCCTATATCTTTGAGAGCGGTGAGAACGGGTTTATGCGTAACGTTGTCATACGCCCCTTTGACGTCTAGGAACAAAGATGCGCAGAGACGCTTACGGCCTATCTCGTGTTGGACATAAGTGACCAGGTCGACTTCGTTGTCAATCAATGCTCGACTTCGCCAAAATCCTGCCATGGCATCTGGGTAGATGTTCTTACACTCCAAGAACCACTCCAGGCGTCCCAGGATCATCCTCTCCATAACTTTGCCTACACAACTGGCCAATGCGATCGGACGATAAGATGAGACGTCCAACGGTGACTTGCCTGGCTTCAGAAGTGGAACTAGGCGACTTGTCTTCCAGCTTGTCGGGAGCGTTCCATCTTGCCAGGATTTGTTGTACAACTCCAAAAGGAGGATTCTCGCGCGTTCACCCAGATGACACAAGGCCCTATAAAAAATCTATCGGGCCCTGGTGCGGACGTGCGTCCACACAAAGCTAGTGCTGCTCTGAGCTCCCCTATTGAAAAAGGCATATCCATGCGGGAATCCAGTGTTTGTGGACAGTTCGTCGAGGGCAATAGGCTATTGGGCACTGCGAGTGGCCCAGATACTCTGGCACAGAAGTCTTCTGCCCAGTCGATGCCGCGTCTCTGTTCAGAAAGTGCGAGCGCCCTGAACGGTGACCACTGAGTGGGTTTTGTGCGGAGACCTCGTACCGTCTTCCACAATTGGGATAGAGGTTTTCGTGAGTCAAGTGACTCACAGAAAACAGTCCAACGCTCTGACTCGAGTTTATTTATCCGGCGCTGAATCTTCTTTTGTATACGTCGAGCAATCCGTAAGTCTTTTATTGCCTCCGTGCGTCGGTATCTTCGTTCAGCACGCCGTCGGATTGCTCGAAGTCGTTCTAGCTCGATGTCAAATTCCGTTACTGTGGGAGAGAAGGTGAGGGTACACGTAGTATCGTGTATTGTGCTTTTAATTATCTCCTCTATGTCGAGGGATATGTTTGCTTCACATTGCTATTTCATGCGAGACTGGAATTTCAACCAGTCCACTCTCTGAACAATGTCGCGTATCTTAGCATGGGACAATCCTTCGATTTTGACGTAAGTGCGAGTGTGGTCACTTCCATGCGTTTCTATGTCTGGAAACCACTCAGCATGCCTGACGAGGCCTCGTGAGACAAAGGCCAGGTCAAGGCAGCTGTTATACCTTGAATCACGTAGGAACGTTGGACTGCCATCATTTAGCAAGAAAAGTTGGTTGTCGGAGGCGAAGGACACCAACGTTCTCCCTTTAACATTGGTCTTCGAACTTCCCCAGATTGTATGATGGGCGTTGAAGTCGCCAATTATAATGCATGGGTGAGAAGTTGCTGACAGGATACCTTGTAATCTTGCATGGTCGAAACGACTTGACGGAGAGAGGTAGGCACCCACAACCGTGACGGTAAGTCTCCTTTTCACTGTTATACTTATATATTGATTGTCGTCGTGGGGTGACACCGAATGAAGAATGTAGGTTATGTCTCGGCGAATAAACATCAGAACTTTGCTATTGTCCACAGTTGTAGACGACATGAATGACTCATAACCAGAAAGTCTGATTTCTTTCTGCAAATTTGGCTCACCGATGACAATGATGGGGAACTTATTGGTGTACACGAACCGACGGAAATCGGCGATGCGTCACCTCAGTCCCCGGGCATTCCATTAAATAATCGCTGCTTTTCCGACCTCTTCTCTGAAAGACAGTGGCTGGTGAGCCATTATTTACTCAAGCGCTGCGAGTACTGGACTCAAAGCGTCCAGTAATTGCAATGCACTTCTTGCTGACGGTGTGTGCAAGTTGCTCAACAACAAGCGGATGGCGTTAATTATTGGTCCCAAAAGAGCTATTACTTGTTGATCTGTGTACCGCAAGTCCTCCATTACAGCAGCTTGCTCTGAAGAAGACGGCTTCTGCTGGGGCTCTTCTCAGCTTTGTGTACGCGTAAGTGGAGGCCACTCTTCTGTAGAGACTGGTCTGCCCCTTTGCTCTTTTACAACGTCTGTGATTGCCGTGCTGTAAACTGAAGCTGGTTCTCTTTCCTGGTGCGTCGACTTATCGCCTGAGGTTGGCGCTCTCCGACGTGAAGACCTTCGACGGCGACGTCGTCTTCGCCGGATTTTCTCGGCTGCTTCTTTGTGGATGGAGCTGTCTCGTACCATTTGCCTCAGAATAAAAAATTCTTTCTTTATGTGCGGACATTCTTTCGAAGAAGCCTTGTGAGCACCCTGACAGTTAGGACACTTAAGTGTGGTAGCGCTACAGTTATCTTCCGCGTGTGGCTCGGCGCACCGAGGGTACGCTGTGGAGCTCCTGCAAACACCCTTTACATGGCCGATCTTCTGATAATTGAAGCATTGCACGGGTTTAGGAATGAACGGTCGAACTTGTTGACGAAAGTGGCCAACCTTACCGTATGCGGGAAGACAGTCACCTTTGAACATTACTCTCACACAGCGTGTGTTTCCAAGCCGTCCAACGCTGACAATGACATTGTCTTGACTCGCTGGTTTTATGAGTATTGGAAGGTCTGCGTTTCGTATTTCCGTGTTAATGTTGTAAATGACTCCTGATGTGGTCACACCATCGGCTAATATGATGGACCTAACTGCAATGTTTCCCAGTTGTGTTACTTGTTGCAGCGTGCTCAGCACAATCGGGTGCCGCACATCTACAGCCAGGATGTTTCTTCTTGTATTAAGCCGTAGGTCTTTAATCTCGTTCGGCACAGTGTTCTCAAAATAGAGCGAAAGCGCTTGCCTCTTCAGAACACGCAGACTTTCGGTAGCGTTCTTTGGCACAAACAGGATGGAATGGGGCCTCACTCTCACTGGATGTGTTTCAATCGCTCTCACTGGATGTGTTTCCTCGCTTCTTCGAGGAAGTGGCCGCGGTCGAATCGGAGTCAGACGTTGCCTCGTGAGGTTGTACATTCATTACCGCAACCTACGGGGCTATACACCCCACAACTGCAGCGAAATGTCCAGAAAAGCACTGAGACGAGCGAGATGTGTTCTACAAAGAATCACTTCGTCTTCCTCCTTTTGAAGCGACAGACATCCTTGAAAGCGAGCCGAACTGAAGGAGAAGGTTGTTACTCGAGTCGTGGCACATACAGAGGACAGCCCATAATATGAACCGCTCTCTCGGAACCCTTCTCCCAGTGTATTCACATGGACTGCGCTCCACGGCAAAACGAGAAAGATAGAGGGAGAGGGGGGGGTCAGTAGCCACCCCGCGAGTGCTTTGAAAAGTCGCTGCTGCGTAGCCTCCACAGTCAACCTGAGAAAGGATCCGAGTCGCTTCCGATACGTCGGGTTTCGTCAAAACTTTTGATGATTGATTGATATGTGGGGTTTAACGTCCCAAAAGCACCATATGATTATGAGAGACGCCGTAGTGGAGGGCTCCGGAACTTTTGACCACCTGGGGTTCTTTAACGTGCGCCCAAATCTGAGCACACGGGCCTACAACATTTCCTCCTCCATCGGAAATGCAGCCGCCGCAGCCGGGATTTGATCCGCGATCTGCGGGTCAGCAGCCAAGTACCTTAGCCACTAGACCACCGCGGCGGGGCGTCAAAACTTTTGGTTGGAGTCTAAATCATCTCCCAGGTTCATACCCAACCAGACAGATTTCTGTCGATTGTTGACATTCAGTTATCAAGGCTGTATTTCAATTTTCGGTCCCATGAGCGCAGCTTCTTCACCAGTCTTGGAAACGTCAACGCAGCACCACTGTTCACAATGAACATAGTTTCACTCCCGAACACTACATTGCTCACAAGAAAATAGAAGTGTATGGGCTAACCAGTGGCGAAGCCACAACCGAACACAGCGCGTGGTTCATACGCTTCCGTACGTGCCTACGCTTCCGTACGGGTCACTCAAATAACGTGCCAATACGCTGTCAATCCAAAATGTGGCACAGCACGCAACTGGGGGACTGGAAAGTCAACCGAACGAACTGTTACCGGCACACAATCACATATGCCAGGCTTCTCGAGTGCTAGTTGCCCTCGATACACAGGTGCCGATCTTCGCTTGATAAAGAAACCGACGCGTGGGCTTCGCTGCATGCTTTCCAACGTACACCATTGCACTGCCAAAGCAGCTTTCCACACTGCTTACACCCACCTAAAGAGCTGCCGTAATCACAACGCATCCGGTGGAACGCTGAAGTAACTCATGCGAGAAGCGTTTGCTAAACTTCGCACCGACTGATATGCTATTTACGACGCCATGTTGTTTCCGACAACTGCGCAGCACGTAAGACACAGTTTCTCAAAATTAACTAGAGGGCACTCTGGCGCTGCTATCGTTCAGCGACCATGGGAATAATGGGTAGTACACACATTTGCCTAGTCTTTGTACTTGCGGGCGGCGAATTCATTCAACACAATACTTCGGATCCCAAAAGCGCTTCCGTGGGACCGCTTATTCCATCACAGAAAGGCAACTTCGCACAGCTAGCGTCTCGTTTTAGCGCGCCAAGCTGACGGCATGGCGCTAAGATCCCCGCACTGATAAGGCCCCTGTATTTTTCAAAGGTAGCGCAAATCATTGTACAAAAAGCGGAGGAGAACTTCCTCCCCGCCCTCTATGTCTCTCCTCACTCCGGCGCGCGTTTCTGCTACCCTAATGGACCAGGCGCGACACGTGACCAATGAACCTCGTTGACCCCTCGTCAGGTTCGGCTCCGCCGGGCAGCGACGACATGGGTGAGCGCACTGCATCTCGCTCCCACGTGTGTTGCCTTTAGCAAGGCGGCCTCGGATGCAGCGCAATGCCGACCTGCTGTGCCGTTGGCTGCTCCAGCAGCATTGCAAAAGGCGACAAGCTTTTTGTGGTTCCACGAGGGAAAAATAAGGAGGAGCGGAGAGCGGTATGGTTGCATCGCATCGGCAGGAAAAACTTCGCTTGTCACCGAGGGAGGCTTTGCGAGGTAAGCACTCACTCCAGAACTTCTTCGCGTGGACATACCTCTGGAAGGCTTTCAGATAAAGCTCATCCTTGGTTCAGGTTAAACAAAAGCAGCTTGAAGTTTCCGTCGACACTTTCTCGCACGATTTCAACCACGATGACAGCTCGATCGTTTTGAGCTTGCTCGAATATTTGAATACGGCCACAACATAATTACTGTTGAATGTTTGGCGTTCGCGATTTGCTTTCTAAATGGAACCATTTGCAGCGGAAGCAATTATGCTTCTCCAGAGATCAACCACGTCTTTGATCATTTTTCCTTTTTTTTGCTCGAACTTTGATTACCTGTAGGCAAAATTTTGGCGTTTATTGTTTTATTGTGGTTTATTGTGTTCTCAGTTTGTATTCTTTCATATTTACCTCACTTTTGCGCACTTCCATGACCGAATTTTGTGCATGCGTGTACAACTAATATAAGAGAGTGTATGGTAAATATAATGTTGTATAGTTGTTCATTTGTGAAACGCATAGATACTTTCGTTCAAATTTCGAACATACTTGCGAAGTTGTACACTTTCGATTAACAAAGAGAAAGGCACCTACTAAATGCAACAAATTAATCATCTGGCTTTTGTGGCTGTTTGCATTTTTAACGTAAGAAGCAAAATATTTTGCTTCGGCAATATCACATCAGCCAAACTGCGAAAATGCGGTAGAGGATGTCCGTATTTTTCAGAAACACTTCACGATGGATCAGTATGAGCCAGCAATTCTGGCACAAACTGGGATCAAGAAACTCAAGCCAAATGCGGTTACTTCTATATTTGCGCATCGGCCTCTTCCGAAAGAGCGCAAGCCACCCCGGAAAAGGGGAAATGAAACGGTTCCTGGTGAGGCCCCATTGTAGTTTCTATTCCTCTCTTGTGTTGTGAATGCGATTATAAAATCTACCTTCATTCTCATCCATTACACTCAATAAAATCCACCTTCATCGCACTAAACGTTTGTGGTATTTTATGCATGAATCGTTTACACACGTCCCATTATGGAAGCTCCACGGCGAAACGAGAAAAATAGAGGGAGAGGAGGGGGGGTCATTAGCCACCCCGCGTGTGCTTTGAAAAGTCGCTGCTGCGTAGCCTCCACAGTCAACCTGAGAAAGGATCCAAGTCGCTTCCGATACGTCGGGTTTTGTCAAAACATTTGATGATTGATTGATATGTGGGGTTTAACGTCCCAAAACCACCATATGATTATGAGAGACGCCGTAGTGGAGGGCTCCGGAAATTTTGACCACCTGGGGTTCTTTAACGTGCGCCCAAATCTGAGCACACGGGCCTACAACATTTCCTCCTCCATCGGAAATGCAGCCGCCGCAGCCGGGATTTGATCCGCGATCTGCGGGTCAGCAGCCAAGTACCTTAGCCACTAGACCACCGCGGCGGGGCGTCAAAACTTTTGGTTGGAGTCTAAATCATCTCCCAGGTTCATACCCAACCAGACAGATTTCTGTCGATTGTTGACATTCAGTTATCAAGGCTGTATTTCAATTTTCGGTCCCATGAGCGCAGCTTCTTCACCAGTCTTGGAAACGTCAACGCAGCACCACTGTTCACAATGAACATAGTTTCACTCCCGAACACTACATTGCTCACAAGAAAATAGAAGTGTATGGGCTAACCAGTGGCGAAGCCACAACCGAACACAGCGCGTGGTTCATACGCTTCCGTACGTGCCTACGCTTCCGTACGGGTCACTCAAATAACGTGCCAATACGCTGTCAATCCAAAATGTGGCACAGCACGCAACTGGGGGACTGGAAAGTCAACCGAACGAACTGTTACCGGCACACAATCACATATGCCAGGCTTCTCGAGTGCTAGTTGCCCTCGATACACAGGCGCCGATCTTCGCTTGACATTGAAAGCGACGCGCGGGCTTCGCTGCATGCGTTTCAACGTACACCATTGCACTGCCAAAGTAGCTTTCCACACTGCTTACACCCACCTAAAGAGTTGCCGTAATCACAACGCATCCGGTGGAACGCTGAAGTAACTCATGCGAGAAGCGTTTGCTAAACTTCGCACCGACTGATATGCTATTTACGACGCCATGTTGTTTCCGACAACTGCGCAGCACGTAAGACACAGAGTTTCTCAAAATTAACTAGAGGGCACTCTGGCGCTGCTATCGTTCAGCGACCATGGGAATAATGGGTAGTACACACATTTGCCTAGTCTTTGTACTTGCGGGCGGCGAATTCTACTTGCGGCTTCGTTAATTGCTGTGTTTCGGTTTGTTTTCAAAGAAAAATTTAATCCTCTTGAACTACGTTAACCACTTTTGAAAGGTAATTTGAAAAAAAAAACAGGGCGGTGAAGCGCAATCGCTGAACATTTGTAAAGTTTTGTTTCGTGAGAAAACAGCTTCAAGCCACACGAACACACACGGAGCCAAAAGCAGGCTAGAAGTACTAATATTAGACAAATGTGTGTACTACCCGTCATTTACATGCTTGCTGAAGCATCGTGCGTTGCAGCTCTCATAGACACTACCGCCAGAGTTCCCTCTAGTAAGTATTGTGGGAAACTCCATGACGTAAGAGAGCTCTTCGAAGGTACTTGCGCATTTTTCACGGCGTAACAAAATTCGCTCTTATGGGCGAAGAGGGTGATACGACGAACAAGACAAGCGTATCAGATAGAAGTGTTTTGGCAACGTCACGGAGTGAGCTGATGTTGAGGGTATTGCTTCACAACCAATCCCAAGCTGTCCATGTCGGCCAAGCTGTCGTCTGCTCGCGTTTGTCATCTGCTTCGGTCAGAGCATGCGACGTGGGATTCGCCTGCCAAACGCAGTTATTCCCAGGTCAAGTGATCGCTGCATCGCACAAAATACATGTCAGTGGCTCGCTCTACCTTTTAATGATGTTCGTGCAGCAAGT
The DNA here is from genome assembly GCF_043290135.1 of Rhipicephalus microplus. Taxonomy (NCBI): domain Eukaryota; kingdom Metazoa; phylum Arthropoda; class Arachnida; order Ixodida; family Ixodidae; genus Rhipicephalus; species Rhipicephalus microplus. Next base: position 193,256,479 of record NC_134702.1, read on the forward strand.
TAAGCAGCTGGTAATTGTCGCAAGGTCGAATTCAGCCAAGGTTTGCATCAGAATCGGGAGGATTTGCATATTACCTGTGCCATTTACAGTTACTAGGGTCAATTTATCCCGAGTGCTTGCCTTATTATCACGGTCTATATTGGTTTCGAAACAATGAAAAAAAATGCTGGATTCGTTCGTAGTTTCATGCTAATCACGCAAACCCCTAATGCGCTTCAGCTTACAAAGTACGCGCCGTTCCAAATCGTCACAATGTCTATCGACAGCTGCATTTCAGAGATCACGTCCATTGCACAGTTAGAGCCAATCGAAGTACACTAGAGCACAAGCTTTATGAATCACCCACAAAAAAAATTCTCTCGTTTTTATTTTTAATAGCGTGCAAGGAATGTGCTGCGATTAACTTCTGGTGGTAATTTCCACCAATGAGGCAAGGATTTTGAGTCGTACTTTTAGGTAGATGAGGTGGGACGCAACACAACAACACAACAAATAAGGTTGATCCTATGCTGTGCCGCGTTTGAATGTACCGACTATTCACGTAGCACAATGGTTTCCATCCAACCACAAATCTTTACATGCATAATTTTACGCCAATGACGCCCTATAGGATACTTCAACTACTGCAACTTCGAACTTATTGGGCGACAGTGATTGTCAATACCATCCACTGCGTACAAGGGAAACATCACACGAAACTCTAAGCGCCTGAAAAAATAAAAATCCACCAGCAGTCATCAGGTAGCCCTTCAAGGACCTGAATTACCTCAAAATCAACCAGGGTCCACAGTTTACCACCGCGGCGGCAGATTCTAAGTAAGAGTGGTCGGGACCACTCTTGGGAGTTTCAGTTAGCCACGCTGTTTTTACGCAAAATTTTGCTTCGTGGATACACTTACGAGCACTTTTTGGTGAAGCAAGCAAATGTAGCAACTGCATCACCATCGCTTACATGTTACCGGGCAGTCACAGCGCTCGTTATATCAGCGGCCAATGTGATAACGATGGCCTCCTACGACGTTTTTTTTTCGTGAATTGACTTACGCAACAAAATTTCTCTTGCGCAAAAATGTTTTCGTAAGGGAGTTTTGTGAATCCAGCCCCAGCTTATTAATGCTGTCACGCGTAATTATTGATATTGGCGTATCAAAAATGGCTGATCAGGGAAAGGCCTGTGATTGAGAGCATAAATTACTAGAAATCAATGAAAAGGAATAGGCTTGTGACCGGTGCTTTTTCGAGGGCCATTTGTGTGCGCCCGCATGTCTGTGATTTCGCCATTACCCGATATTTTACAAACTGTAGCTTGGCGACACGTGCGGCCCATATCTCCCATAGGACGGCTTTATGTTCTCCCATAATAGAGTACCTCGTACTCTAAATTGTAACAGCTTTTTCTAAGCACACATAAGCTTGATTTTATTACCTATTACGAGTAATATATGCTACTTATAGTTGTTTATGTAGGAAGAAAGTTTGTTTAATCTGAACAGAAATGACGGCAGGCCCACACTTATTTACAGAGGAGAAGTTTTAAAACAATGGTAGGCTATCTGTTCTACTTACAGCATAAAGGAAGACAACCGCTGTGTAAGAACAACCGGTTATGTACGACATGCTTGCTTTGTTTTTGTACGACAAAGTAGGCCAATTTTAGTGTTTTTCACGAGGACTATCATCAGAAGTCATTGCATTACACTGAAGGCATTTTTCATGACGGCTTCAAATTTTTCAGTGCACCAGTGCACATCATGCAGGGGAAATAAGTTCAATTAGCCCCCTTTGGTGTTAAACTGTACAGTCGAAATCTAGGCGAAGGATATTTTTTATATATTGAATAGAATAGTTCCATAGGTCATTGCATAGCGTTTCTAACAGTGAAACCTAGAGGAAACTGTTGCGTCACCATCTATGCGAGTTTCTTAAGGCGCCCCCGTAGAAGCACTTAGAATGGCGGTATATGTGTCTGTAAGGCTTGTGTTGGCTGGTGTTTAGCGAGGCTTCGGCTCAAAAGCAAACATCACTGCGTAAATAGAGCTTCTCTAAAATAAAGCGTATTTGATCTCATTGAAATGTATTACATTTTAAAATAAAGGTGTACTCACCTTGACGACACAAACAAACTGCGGAAGAAAGAAACATGACATAAAAGCGGTGAAGAGAATGCTCACTTTCTGGTCTTTCTGCCATGTTTAGCCGCCGTTCGTTACGTCTTACACTTCGTAGAATGGTAGATCGATGCAGAAGGTTTCAATGTCAAATAAAACACGTTTCTGTGCAATGTCCAAAAAAACACAGCCTAATAAATGTTTTTTCAGCAAGTGGCCAATTATTTCACCGTGAAGCTAGACACGTGTTTGGGATATATAAATCCGAGTCAAGCTCAAAGCTTACATATACCATCATTACCTTGCATACAGCAGCTCAGTAGTACGGGATTTGCCTCTATAGGTAAGTTTGTGAGAAATTGTATGGGTCATTGTATTGTGTTAGACTATATTCACTAGCCTGATGAACACATTGTACGGAAGCGGTGGTCTCGTGAAATAAACCTGCCATTTTCCAAGCGTGAGTTTTTGAGCATTAATATGGCTGCTCTGAGTTTGCAAATTGAGATTTGACAGAGCACTTCATTTACCCATGCCTAATTCAAGTAAGGACGTGAGTGTGTCTAGAAAACTACGTTTAGCACTTATGTGTTTATTCATGCTTTCTCTTTTTGTCTGCTTTCTTCTTGTCTTTCTTTTTCTTTTTCCTTCTCTTCCTTCTCTTCATTTTGTTTTTAACTTTCTCAATCAAACCTCTCCTCTTGCGAATCAGTCTGGTTTCTCTCTTCATCCGTTTCAAGTGTAGTTCATCATGGAGCAACTGACAGAGTCCTCTCACGCACTTGGATGTCTGAATTAATAAAAACAAAAGAAAATAAGTGGTGTCACCATCAACTAATGCATTTAAGTCTTTTTGTACACCGCACGTCTAAATTCGCAAATAAAATGCGTTACGCCTATTTTTTAGCCTATTTAGTTCAATGTACACAATTCAATAGAGCATTCACCGCATGACTTAATAAGGGTACTTTTTTTCTTCTATCATAGGGTGTCATTGTCACTTCTGCTTAGCGCTGAGCATTCTGAGATGCGTGTTTATAAAGACACTGTGATGCTGTGCATATAGATGACGAACAATGCCTTTTAATAAAACCTTCAGTAGCTATTCCATTTAAAATTAAACCAGCTCCACTGCACGGAGAGTGGACTTTTGGTAATCAGGCTAATGGTTTTCTTTGTTTTGCAAGGATTGAAGATATATTTTTATAAACGCTCTATTACACACCTTTTGCTAAGCTCTGAGATGCTAGCATAGGGACCACCGTTTACAACAACAGATTACCACGCGACAGGGGCATGAATATGGTAACGCACACGAGACTTGTTAGGGTACCTATTCTATTTTTTTCAAATTTGAGTACGGAGCACTTAGAGGGGCAGGCTGTCGCATGCTGTCATCGTCCATTTGTTGTAACGCAGGCAAAACCACATATACATTATAGCCAGCTCTAGCATAGTGAGTGCGTTGGCGCGTAAGAAAAGAAGTTATTTTCATGTCGAGCGCCTTGACGATTTTAATGCCGGCTAAACTGCATAGCCAAGAGTAGCATATTGTCACAAGCAAAACAAGACCTGCAGCCAGGAGTTCACCTTAACCCGAGGAACGAAAATGTTCTCTTCCTCTTTGCAGCCCAAAACAAGTAGGAGCCACAGCGGCTCGTTCATCAATGGTGGCTATAACCCCTCTCCCAAGAAGCATCATCTCGATGCTGTACATGAAGGCAAAAAAAGAAAGAAAATGAGATTAAAATTACCATGGAAGCAAAATGAATGGCGTAAGGTGGAATAACATAGTTCGTTGTGGAGCAAAGAGTTAAATGAGAAATAAGAAGAATGGGAAAGAATGTAAGGGAAAGACGAAACAAAAAGAAACACGCAAAGTTACCAATAAAGTCAGTCACTCACTGGCGATTCACAGCGCGAAAAATAAGATTTGAGCCGTGAAACATGAACGACTTAAGTTTGCGGGGTGATACGGGAGCGTCTCGAAGTGCCTTCTCGGAGAACCTCGTAAGTGACGTCGCTGAGACGTCGTGCGACTTTGTAAGGGCCGAAGTAGCGGCAAAGAAGCTTTTCTGAATGGCCACGTTGTCGGATAGGGGTCCACACCCAGACTTCATCACTGGGCTTGAAAATAACTTCACGGTGAAGAAGATTGTAGTGGCGCACGTGTGTGGTTTGGTGATGTGGAATACGGTGACGAGCAAGTTGACGGGCCTCTTCTGCACACTGCGCGAATTCGGCGGCATCGGTGTGGTATATTCCTAAGATGTCGGGCAGGAGCATGGCGTCAAGCATCGTCGTGACCTCGCGGCCGTGGACTAAGCGAAAAGGTGTGAAACCAGTACTTTCTTGAACAGCAGTGTTATACGCAAAAGTTACGTAGGGATGTATGCGGTCGAAGTTCTTGTGATTGATGTCCACATACATTCACAGCTTGTCTGCAATTGTCTTATTGAGTCACTCAGTCAGTCCGTTTGCTTGCGGGTGGTAAGCCGTTGTTTTACAATGTTCCGTGCCACTTATTCGCAAGAATTCCTGCAGCATCTTTGCGGTGAAAGCTCTCCCACGATCAGTTATGACGATAGCTGGAGCACCGTGATGTAAGACAATGCTGTTAACAAAAAAGTGGGCGACATCTGCTGTGGTTGCTTTTGGAAGTGCCTTGGTTTCACAGTAGCGTGTTAGGTAGTCGGTAGCGACCACAATCCACCGGTTTCCAGACGAAGACGTGGCGAATGACCCCAGAAAGTCCATGCCAAATTGAGGAAAGGGCATCTTTGGTGGGCCTGTTGGTTGCAGTAGTCCCGCTGGTCGTAAAGGTGGAACCTTACGTCGCTGACAGTCGCGACATGTGCGAACGTAGTGCTTCACAGTCTTTGCGAGACGTGGCCAGTAGTAGGAGCGTTGAATCCGTTGCAGCGTGGGCTTATAGCCGAGGTGTCCTGACGATGGCTCATCATGACACGCACGTGAAATGTCACCACGAAGCATAGTTGGTGCAACAAGCAGATACATAGCTTGTGGAGGATGAAAGTTATTTTTGTAAACCACTCCATCGCGGAAGCAAAAAGAAGATAGCGAGCGTGCAAAGCTTCGAGGAGAGTGGTAATTGCGTCTTACCAGGTAGTCAATAAGCGGAATGAGCTCCGATTCATGAGGCTGTTGCTCAGCCAAGCGGGTTGCTGATACGGCAGAAAGAAAAGTGTCGTCGTATTCAAGTTCAGTGTTGGCATTTCCGACAGGTGCACGTGAGAGACAGCCGGCGTCGGTGTGTTTCCGCCCAGACTTGTGGACGATGGTGACAGCGAAATCTTGTAGCCGAAGGCTTCATCGTGCTAGACGACCTGAGGGATCTTTGAGATTTACGAGCCAACAAAGGGAATGGTGGTCGCTAACTACCCGAATGGGCGGTCATACAAATATGGGCGGAACTTTGTTATGGCCCAGACAACAACGAGGCATTTCTTTTCGGTTGCAGAATAGCTTTTCTCCGCTGGGGATAACGTTCTGCTTGCATAAGCGATCACGCGCTCTACGCCATTATGCCACTTAACTAATACCACTCCTAGGCGAACGTTTCTGGCGTAAGTGTGTAATTCCGTGTCAGCGCTTTCGTCAAAATTACCCAGTACAGGCGGAGCCTGGAGGAGGTTTCGGAGGGCGTCGAACGCATGACACTGATCGGGAACCCAAACAAACAAGACACCGTCTTTTGTAAGCTTGTTGAGGGGCTCAGCAATCTTCGAAATGTTTTTGACAAGCGCCTGTAATATGCAGAGAGCCCCACAAATCGCCATAGGTCGCACTTATTTGTGGGCACGGGAAAGGCAGCAACAGCGCGGGTTTTCTCCGCTTCTGGGCGGATGCCAGCATGGCTCACAACGTTACAAGGCCACTTCAGTTCTTCATATCCAAAATGACACTTCTCGGTTTTGAGAGAAAGCCTCGATGTTCTGATTCCTGCAGTACCGCATGAAGGCGTTGGACGTGTTGTTCAAACGTGTCTGCAAAAACCACGACGTCTTCAAGGAAAACAAGACATGATTACGATTTGATCCCCACGAGAACCGTATTCATCATTCTTTTGAAAGTAGCTGGCGCTGAGATTAGAGTGAAAGGCAACATTTTAAACTCGTACAGGCCGTCGGGAGTAGTAAACGCCGTCCACTGCGACTTGCCAGTAACCGCAACGAATATGCTCTCTTCCTCTTCGCAGCCCAAAAGGAGTATGAGCAGCGGCCGCCTACTCCTTGTCGGTCCCTACGTGGGAGACGACCGCTACGCGCTAAGCGCATCCTGCAGGACTAAAATCAAGTTTTTTCATTCCATTCCACAGCGGCTGGTTCATCAATGGTAGCAATAATAAGCACGCATTCTTGGCAAAAAGTATTGCTTGTCTCGTTCTTCGAGCGTCTCAAACATAATACGAAGAGCGGAAATTACTACAATAGTCAGAAAAATGCAACACAAGCCGAGTGTAAACATCGACATTGGAATACAGCGAGAAGTACAAAGACGAAAATAAAAAACTGAAAGAAAAAGTCATATAATAAACTAGAACACACGCGTGTAAAAAACCACAAAAGAGAGCAGGAAATCAAAAAAAGGCTAAAAACAGAGCTGAACAGAAACAAAGAAGCCTGCGCAGCTCGGGAAACCTTGGAAGTTTGACGCCCATAGTACAAAGCGTTCCTAATGTTTAATGGAATATTTGTGTGGTAGGATTTAGACAGTTCCGGTGTGAATGTGCGTCTATGATTGTGATAGTTTCTTCGCAGGCCGTACAGTTTTTTGTTGCACATTCCCATTTGTCGGATTAACGTTGCCTTCATTTTAATGGAGCTCGTGGTCAGTGATTGGAGTTACCGAATTTCTATCGCATATACTGGCTTATGACGCACTCTTCTTGCTTTACCATGAACAACGGACATGAAAGTCTTCGCTAAAAACAACTATTCTGCTAGTGAACGTCCTATAGTAGGCTATGCGAGTTTTGAGAAATAAAATAGTGCAATTGGAATTTGTTTATCCTCAGTTAGCGCTTATAAATTGAAGGAAATATGACAAGAATCACATGAGCCTCGTTGCAGCGTGCACTATACACTCTAATACTGCGCTAGTGTGATTGAAATTGACAGTTTAAAAACTGTCACTTTGAAAGAATAAAAACTAGAGTTTGAAAATCAGCTGACGAAATCAACCCCTCGAAATAGCATTGAATACAAGAGATATTACGCACCTGCAATGTAAGTGATTCGCTTCCTGGGATCTGAAATATGTTCGTAAATAGTGAGTCACTTGCATAAGCCAGAACAAATGCTTCACTTTCGTTTGTGTCACCACCAATGAAAGCAGCATACATATAACTTAAGGCCAACTCCGACCATTTTTTTTAGTTTGATAGATTTCAGTATGTTTTGACGGATACGTTCATCTGCAAGTTCAAATCAAACATTGCAAATTATAGGCTGGATAAATACACAAAAACAAACATTTCTTGCGAATGACTTTAATTGGTTGCTCCACTTCCGCAAGCGGGTTCTCGCTTTTATAGGCGAAATAGTGTGTCTAACGTCACTTAAAACAAAGCGATGGAAGTGATGGAAATGGTGTGTCACTGAAGCATGTGAAACGCAATGTAACAATTGCACGTGTTCGGCCAAGGCTTGATAGCTTTGGCGTGCAAACTGCGGTTCGACGTAGGCGTGCGTGTGACGTGTGGGAAGTGTTGATGAGCTGTGGGCTAAACACAAACCTTCTTAAGGCTGGTAAGCAGTGGCGGTTTACTGCGTGGAAGTTTCGGTAATACTTTAGCGGCTGAAGAGCGCAAATAGGCAAACATTACTGTACGCAAGTACTTTACACAGGAATTATCTGCATACATTATCCTGCGCGCAACATGTAATGTTGCTGCTTTTTATTGTCTTGGTGCATACTGACGCCTTGTGAAGTTCCGCTATTCACTAATCTATGCGCTTCTCGATAGCACTCATACAAAGTGTGACATTGCTCATAAACTTCAACATTAACACTAGCGAACTGAGCACGTTGGTATTGCAGGACTAAAAAAAGTAGGCACTAAAAAGACGACAGATGATGGGCGTCCTGTGAGTGTGTCTTCCTTGTTTTCCATCATCTTTCTTGTGCGTACTTTTAAAAAAAATAAACTTCGCATTTAGCCCCATCGCGGCAGTCACAAACTAGAGCCGCCAGGTCACGTGGTGCGATCTGGAAGTGGAGCATGCATGACAATAGTTATAGCGCGAGAACAAAACGACGACACAGAGACTCGCTACTCGCGCGACTCGCGCTATAACTATTGTCATGCCATACCAACTAGCCCAAGCTGCCACACTTCTATGGAGCATGCAACCAGGAATGCGCTTATCTCGAGAGGTGTGTTCTAGTTCATCGAAAACGAATCGTAATTTTAAGTGGTCTTCAAATGCATTCGAATCACAGATGTTATTGTTAGACATCTCCGATTTTGATTCACCTCGCTTGTGAGTAACGGGCACGGTATTAATTTATTTAAAATTTGTGCCACATTCGTAGCCCCGAATGACATCACAATGGGAGGGCATTGAAAGGAAAACAAAGAATAAGTTCAAAGCTCAAAGTGTTGTAGCAAGATTTAGTGGCATCAAAAGGCACATAATAAATTGATGTTTAGGAACGTGATTATTTTAACACAAGAGTGCACCTTAGCGATCTCTTAAAACATACTTTTGGAAACAATTATACATGTTACGAAATACAAGTACACAAGCGTACACATCTAATTAACTCAACAAAAATATTAATAATGAAAGCATAATTATATGAATAACAATGAAGAACACAAATTCACAAGTGCACAAGCGAACAATAGTGATCACTAGCAGTAACATGGTGAACAGTAACTCTAATACAGTTCTAATTATTGTACCAGTGCAAAAACTGTGACAGACTCGTCTAATCGATTTCAGTTGTGTATTGTTCTCGAAAAAATACATAACTGGATGCTAAATATTGTAATAGGCAGAGAAACTTGATAACCTTAATATCACGGTCAACTCTATCGGAATAGTTGTTGTTGGTGTTTATGTAAAAAAATGACTGTCAATATTAATCACTTCATTCAAAAATGTTATGAAAAAGCTTCAAGTGATGTCTGAGTCTTGAACAAGCTAGTCAATCACATTTCAATGATTCATTCACGCGCCTAGGGCGGCACTTTCTCTAAAACGTCCGCAAAAAAAATGAAGCGCCAAGTTCTGCACTTTTTCAAGTTTTTTTGTGTCACGCACTGTTGAGGGGTCCCAAACAACACTCGCATGATCAAGAACAGAACTCTTAGATGTTTTATAGTGCAATGTTTGGGTAACGCAACAAAGTTCTCGGCGTTATAATAAAGAAACCCAAGAGCTTTTCCGGCATTGCCTGTTATATTGTCTTAGATGTCTGCCAGTTTAGGTTAGACAAAAATATGCTACTATTTCAGGTCAAATTATAATTTGTTTACTTACGCATATATAAACAAAAATATGTCCACGAGGTAAGGCAAAAAGAGACTCATATGTCTCCGACGAGGCCTTTACCCCGTACCTAAATATCCGACAGCTGAAACACACAAAAGAGGGGAAAACAGCTCACAATACACAAATTAAAAACTCCTCACTTAGCAGTATCTAAATAAGAATGAAATAAAGCAAGCACTTTCATATGAATATAGCACAAAAATTGTACAAACTGTAATAATGTATATGTCTTCGCTTATTAAGTAAGCACAATTCGAAGAAAAGGGTAAGCTTATGCATTATATAATAAATCATTAAAATTTTTTGTAGGAGACGGAAAAACTAGTTTAAGTTGTTTTTTTGAACCAGAACTAACTGTGTTTTATTAGACAGTTTATGTAAGAATAGATGTGCTATACACAAAGAAATCATTTGATAATCTAATGTTTTAGTGCCGTAGTTAGTCTGTGGTCTTGATCCAGTCAGTGATGTAGTACCTAAGTTGTATGCAACATAACTGGTTGAGAATTCGCTTGAGAAGGTGGTCTATTCGTGTTTAATTTCTTGGTAAATCATTGTTGATAAGCAAAATATATACAACTGAGAGAACGGTAGCATCTTCAAATTTCTATACAGTGAATCAGTTGATGAGGGCAAATGAGAGTAAATTATCTTCAAGCTTGTTCTTTGTAAAGGGGATACACGTTGCACATCTGTGTTGCTGCATGTTGTACCCCAGACTAGATGAGAGTTTGTCAGATGGAAATGATTATCTGAGGAATATAAATATTTGCTCTTACACAATGACCAAAATGTATTTCAATTTGTATAAAAGACCAAGAGACGTCGATAACTTCTAACAGGTTTAAAGCTTACATGTTCAGACCAGCTTTTAGGTCTGACCAGCTTACATGTTCAGACCTGAAAATTACCCTTAGAAATAGACACCAGTTTACGGGTGCTATTGTAGAATGATATCTACTAAACTCTATGTCTTGAAAGAGTGACCTATTTGTTTGACGAATTATTGCATACTGTGTTCTCTTTACGTTTAAGTAAATATTATTATCGCTCAGCCAGATGTGAAGTTCGTTAAGCCAGATGTCGGCACGTTGCTCTAATAAATTTAGATCTGAACCACAGAAAAAAATTATTGTCCTTGGCGTACACACGAACGGTAGGTGTAAAAGAAATAGGCGTGATATTACTGATTTACATAAAAAAAGAACAGGGATCCTAAATCGATCCTTGTATAACCAAAAAGCTTATCTTCACCAAGCCAGACTTAAATTTGTGAAACTATGTGTATGGGGTTCTGCCTTCGAGGTAACACTATAATAATGTAAGTCGAATACGAAAGTCGAATACTTATGAAACAAAATTTGGTGCTTGATTGAGTCAAAGCTATCAAAATATAAGAAAAATTCCCACTGTAAAACAGGTAAAGAAAATGCGAATACTAAATACGTTCATTACCTAACCTTGCTCATAATGACATTGTTGACTGTGTACGAGGTTAGAGACTGCAAGTTCTTCTGAGTAATTTCCATGCAAACTGTCTTGTTCAAAATAAACTGCATTTACCATCGTATACACCACTTGCTGATTTTGGCTAAGTCTCTGTGAAGAAGAACTTTGTCTATTGAATCCATACATTCCCAATACAAAACACAGTCATCCGCAAACAACGGCCTTTGTGGCGTGGTTACCTTTTCACAGAATGTCTGCTCTCAGCAGCTTTCGCAGCTTCCGTACTCCGCGCTGGCTTGCCCAGCATGCTTTGCACGATTTTTAGTTTTTGCAAGCTTTTCCGTCGCACGAACACAGATCATTTGCTTAGGTTTTGGTGTTGCGTTTTTTTTCGCTAATTTAAAGATATTGTTAAAATTAAGCGCATATTCCTACTATTAGGCCCAAGGCAGGGCGTCCAAGGAACATCAAATCTCCTTCAGATTGACAGAAAAAAAAGGCACGCTTACATGAGATCGATTCACTGTGCAGCCACAGAATTTTTGTCTAGCCGTTTCGTTAGAAGAATAAATGACCTGTTTTGAAAAAGCATCAGGAGCCATCAAGTTCGCTGTTATATTTAGGTGCTGGTGAATAAAAGCCCCGCCTGCTTCAAGCGTCGTAAGCCTTAGGGCAGAAGCTGTTTTAGTACCTACGGCTTCACTGGTTTCTGCCTTTTTGTCATAAAGAACGACAACTCACTGACTAAATATAACGCCACCACGCTTTCTTAGTAGCAGCCATGAGTACATTTAAGCTGTTCACTTTTTGATAGAGCACTTGCACGTGTGCTCATATATGGGTGCCCGTTAACGCACCCAAGATGGTCGAAGTTTCCGGAGCCCTACACTATAGCGTCTCATAATTATATGGTGCTTTTGGGACGTTCAAGCCTACATTTAATAACATTCAAATGGTTTACTCATGTTGATAATAAAGTTGTCACTTTTGATGAACCACAGCTGACATCATGAATGTTCCAATAGTTGCACGTTTCTTCTTGCGCATAACTCAGGAGATGGTAATTTGCTGCCACTCTATTTTCTATCAGGTGTCGAGAAATATATCGATGCTTTGTTCTCTAATTACCTCAATCTGGACGCTGATTCCCAATTATGCAACTTAATAAAGTGAAGCTTCACGCTACATAGGTTTGCATATTGATCGCGAAATTAGTGCGGTTCTATTGAATATGAAGTTTCTTGTTTCTGTTGCACTGTTATGTTTTGAGGAAACAAGGCGCATTATTTAAATACTGCGCCGCTTATCTAGAGGATGAAGAGAAGGAAGGGCTGTTTACTTTCATGTGATGACGTCACCGTATGATGTCAGTACATGCTGATTTTTTGTGTCATTAGTCCCTGACGCCATCACATTACCGTCACTGGCGGTGAAATCTCTCCGTCGGATGAGGCGTATAGTGATTTCACCTTAACGACATTTATTATGTTGAAACAGAAAGGTAAAAGTGCTCGTAAAAGAACATGTGGAGCATTTCTATCAAAAATGTTAGGTGATGATTGCTCATCAAGCAGTTATGTTAGTTTGGTACAAAGCTAGGTTTTTACGCTTTTCAATTTGATTCACCTGAGCCAAAGAAAAACGGCTACAGTTCCGGCTCACGTTGAGTGTTCTAACCTTAAAATACTGTGCGTGCAAGCCGTTCGTTTGTTTATGTTTCAATTAACAGTGCTCCCTTTGCTTCCTTTTCTTGTGGTGGCACCGTCGTGTTCGCGTCTATTTCACAAGTATGTATCATTTGAAACTCTCCCACCTCTCTATTGTATTACTCGTATTACATGCAGACTCCGGAATGTATAGGATCACACTCCAACTCAAGACTACAATCAGATAGCAATTAGCCAGCGAAAGCCAGCTATTGCCAGGTAAAAATAGCATGTACTTGTTTTACGGGGAATGGTATAATTATAATTTAGTGAAAGATGCAGGAAGAAGTGACCACAAAAGGCCAACAGAACAGTTTATTTTGTGGTGTCTCTGCTCCGAACACCAACGCGAAGGAACGATGATGATGGGTGTCCAAGTAAAAATGATGATGGAGTGCTTAAAATGTGCTTACGATTCCCCCCTCCTCTCTTCGAAGCGTTCAATCAACCTGGCCGTCATTCGAAGATCGGCTGAACGAGTAACAAAATGTTTCTTGCTCTAGACGTGAATGATTTTCTTGTTGTGCAGACGGCAATCAGTAATAGACTGAAGCGGCCGGACAAGAAAGTTCACTGGAGATGCCTGTAGTAAAACGGTGTACGGGCACTCATTCCGGGAAATTGTTTTCTCGCAAAGCCCAGACGCTCGAACCGGGTTTTATAGTAAAATTTCATCACTGGAATTGAAGGTCATGTCGCATCTTTTCCTATCACAGCGACGTTTTTTCTCCTTTTGGGTTGCTACCATGTTCTTCCGAGCGACTTCACGGCAGTGCATGACCCGAGCTGCGAACCCTTCTGGGAGCGAGGTACAGCTCGGGGCTGGTGCAAAGAAGAATGCCGTGTTGAAGACAAAGGAGGCAGGTCAGCCATACACGAGAAAAAAAGGGCTGTAGACAGTTGATTGTTGTATCGCAGTAGTGTAGGCGAACGCCCCAAGCGGTAAAATGTTATCCCAGTTTTGGTGGTGTACATGGATACCATGTCAGAGAGTCTTCGCTGGAAGCGCGCAATAGGAATGCAAAGGAACGCATAGTGGCGCTGCGACTCTGGACAGGCAGTGCCGTCTCTGGTAGAAAAGTAGAAACCGGGAATGTATATCGCGCGTTTTCCCTTCCTTTGCCGGTTGCTGGCGTGCTTATGCGGAGAACGCGCGGTGCGTTTGAGTCAGCTCACAATGTACCGGCTGCAGTGTGACTTCATAAAGATGTATGAGCTGGACAGGCATTTTCTTGAAGCGAATCTAACAAACTGAGTAAAGCTCGTAATCAATTTTATAATGTGGAGCGGACTACGGAAGACGAGGATGCCGGAGTTATCGGAAATACTTTTCTCAGGTCTGTGACAATACCGTGCACGACGTATGCCTCAAGCTAAGTCTCAATCTGACGACATGAAGCTGCGTACTCTATCGATGTGATGCGTTGAGGTTTACCAAAACCATATAATTGTTTTGATGTGGTATCTTGCAGTAGCAGCCGTGTATACTGCCATGTGTAAACAATAGCGGCCTGCTAAATAATAAATAAAAACTAAAGTTATACGGCCATGGCATAAAAATTCTCGAGAAGGGTTAGAGTCATATCCTCCGTTCGGCGGGAGCATGACGCGCTGACATCGCCATGAAGCAGCAAGATGAGCTTTAACCAGAGCGAGTCAAGTTGAAGTGCTCGCCTCGTTTTTTCCCCCGGCTCTCGTGTCATGCTTGGTAATAGTTCTTGAAGAAAAGAAGGAATGCACCTCATTTGTTGAGTCTGTTAGATAGCACGGCACAGTGCCTCGTGTCATGCTTGCTCTATCTTTCGCGAAAGCGGCTGTGTCTTCTTGCTGTGAAATACAGGGACACTGATACATCTTTACACGTGGAGAGCGTCCCTTAGTGTTGTCTGCATCCTTGTGGCAGCCCACAACACAATACTTCGGATCCCAAAAGCGCTTCCGTGGGACCGCTTATTCCATCACACAAAGGCAACTTCGCACAGCTAGCGTCTCGTTTTAGCGCGCCAAGCTGACGGCATGGCGCTAAGATCCCCGCACTGATAAGGCCCCTGTATTTTTCAAAGGTAGCGCAAATCATTGTACAAAAAGCGGAGGAGAACTTCCTCCCCGCCCTCTATGTCTCTCCTCACTCCGGCGCGCGTTTCTGCTACCCTAATGGACCAGGCGCGACACGTGACCAATGAACCTCGTTGACCCCTCGTCAGGTTCGGCTCCGCCGGGCAGCGACGCCATGGGTGAGCGCACTGCATCTCGCTCCCACGTGTGTTGCCTTTAGCAAGGCGGCCTCGGATGCAGCGCAATGCCGACCTGCTGTGCCGTTGGCTGCTCCAGCAGCATTGCAAAAGGCGACAAGCTTTTTGTGGTTCCACGAGGGAAAAATAAGGAGGAGCGGAGAGCGGTATGGCTGCATCGCATCGGCAGGAAAAACTTCGCTTGTCACCGAGGGAGGCTTTGCGAGGTAAGCACTCACTCCAGAACTTCTTCGCGTGGACATACCTCTGGAAGGCTTTCAGATAAAGCTCATCCTTGGTTCAGGTTAAACAAAAGCAGCTTGAAGTTTCCGTCGACACTTTCTCGCACGATTTCAACCACGATGACAGCTCGATCGTTTTTAGCTTGCTCGAATATTTGAATACGGCCACAACATAATTACTGTTGAATGTTTGGCGTTCGCGATTTGCTTTCTAAATGGAACCATTTGCAGCGGAAGCAATTATGCTTCTCCAGAGATCAACCACGTCTTTGATCATTTTTCCTTTTTTTTGCTCGAACTTTGATTACCTGTAGGCAAAATTTCGGCGTTTATTGTTTTATTGTGGTTTATTGTGTTCTCAGTTTGTATTCTTTCATATTTACCTCACGTTTGCGCACTTCCATGACCGAATTTTGTGCATGCGTGTACAACGAATATAAGAGAGTGTATGGTAAATATAATGTTGTATAGTTGTTCATTTGTGAAACGCATAGATACTTTCGTTCAAATTTCGAACATACTTGCGAAGTTGTACACTTTCGATTAACAAAGAGAAAGGCACCTACTAAATGCAAGAAAATCATCTGGCTTTTGTGGCTGTTTGCATTTTTAACGTAAGAAGCAAAATATTTTGCTTCGGCAATATCACATCAGCCAAACTGCGAAATTGCGGTAGAGGATGTCCGTATTTTTCAGAAACACTTCACGATGGATCAGTATGAGCCAGCAATTCTGGCACAAACTGGGATCAAGAAACTCAAGCCAAATGCGGTTACTTCTATATTTGCGCATCGGCCTCTTCCGAAAGAGCGCAAGCCACCCCGGAAAAGGGGAAATGAAACGGTTCCTGGTGAGGCCCCATTGTAGTTTCTATTCCTCTCTTGTGTTGTGAATGCGATTATAAAATCTACCTTCATTCTCATCCATTACACTCAATAAAATCCACCTTCATCGCACTAAACGTTTGTGGTATTTTATGCATGAATCGTTTACACACGTCCCATTATGGAAGCAGGCATGCATGTCCCAAATTTCAGTAGGGCTCTGTTCCTGTACAAACTCGAGCTCTAAGAGCACTCATAATAACTTTTGAGGGGCTGTTCCACACTTATAAACCCAAAAAAAATTACACGAAGACCAGATTTTTCTAACTTATGAAGCAGGCAACAGATTAAATCGACCATGAGTACTGCAAAGGCAGATTATAAACCCAAGAAATATTACACAAAGCCCAGATTTTTCTATCTTGTGAAGCAGGCCCCAGATTAAATCGACGATGAGTACTGCAAAGGCAGATTGCGATAGGGCGGCATTTGGTACATTTGGTTCCCCTCAAAACGCGAGATGATAGCTAAGGCACTGGCCGATCGCACACTGTTGTTCTTACACAGTATTTGCGAGCACCGTTGTGCATTTACGCCAAGAATTGGCGCGTTTCAAGCAAGCACTTCAACGTAAGGCCCCTAGGGGCCTTACTTCAACGCGCCGCGCGACAAAACGAAACCGTCCGGCGGCGCGCTCCGAGTGAGTCGCTCCTTCACGGCGGCTGAGAGTGGCGGGCGAGGAGGAAACGGCGCGGAGAAGGGAGTTTGCAGTACCTTTGAAAAATACAGGGGTCTTACGCACTGAAACGCGTTCCCGTTTCGGAGAAATACACTGACTCGCCTCCGCCCACTCCCGCGCTTGTTCGTAAGTTTTCCGGAGCACGTCGCCAGAGTCAGGTGCCACGTTGTCGTCGCTCAGCAAACTTGAGCTTCGGTACCCTATAGGCCATTCGTCTGCAGATGGTAAGTAGAAAAGTAGTTGGTACGTAGAACTTAGTCCACTAATAACTGCGAAAAAAAGGGCGAACCAAAACCAAAAGTTACTTACTTTGCATGGTGTGCCATCTACCTCATGTCGCAGAACAATTTCCCCATGCCCATTGTACGGAGATAACAAAATACACGGATAAACGCATGGAGTCACCACCGAAGTCTGAAAGAAATTGATAAATGCCAATTAAATAGTGGTGTGTATTACTATCGAGAGGAGTCCTTTTCCGAATGGTCGAGGGTGTTATGTCTTCACAACTTGGGAGCCGACTAGCCAACACACATATGTTTATTTCAACTAGCAATACAACGGAATGAATCCCCGCACACCCGCGGCGGTCTTATATCTAACACAGAACTTAACAGTGACGTCAGAGAGCCAGACACTTCCATGTCATCTTATCTTATACACGACACGCGCTCTATCTTGGGTAGTATTACACAACACTCCTTCCCCCCCCCAAGTGTTTTTAGTACCGATCCGGCGGTCGTCTTTGCCGGGTGCTGCGTCGAAGTTCCGGAAGTTCCGGTGGGGAAGATTGAGTCTCGCCCCCGCCGCCGTCCCCACCAGCAGATGAAGGGCCCGGTAGATTGACCGGTTCTTTGTTTGTATCTTCTGCCTGCTCCTCGACTTGATCAGGGTCGGCCGTCTCTCGTGCGCCCTCGATGAGTACAGGGGCACCTAAAGACCTGCGAGGCACAACGTCTTGGGTGCATGCGGGAAGTTCGTAGTTTGCAGACGGCACCTGAACCGAAGGTGGGAAACACTCCTGGAATGTTCGTGGTCTCATATGATCAACATGCACGTACCTCTCCTCGTTCCCTATCCCTATCACATAAGTGCTTAAACTCTCGCGTTTTTTTACCTTACCGCTCAACCACTCTCCTTCCCCGGGGCGCAGTCCTTGTACGAGGACGTCTTCCCCTTCCTCGAAGTCTCTCCAAGCTCCACGTCGCCGATTGGCTGCCTGCCTTGTTCGCTCTAGCTTTTCTTTCATCCTTTGCTCGATATCTGGATGGAGAAAGCTCAACCTGGTTCTAGGTTTCCACGATAAGAACAGCTGGGCCGGCGTCTCTTCAGTAACACCTGTTGGCGTGTTCCTATAATTGAATAGGAATTGGTCGATCCGCTGCTGGAGAGACTTCATCCGCCCATTCTTCTGCTCGTCCATGACCTGCTTAAGAAGATTTTTCTTTAACGTCTGTACACAACGCTCTGCGCTGCCATTCGATGCCGGGTGATAAGGCGGCGATTTAGTGTGCCGGATGCCATTACGACTCATGAACGTCTCGAAAAGTTCCGAAGTAAATTGGGGCCCATTGTCTGTTACCACTTCTTCCGGTAATCCGTACGCGGCAAATACGGTGCGCAATTTCTCTATTGTCTTTTCGCTATTAGTTGACCTCATCAGAAACACTTCAACCCACTTGGAGTACGAATCAACAAGTACTAGGAACCAATGCTGGTCTCGATGCGCAAAATCTAAGTGCACACGCTCCCACCGGCGCCCCGCCACTCCCCATGACATCACCGGAACCTTGGGCGCCGCATTTTGCGTCAACTGGCATGTTACACATTCTTTAACTTTTTGCTCAACATCCGGCGTAAGGCGAGGCCACCATACGTGGCTTCTAGACAGCATTTTCATACGTGCCATTCCAGGATGGCCCTCGTGCAACAGTGATAGCACTTTGTCGCGGAGAGACAATGGTACTATCACCCGGTTTCCCCACGTCACACATTCTCTGTCAACAGAAAGCTCGTGGCGTCGCACAAAATAAGGCGCCAGTGCATCGTCAGACACTTTTGAAGGCCAACCGCTCTGCGTGTAAAACAACACTTTTGACAACAGGCTGTCTGTTCTCGTTTCCCTTCTGATGTGTTCTGCGGAGAGTGGGAGCTCGTCTAGCATCGAAAAGCCGATGTACTCCGACACGTCATCAGAGTTCCGAAGCGGTAGGCGCGATAGTGCGTCTGCATTGCCTATATCGCGTGATTTGCGATAAACCCATTTGTACTCATACGCAGCAATCTGCAGAGCCCATCGCTGCACGCGTGCCGCTGACATCGCAGGAATCGGCCTATCTTCTCCCAATAATCCCGCCAAGGGCTGATGGTCTGAGTATATTACAAATTTTCGCCCAAAAAGGTACTTGTGAAACTTCTTTAACCCGTACACGACAGCCAGTGCTTCTTTTTCAATATGGGCGTACGCCTGCTCTGTTTTAGTGAGCGTTCTAGAGGCAAAAGCGATTGGCCTTTCTTCTGATCCTACCTTGTGAAAAAGGACTGCGCCTAAACCATACGCAGATGCGTCACAAACGAGCCCTAGCTCCCTTGAAGGGTTATAGTAGGTGAGTACGGACGTGCTCAGCAACCAGCTCTTGGATGCTTTGAAGGCTTTTTCGGCGACCTCCGTCCATTCCCACTTGGTATTCACAGCTAGCAAGTCATGCAATGGCTTAAGTTGTGCTGACATGTTCGGTACGAACTTCCCATAGAAATTTAACAAGCCTAGGTAAGCCCTCAACTCATTCTTGTTCTTTGGAGTCGGTGCTTCTTTTATAGCACGCACCTTGTCCTCTGAAGGGCGGATTCCGCTTTCCCCAATCACGTGCCCCAAATAAGTCACAGACTTCTCAAAAAACTTGCATTTTTCTTTCCGCAATTTCACCCCTCGTTCCTGGAACCTTGTCAGCACAGCTTCCACCCTATCATAACACTCTTCCATCGTTTCCCCCGCTATTAACACATCATCAAGATAACATGACACTCTGTCCCACCCCTTCAGCATATCATCCATTACCGCTTGGAAAATGGATGGAGCACTTGTTATACCGTACGGCATACGTGTATATTGAAAAAGGCCTAGGTGGGTGTTGACAGTGACCAAGGGTTGCGACTCGGGGTGCAGCTGCAACTGTTGGTACGCTGTCGACAGGTCAAGGACAGTAAACCACTTGCATCCATGCAGCGCTACAAACGTATCTTCCATTGTTGGCAGAGGGTAATAATCAGTTCTCAGACAACGGTTTAGGGTCACTTTGTAGTCTCCGCATATTCGCACTTTGTTGTTTGCCTTGGGGACAACTACTAGAGGCGTTGCCCATTCACTGTGTTTTACTGGAACCAGTACTCCAGATTCCACTAGCGACTGCAACTCCGACGCTACCGCGTTCCGGAGTGCGAATGGCACAGGCCGATGCTTGCAGAAAACAGGCGTACAGCTGTCTTTTAGCACCAGTTTGACCGACGTGTCAGCTATCAGTCCTAGTGATTGATTAAACACTTCCGAAAATTTTTCGATGAGTGCGGCTGATCTATCATGTGTGTTTGCTTTATCAAAGTTGATATTACACACGCTTGCCCAATTCAGCTTCAAAGCCTCTAGCCAGTTGCGGCCCAACAACAAAGTGTCACAATTTTTTTCCGTCCGGACTACAATCAACGGCAAGGTCTCGGTTTGCCCGTCGTGCTCTACATGCACCGTCAACTTTCCGGCAACTGCTAGTGTGGAACCGCCATATGTTTTTAACCGTAAACTACATCTTTCTAGGGGTACATTCGGCCAATACTGTCTGTACATTTTTTCTGGCACAATAGACACAGAGGCTCCGGTATCAACCTGCATCGTGACATTCCTGCCTGCGATCTTAACTTTCACAGCGTAGCCACCGTGACTACTCCGACATGAAAAAATATGACTAAGCAAGACCTCGTTCTCACCACTTTTATCATCCCAGTCACCAGAGTCTTCTAAGCCAGTACCATCGATGAGAGAATGCACCGAACGTGGCGTTGTTCTGCAGACCCTTGCCAGGTGTCCCACCTTTTTGCAGGCACGACATCGATATTTGCGAAAAGGGCAGGTGGTGGCGTCATGCGCTGCTCCGCACCGCGAACAGTCCGTCGCCTCGGCATGCCGCTCCGCGTTACCGCTCACGCCCCTTTTCGTACCTGTGGACCGTTGGGGGTGGTGTGGTCGCACCAAGTTCACGTCACCGAGTTCTTTGGGGTGAATTTTTCTGGTTTCTGTGCGAGCGAGTTCCCCACTTTTCGCCAGGTCATAGGCAGCTTGAAACGTCAGGGTACTCTTCTTAAGCAGCTCTGCTTGTGCCGTTTCATCTCTCAGTCCGGCCACGAACCGATCCCGCAGGGCGTCATCCAAGAATTGCCCGAACTCGCACGATCCAGCCAGCCTTTTTAATTCTAACGCAAATGCGGCAACTGACTCATTTTCCCGCTGCGACCGACGGTTGAACCGGAATCTTTCCGCTATCACCAAAGGCTTCGGGGAATAGTACCCTTTCAGTATTTGGAGCAGTTCGTCGTACGTTTTCTCTTCCGGCTTGGTCGGGGCCAATAAATTTTTCAACGTGCGGTAGGCCTGTTTTCCAATGGCGGTGACAAAGACTGACACCTTCAAGTCTTCACTGACCTGGGTCGCCCGGACGTAATGTTCAAAGCGTTCCGCATATGAGTCGAAGTCTTCGTCTCCCTCTTCCGTGAACGGCTCAAACCGGCCAAAGGAAGCCATGTCGTGGTAATCCACCAGGACGCTTTCCGCTCCTAGAATACTGGTGCCGTGACGTGAGCTACAGCCGAGGCCCGGCTAACGTGCCCGAGTATGATCCCATCCTCGTCGCCACTGTTATGTCTTCACAACTTGGGAGCCGACTAGCCAACACACATATGTTTATTTCAACTAGCAATACAACGGAATGAATCCCCGCACACCCGCGGCGGTCTTATATCTAACACAGAACTTAACAGTGACGTCAGAGAGCCAGACACTTCCATGTCATCTTATCTTATACACGACACGCGCTCTATCTTGGGTAGTATTACACAACAGAGGGAAAACTGTGTGCACTAATAATACAGGGTA
Organism: Rhipicephalus microplus; assembly: GCF_043290135.1. Taxonomy (NCBI): domain Eukaryota; kingdom Metazoa; phylum Arthropoda; class Arachnida; order Ixodida; family Ixodidae; genus Rhipicephalus; species Rhipicephalus microplus. Next base: position 193,278,441 of record NC_134702.1, read on the forward strand.
GCCAGTAATAAACCATTATTCACGACGATAGAGCCACTCTTCTTAACAGCTTACCTCCACCACAAATTAGTGTATTTTTTACATGCGGGAGCTGATTCTTTGTGTTTACCAAGACATGCAGTGCCATTAAGCCATATACAGGCTTTTTCGGGAACTAGTAACGTTGTGGTGCTGTAAGTGGTTCATGTCTTCGTTCTCACAGACAACACTTTTGCATAATCACATCCTTTCCAGTAACATTCTTGGGAATATGCATCTTATCTAGGCACAAGGTTTGTAATTCACCATGATGCTGTCACCCTAACAAATGTGAAGACATGTAGGAGAGTGATGTATTTAATTGAGCATGCGTGATTGGCATGCTGATGTGATTATGATAAGGGCTTTTCTAAATATCCTTATCTACCACAGGATGTGCTCTAGCAGTCAAGTACCATTTCAGATAGAACAAAAGATTGTCGTTACAGTCCTTGTGCTGGCAGTTCGTACAATGGATATGTGACGCCTCTTATTTAGCCTTATGTTGACCTTTCTCGTCGGCCTTTCTCTCTTGATTTCGAACACGCTCTAAATATCTGCAAGTAGTAATACTGGTGTATTTCTTTTCAGGTTATTTCTTGGAATATAAAAACAGCGCAACAAAGGAAACAAGATCTGAAGAAGAGACGACACAGGCCGCGTGTTGTGCTGTTTTTACATCCTAAGCATGAACCACCAATGAGCCGAACATTCTCTTTTGTCTAGGATATTCTTTTATCATAAGACATTATCCAAACTCGTCAATAAAGCTGAATAACAGACAGGTGAGGTTTCGTCATAAAGCAGAATGAACATTATCACGCAGTGGTATTGATAATAAGCCTTGCAGAAAAAAAAACTCACTCGGTGTTTTATGGAATCGCCCCAAACCACTCAATTTGAGGGTCATAACGCCATATTTATCTCAGGAGACTACATTGATTCATGTTCATGCTCCCGAAGGCTTTGCGCTCCTCACGTTGTTTCCCATGGCTGCCTCCGAGTTAGGCCCACGTTTGGCCAAGAGACAGCGTCATTTGATGTGCTATTTGTCATCTTGTAAGGTTACGTCATGTTATTTTATAATAACGTAACCACTGCGTAATAATGCCTTCACCAATTTTTGATGTTAGTTTTTTATGTGAGCTCTTATAGACCGTCAGGCTGCTGCAGCCGTTGTAAGTCAGCTCTCTAGTTGGATGAGGCATCAAATTATTGTACCTAACACGTGAATAAGCACCCTTGCTATTGAGTTACTACTGTGGTGTCTCAGCCAGGTCGGATCTCAATATACATAATCATACGTTTAGTTCATGTGCCAACCAGACTAATCACACACGCCACTACCCTATTTCGGCAATTCAGAAACAAGCACGTAAGCTGTATTTGTTTTTAGACTTGTTATGCATGTCGAGAAAGAAAATCATTAACCTATGTGTTAGCACTGTCAAGTTTTACAATGTGTACGCCCATGACACCGCATTTGTTTTCATGCCACAGCCTACCATGCTTCACGCACGAGGCATGCTCCCTTTACCGAGGCGTGTCCATTTACCAGCTGATCTTCTAGTAATTATAATGCAAAGGTTGGTTAACTTACTAGTTGTAACGGAATCAAACGGCGGCAGTTAATGTCGCTTGGTGCCCAGGCCTTTAATTGAGGTAGTGCTGAAATAATGAACATACAGCAGTAATTATGGTAGCCAATTTACGTGTAATAGAAATTATGTATGATGTATTGCGTGCTGCGAAATAATTTAAAGGCCTGCCTTCTAGAGGACAGCCAAACGTATGCTGACAACAGTTATTGCCATGCTTTTTACGAAGGTTCATGTTTGCTATGACTGCTACCTGGCTTAACATCTAAAATGGCGCTCACCAAAACTTATAGAAGAAATCAAACACAAAACGAATTGTAATATAATATTAAGAAGAATTGTAAGTTTGTGGACACAAAGCATTAAACTAAATCTGCTATTGTGACAGACGGAGTTTAAAATAGTGTTCGTGCTGCCCAAACCAACGTAGAGAGAATTATATAGCCCTAAGTACAACATACCTAAACAAGGCTAAAAAGATCATTTTTGCAGGCTGCTATTTAAGCTACATTATCTATGCTGTGCATCCGCGCAGGCAGCTGAAGGGGCTCTGGGAAACATTTCAGCATAACAAGAAACGCAGCCGATCGCTAGTCGAGACTGAAACATGTGAGCACATCGTTATAGCGGAGCACGTTGTTTAGAGTTTACAAACCTATATTAGAGCGAGCTAGAGATTTCTCGCTTTTCATTTGACTAGTGATGCCAGAAAGCCAAATTATTCTGTTATAAACACAAACTCTATGACCATGGCTAATTTGAGCGTTGTGAGCTTCATTAGTGATGGCGGCCGCTGCGGGAGACCATGACATAACGGGTCACTTACTCGTGATCTCTCTGAAGATAAGCCACACCTCTAAGAGATACAGAGAGAGAGAAGAAAATGAAAGTGTCCTTGTCATTTCCCCTTGCATACCTTGCAGCGCATTCAATGGTGCAAAAGGACCAAACGCCGACAACGTGCTACCAATCTCTGTAACTGTATGCACTCATAGATTACAGATTCAGACTCCTGTTGTGACAGTCGATTTGTGAGGCAATGAACTGTTTTCACGAAGTCCTTCTATGATCAGTTTTCGCATCTAATTTGTGTGAAATTTGCACAAATTATGTCAAAAGAGCAGCACCAGTATTTATATACAGTTTTTTTTTATGCCATTGCTTTTCTATTTGCCTAAGACTCCTGTTATGCCATACCGACGTTGAGGTTTAAGCTAGCCTATAATGACGCCCTATGCTGAAACATTATGTCCATCTACTATATGCGCCAATTTTAGTTTCCTGCTCGGCGGTTTTCTTGAAAAAGAAACGCGTTGTCACGGCTGCTCTCAGACTATCGCAATTGGACACAACGATTAAGACTTTTTTCGTGATAGGCTGGATACCAAGACCTTCGTGCAGGTATGCTTCAAATAAAAAAGCACATTAGTCACCACAGCAAGCAGTTTTTCTTCTTTTCTATTGTTCGGTGCTGTTGCGTCGTGTTTCAACACCAAGTCCGCTTTTCGGTTGCACGAACAGCTGAAAAACTGTCCCAAATGATGAACAGATGAACAAAGTGCTGAAAAAGTGCCTCGAAATCACACATTATTTATGAATCTTTGCACTATGCCAAGTCCTCTTTGCCACCACGCAATATGCCATGAGCATCATTATATTCGTGCCCGAAAATTATACCTCGGTGACGGGGAACAAATTTGCCTATTTTGCGTTGAGAGATTTGTTATGCACGTTCTATAAATAAAAAACTAAAAAGCGTCACACTTACATACAACAGTGAGAAGGAAAGTAAATAAGGATTTTATGGGTGCCATAGCTGACACGAAGACCATCAACCGTGTGTGGCAGATGGCGACTGCAGTACCGGCATCGTATACATCTGCCATTCCAGTAAGAATGGTCAGACGTGGCTTTCAGCCTAAGCGCACTCAACCGACCTCTCGTTATGTGACTGCATTTGTAGCCCTTCATCCATTGTTTCACTTGACAGGCCTACCCGATCAAAACTAATGGGCTGGTCTCTCTAGAGAATTGTTTCTCTTATAGTGCACTTGAAAAACAACTTCTCCGTTCAATTAAAATGAACAAGCCTATTGAATTTGGACAAGAGGAGATTCATTTTGATAGATGAATCTTCTCGCGGTTGCACCACTCTCCTTCGCCCTGTTAGAAGAACATACTTAGAATATATACACAAATGAATACAGCTACTGCAGACAGCCGGGTTAAAACGTAAAAAAATATTCATGACCATTTGTAAAAAGGCAGTCAGTTATTTAAAAGATAAAAATTGATCCTCTTCTTGTAATTTTTCAACACAACTGCTTATACGCCACAAAAGTTATCCCAAGCATGTAGTAGTGAGGCGGCATAATTAGGAAAATTTATGGAAGCACCACTTTCCCTGATGATGTTGACATTCTTTATTGAGGTTGATGAAGCGGGCATCAAGAGGGAGCCATTTACAGAATGTATGTTTTAGTTGGACGTGAATGAATTGACTGTGGTTTGAAAGTCATGCTGTCACTTCTTGAATTTTCTTCTTTTTTTCGTTTAACACTCCATATTTTCGTTTGGTTTTAAGAAATGTATGTACTGAAACTTGATAGATGAATGTCATTGTGCTTTTCTTTCATCAATAATTGAAGCATTGGCTGTTTATATTATCGGTCGCAGCCTTTTTATGTCATGCATGATATTGGTTTATTTGATTCCCAGTTATTGCATCAACGTTGTGATCAAATAATAGCGCCTGTCACGGTGGTCACCTTCGATAAGCCTTCCTTTATCACCTTTAACTCTATCTTTGTCTACGACCCTTGCTTGAAAAATATCAACGAAAGGACAAGATTCTTCTTGTGTGGCGCAAGTACCGTTGGTTTTCCAAAGCGAGCTGTTGGTCCACATCACACGGGCAGGGTCTTAGCCCCAAATTTGTTCGGGAGGGTGGGGTGCTTAGCCATACTTCATGTATGTTCGTGCGTGCTTTTCTTCGTGTACATACAGCCAGTATTGAAACATACAGCCATCTTCTCAAAGTGAATTTTGAAGGTAGAGCTTGCTCGGAACTGGGCAGGAGGACCTGCGAATCCTCATCGAAGTCATCTACCATCATATAAATACGTGATACAATGTTTGAGTGGTGATTCTATATACACTCAAATGTACACAATATGCTATCACATACATATAGATGTAATTATATACAAGGATTACATCACTGACTACAAAACTGTTGGACCCATTTTTTTAAAACTAAATTGTGTAGTTGAAATATGTGGCGAGAGGATCTTGAAGTTGTGGTTGCAGTTGAAACTTGAAGAAGGCAATGTTTATACAGGTCCCGAGTCGAGGTTCTCTTGCCGCTGCTTGCATGCCACCCCTGCCTCCGGGATCTTCCTGTCAATAAGCCTTTTTCGCAGCAGAAGTCGCAGATAAAGCTTTACAGATGTGCAGTTGCTGCCTCGCTTATCCGCACAAGGACGAGTGGCATAGTCTCATAGCGGGTGCTTTCCTACTTGATGAGAGTTACGGTGGGTGTGCAGTGGGTACACTTCACTAGCGTATAAGTCAAGAGACTTGCCCCAAGTACACTACACTAGCGTATACGCCAAGATACTTGCCCCAAGCATAAGACGCATGGCGAACAAGCTCCCACAAGTTTGGCAGATAAATTGAATCCCCCCTATGCCTTTGGCTAGGCCAGAGCTCATAGGGGCCATCAACCTACGCCGCGCCCTTTCGTGGTTCTCATTGTAATAGAAACATTCTGCTACCCAAACCAGAGGCTACATTGAAGTGCAGCTAGACCAATAGTGTATTAAGCGATGCTTCTGCCAAAGTGATGAGAGTTGAGTTCTTAAGATTCCTACTGGAAACTTCATATTTGCCTGTTCTTTGGAATGGAGGCTTGCTAGGGCGTGACTTGTGATAACTTTCGTCGCTGTAGTGCATTCATGATGATTGATAAAGTGCGTATGTTACCGTCAGCACTTGGCGCAACTCAGGTGAAACCAGGTAGAGCATGACGACATGCATTATATGGAGCGCGCGAGCACGCCAGAGTTTTCTTCCTATCCTTTTTAGTGACTTCATTTGCGATAATAAGCGTGGGGATCTTGGAGGGCCCTAGACTATAGTATACTGTCGTGACATGGCGAATCGCAGGCAAAGCCATGTAAAAAAATAGAAAAAGCTAAGAAAAGAGTGAGAAACAGAGAGCTAGAAAAAGGAAAATATAGGAAATAAAACGAAAATAGGTAGCTCTAAAAAGAAAAGAAAAAACTAGGAAGAAGTGGAAAAGTGAAAGAAAGAAAAAATAGAGGAAAAAAAGGACAAAGCTGAAAAGAACCAAAATAGGCTGCCCAACTCCACACTCGAGCTTCGGATTTATCACCACTAGGACGAAGTTGCTTGAATTTTTTTTTGTTGAGCACGCTCTGCGTATTAAGCGTTGAATGGTTTTTAAACTGCATTATTTTTAATATATTTCTGGCGCACCGCTTTATTCATATACGATTGGTGACGGTTGATGTTATCTGAAGATGTGAAGCAGCCAGTGTAGTGCTTTACTAACCCATTGCATTAAAAATGGGTTGGCGGAGAAAAGGGGGTGAGTGTGACCCATAGCATACGTAGACGATTTAAAAACAACCAGCTTGAATTGGTACGGAATCCCTTTATCTTATGCATGTCCCTCATGAGAAGACACCAAGCAAGTACTTTACTATGACCATTGCTGGATGAGGCTATCAAGGCCGATAGTTTTAGTACCTAAAGAGAATGAACACTGCGGAAATATAGCAATATTATCGCGATGAAACACAAATGTAAGACAGTGATGCATTATATAAGAACAGCAAAAGAGCCCGATCCAGCCACTAGCAGATATAAAAATACTTCTAGGTCCTTTATCCTTCATCAATGAGATGTGGGAGGCTGAAAACAAAAGCTGAGAAGCAGCTTGTCTAGCTCTGGTCCATCAAACGCGTTTGCAGAAACTCTGCTGCAGATATTCAAAACCAAAAACTGGAATAAAGTACGATAAAACGACTCGAGAGATCAAATAGCAGTGACGCCAACATGGCAGAAAGAAGCAACAAAAATCCAAGTCGTCGCAACATTAAAACTCATTTCCGCTTGAAGTAGTGAGCTCTCAATCGTACAAGTGTCGGTTTATCGAATATTACTGATGAACGTACTGCTAGAATAGCCCCGCTGAATTTTTATGCATTCAATGTAAAAATTTTGCAGTTATTCAAACTTCAGAAGAACGAATACTTTAATTGATCTAAATTGATGTGCAGACGTGGGCTTATTTTTGAGATCAACTCAACAAAGACCCGCTTTCGCAAGCACTGGCGTTGCCGATGCATGTCGGCCCCTAATCTACTCCTCTTATTCTACTTTATCCTTTATTTATTGCTTCCCGTCCCCTTACGCTGCACCATGCTCTCTAGTTGGCTGCAGAATGAAGCACCATTTCAACAATAAACACCCTACTGCTATCACGTCGATGGTGATGTAGCATCGCTTGTGCATACAGCACCGCCATGGCAAAGGGGCCGTGTGGGAGACGAAAATGATCAATATGTACTTCAGTACTTGCTCAGAGTTATCACACTTGGACATAATTCCAGGGTTCGTTCCAAACAGGAAGAAAAAGAGTGCGGCCAGAAAATTGTAATGATTGAGACAGGTTAGAGTACTGTCCTCTAACTGAGTCTGTAGATGTATTATAAAATTGCGAAACTTTGTGTCACAGGAAAAAGCTGTGCCCAAGGCAGCGTACAGAAGCGTAGACTCTCTGGACAGCTTTGTGTTTTCTTGTGCTGTAATGGCGCCAGTCCAAGTTTAAATTACAGAGCTCTTTTCAAAATATATTGCACTCCAAAAAATTGACCTGATCTTCGCTGTGCTCAGTTCTGTTGCGTATTGCACTGAAAATTTATATGAGTTAAGTTTTAGTTGAGTGACTATTTTCTTGAGTATCTTAACGTTCACTAAATTTAAACTTCTCTCAATTAAAAGAGGCAAAAAAATTGCACAAAAATGAACCTTTATGAGTATCTAGTGTTCACTTCCAGATGCGAAAATTAAGCAACAAGTTATTTTTATAAAAACCAACGAAATTATGCTCAAAGAGCATTACGCAATGCACAAAAACAGGTATTACAACTTGACCAGACGTTACTTGTAAAGCCAATAAAACAAAAGCAAAGCAATATATGTGAGCAAAAAGTAAACGTTTTTTTGGGATTTTTAGGGTGCAACAATTTCACTTCCGCATGAACTAATAATAATTCCGGAAACTTCTGTCTCAATATTTACCTAAAATAATCAGTTCGGCAAGATATTGCTTTTCAGGCCAATAGACTATTTGAATATTTCTGATTTCTTCTTTTCGAGTAAGCTGAATAGAAATTGAAATATGGTATAAGCGAAACAGGGTGCTATAAAAAAGCGTTGTTGAAGAATGGTTGAAAGTTGCATGTTAGGTGGTCACCAACAACTTTTTTTTGTCCTAATAGAGTCTGACAAAAGTAAATTCGAGGAAGCAGTAGATTCCCATGCAATATGACGGTATATTACATAGTTGAGAACTAATGTGACCAAACAGACAATTTTTTGTTTGTTGTGTCTTAGTTACTGTCTGTTAGTTCTCATTCCTACTGTGCTTAACAAACAAAAACGAGCCATTAAGTTTACATTTTTCTTCGTGGCTGTTCTCTAATTTTTTATGCATAAGAAGTGAAGCATACGTGGGTACAGTTAGCTCGTTAAGATAGATTATGCCTACTATGCTATATAGCATTTGTGCAACAGAGCTAACATGGTCGTCCAAAGACATTGTCTCCGCAAATACTATGCCAAGTATCGTAGGTTTTATACGCGCCTAAAAAAGAAGTCTTCATTTTCTAATCCACGCTGTCTTACTAGAAAGAGTGAGATAATGATGGTGATGGAGACGATTTCCAAATTGCATGACTGACAGCCACTCTGGGAGATTGGCCAATAAACGAGTAATCAGATAAAGAGGATCACATAATTTTAAATTGGATGGTTTAAAAATTTATTTGACAAATTTAGGTTTTACTTTTAGAGAAATAAGCGACGAAAAGTGCCTTCATTTGATTAAGAACCTTTCTACAGTAGCACAAATATCCCGGTGACAATTACCTAATGAGGAATCTCTCAAGGAGATAATTTTAGAAAGGAAAAATTTTAGTCTAATTCAAATAAACGCCACTTAAGAACGTTTTTCTCAGTAACATAAAGCGCATACTTGATAAAAAATAATGCTCAATTTTTTCATCCTTGTTACACAATGAACAAAAAGAGGAAGGAGCTAGACAGTGTGGTCAAGGCTTATTGTCATCGTCCTTCGTGTAGAGCATGCGAGTCATTTTGATATCTCTGGAATTACTCGTATGTGACCGCATCACAAAGAATTTTTTTTGTTACTCTGCGGTGAAGCAACAACGAATTCGGCAGATCCCTTCTACGGGAAATCGAGGTTGTGCGAACCATGCAGAGGGCAGGTGACTGTGTTGCAATTTTCGTACTGAGCGGCACGTCATCAAATGACGCAAATTATATGTACGAATGTTGTACGCACAAACATATGTTGAAGTGTTGCAGATGTTTATATAACCAGTTGTTTGCAGTTGCGCAATGATGCCAACTGAAACATGCGTATGAGCAACACCAGAAGCTGATATTGCCATAGAAAATCGCCATTGTTCCGCACAACGCAGACGTCGTCAACAATGAGAAACGCTAACAGTACAACTACGAGCGATGAAGCTAGCCGCAATGCACGAGCTGACCCGGTATGCGCCCGGGACTCCACTGAACAGCCAACGCATGTGAAGAAGAGAACGAGGGTGCTCATGGCACAGGCACACAGTTACGTAGAACAACTTCAGCGCATGGCAACTAACCACAATTGACGTTTACCCGACGTGAAAGCTGTATCAAAGGAGTACATATGTAATGTTTAAAAAATTGGCTACGCAGCACTGCAACCACTATGGACGTTTCACGAAAATTAGTGTCTATTTGAAAAGTAGTTCCGAGACCAGGCGTAGCTCTGTGGTAAAACGATTCATTGCCGCGGGTTCGATTCCAGCTGGGACCCTGATTTATTCTTTGTATTTATCAGGTCACTGCTATAAATGTCGGGTATTTCTTAACGCTCGCGCGTTAAAAATGTTCCTGTTTGTTCTCGCCGTTCCTGCGTAGACACTAAGTGTCAGTCATCTGTGGCACATATCCGCATACCAGTGGCACATACCCGCCCGTGCGTATGTGCCACTGTCTGGCGGGAAGTGTTAGACGACGTACGCGACAGGATCGTGAGATTATTCATGCCTCGACCAGCGTGCCATATTCGTCATACCATCTTACCCTCCCATGCTAATTTTGATTCACACCAAGCAAAGGGGGTGACCATGAGAGCACCCAAACGTAAGCGGCTAGATAGATATATAGATACGCCAAAAGTTGCTGAAGATCGCTAGAAAATGCTTCGCATTTAAAACTCTCGGGGTTACGTGTGCGGTGCAGAGTCGTGCACAACCATAACACCAACACTAAATTTCGACCTCTGGGCTGCTTAGGGGCTTCTACGTTTTTATCCTTCCGTGTATCTGTAATAAGAGGGCTAAATATCGCGCATTTACAAACAATTTATGCGTTAATTCTCGCTAGCTTAGTAGCTGAGGCATACGCCTTCCGACCCAAAGACACAGAATAGGGTGCACAGGGCGCATGCATTAGAATGGAGGAGTGTCGAGTAAAAGGCCTTCAGGTGGCCGAAGTTCATCTGAAATTCTCCGCTGCGGACCGTGTATGATGTCGTTCCAAAGCTGGTCTATAGCAAATCAGATATACACACGAACGCGTGTCTTGTGGCAATAGGCCTATATCAAAGCACTTACTCTGGATTTATTCGTGGAATGAACGATGAAAGCAAAATGATGCTATAAACAAATAATTTTACCAACATTCGGCATTTGTGGTAAATTCAGCAGCATTCATATTTTTTGCGTAGATATTTTCCGTCAAATCCAAGAAGAAATCTCCCTATAGTGCTAACAGAAGAAAAACTGGGCCCGGATTCACAAAACTCACTTACGAAAACATTTTTGCGCAAGAGAAATTTTCTTGCGTAAGTCGATTCACGAAACGAAAAAACGTCGTAAGAGGCCATAGTTGTCACATCTGCCGCTGCAAATAAAGCGCGCTGTGACTGCCCGGGAACATATCAGCGATGGTGATGCAGTTGCTATATTTGCTTACGTCACAAAAAGTGCTCGTAAGTGGATTCACGAAGCGAAATTGTGCGTAAAAACAGCATGGCTGAGAGAAAATCCCAAGAGTGGTCGGGACCACTCTTAGGAACAATGTGGCTACTTAGAACCTGCTGCCGCAGCGGTATACTTTGGTGCCCTGACTGGTTTTGAGTTAATTCACGCCCATCAAGGGCTGCCTGATGACTGCTGGTGCGTTTTTTATTTCTTTCGGCGCTTTGAGCTTCGCGTGTTGTTTCCCTTGTACGCAGTGGATGGTGTTGACAACCACCATCGTCCAATAAGTTCGAAGTCGCAGTAATTGAAGAATTCTATTGGGCGTCAATGGCATAAAACTACGCATGTAATGACTTGTGGTTGGATGAAAACCAATACGTGAATGGTTGGTGCATTCGAACGCGACATGGCATAGGATCAACCTTATTTGTTATGTTGTTGTGTTGCGCCCCATCTCATCCAATTAAAAGTGCGACTCGAGATCCTTGCCTCATTGGTGGAAATTACCACCAAAGAGGTTAATGGGAGCACATTCTTTGCACGCTATTGGAAATAAAAATGAGAGGAAGTTTTCAGTGAGTGGTTATTAAAGTTTGTGCTCAAGTGTACTTTCATTGGCTCTAACTGTCCAATGGTTGCGATCTCTGAAATACAGCTGTCGATACACTTTGGGACGATCTGGAACAAAACGTACTTTGTAAACCAAAGCGTATTAGGGGTGCGCGTGATTACGCATGGAACTACAAACAAATCATGCATCTTCACCTTCACTGTTCAGACACCGATATGGACCATGATATTATGGCAAGCAATCGGAATGAAATGACCCTAGTAACTTTGTATGGCACCGAAAATATGCAAACCCTCACGATTCTGGAGCAAACCTTGGCTGAATTCATCCCTGCGTCAATTACCAGACATTTAACTTGGCGCACGAACATCATTCAAATGTAGAGCGAGCCACTGACATGTATTTTGTGCGACGTAGCGACCACTTGACCTGAGAATAATAGCGTTGCGAAGGCGAATCCCCTGTAGCATGCTCTGATCGAAGCAGACGACAAACGCGAGCAGACGACGGCTTGGCCGACAGGCACAGCTTGTGATTGGTTGTGAAGCAATACCCTCTACATCAGCTCACTCCGTGACGTTGCCAAAACACTTCTTTCATCTGGCACGCCTGTCCTGTTCGTCATGTCACCCCCCTCACACATAAGAGAAATTTTTTTCACGCCGTGAAAATAGTACAAGTACTTTCTAAGAGCTCTCTTATCATCTTATGTGCTGCGCAGTTGTCGAAAACAACATGGCGTCGTAAGCAGCATATCGGTTGGTGCGACTTTCAGCAAACGCTTCTCGCACGAGTTACTTCAGCGTTTGACCGGATGTGTTGTGATTACAGCAGCTCTTCCGGTGCGTGTAAGCAGTGCGGAAAGCTGTGGCAGTGCAATGGTGTACGGTGAAGCGCAGCGAAGCCTGTGCGTCGGTGTGGTTATCAAGCGGGGATCAGCGTCGATGTATCGACGGCAACTAGCACTCGAGAAGCCTGCAATGTGTGTTTGTGTGCCGGTAACAGTTCGTTCGCTTGACTTTCCTGTCTCTCAGTTTGGTGCTGTGCGACATTTCGGACTGACAGCGTTTTGACACGTTACTTGAGAGACCCCAAGTACGTACGGAAACGTATGAACTACGCGCTCGGTTCTTGCTTCGCCACTAGTTAGCCCGTACGCTTCTATTTACTTGAGAGCAATGTACTGTTCGGGAGTGAAACGATGTTCGTTGTGAACAGTGGTGCTGTGTTGACGTTCCAAGACTTGTGAACAAGCTGTGCTCGTGTGACCGAAAATGGAAAGACAGCGTTGATAACTGTTTTGCCCTGCGAAGTCGTGGTGAGGCAGCTTGGCGCTTTTGTTTGTTAAGTCGTCACTTCTCCTTTTTGTGATAACCATAGTCCTAGCGCTGTGATGTGATGAACCAAAACTGCGAGATACTACATTCTGTTGTGGATCGTGTTACTTTGGAAGCGCGCCTAGACTGTTCTTCGGTAACAAATTGAGAGTTCTATGTGGCAGCGAGAGCCCGTGAACGTCAAGCTTCCCTCCGGCCCCCCAAAAAAGCAAAGATTTCACCGGTGCTTTGGATGAAGTTGTAGGCCAATATCGCCTAACTACAGGTTTCCGAGTTCGTCTGGCCATCGTTTTGCACGGCACTAGAGCCTTGACAACAGCCGGTCATGGCCAGTTCTTACACTTTATCAATGGACGTGCACGCCTGGCCAGCCCTTCATTGCTGTCATTGGCAGCTTCCAGTCTGCAGATGCCGTTTGCCTGTTGGCCGTACTTGGTTCCTTATGACACCGACGGCTACTAAATGCTGCCATCGGTGAGTTCACCTTGCAGAACTAAATTTCACCGGTACTATAATTCACGCAGTTCTATAACGTGTGCAAGTTTTTAAGCCCATCAGATGTAATGTTTCTCTAAGGTAAGTTGAAGCATGAAAAATTTACTACTACTGTTATATACATACATATATTATGGAGCAAATACATAAAGAGTTTTTTTATTTGATACAGGTGAGCTCTTGTTTGATTATGAGGTTGGGCCTGTCGATTGACCACATTTGATAGTTGGAAAGGTAATGTGAATTTATTTTTCAGGAGCCAGGTTGCACTCAAAAAATTTATGTTATTTTGGAAACTTAGTTCTATAGACGATTACCACTGTGGTAGTACTATACTTCAGTAGGACATATATATTGCGGTACGTAAATTTTACATGAGGCTTCAGTTTATTTCAAAGTGATTAGAGCAGATTTTGGTCACTTTAACGAAGTGATAGCTTCCTCAAATAAGTATTAGAAGTGAGTGCGTTTAATTATTGTTTTTAAATATCTCGTTTTTGGCTCTTCACAGATCGCAGAGATTGCTTTGTTAAGGTTCTGTGATGCATCGGTTGCACATTCTGGCACATCAATCCTCAACATTACTTGGAGCACCTGTACAAAAATAGGAAGGACACGTTCTCCCTAACTGTGCAAGCCTATGTCACTGCTCGGACTGTTATCATTCAGCGGATGTGGCATGGAAGCATGCATGGCAGCCTCATCTGGAACGACTGCGATCTGCTTGGGAGCTTCGAGGGCACAAAACTGCCTAACGGCTGGCTGCAAGGTTAGAATTTCTTTAATACATACGATTACGTGAACACCACTTACTGTGCACAAATTGAAAACCCAAGCATGGTTGCTTTCAGTGGATACCTGTAATATTCTTACATATAATTCTTATTCAACATTTATGGAACTAAATTGCAAGATAATTGAGAATGTTGAAAGCTGAAAGCCTGCAGCTTATGAATGAAACTCCAATATTCTGAGACTCAAAAGCTTGTGCTTTGAAACGAGCACAAATACTTTGATTCCTTATTGAGCTCTCGAGCTTGTGACTCCCTCTGTGGATCAAGTGCTCAGGAAGGAAATAGCAAGTGGGTGAAAATTGCCTGGCTCTTCTCAACTTGCAAGGAGAAAGACCTATTGAAGAAGCCTCAGATGACATAGGGCCAGTAACTGCACGTTTACCTAATGTAGCTTTTTTTCTCTCAGTGCTGTTGCTTGTGTTTCAGCCGAACATGTTCACCACGATTGCATAGTGATATATATTTTTCTACAAATTGTACCTGACCTAAGTATGAATTGTTGATCTCTAAAGGTGACGTTTAGTGTGTTTCAAAGCGACGGCTTCTCATTTCTCTGTCTGTGGCTAGCCTATTTCAGCAGCAGAGCGATGCAGCTAGCACACATGCAATCCAAGTCATGGAGCGCTCCTTTGGTGTTCTGTGCAGGACACAGCATATCCATCCGGCAAGACACTGGTATCAACTATAATGGTGAGTGTTGGTGGCACCTGTAGGAGCCCATTGTGTTTGTTGCGTATGATTATTTCTCCTGATGAAGTGCATTTTTGAAAGGTTTTCTTCATTTAGAATAATAGATGTCAGTAACAAGCACACTCATAATCCACAAGTTTTTTGTGTCTTCTAGACTGCCCGTTTGCTCCTATATGCGATATGGTGAACTGGCTATGTTAGACAGCCTTAAAGTTATCAACATTGGCTGTTGTGTTGTAATGCAGTCTAACTTGTGTTTCTTAGTGAACCTATTTGTGGTCTACTTCTCGCACCTAGTGTAAAGTCGAAATAAAAGAAACTCTATTGGCTTTTTATGCCTGTCAGAAGTTTCATGCCATCATCTATAACATTGTGGTTTTGCTCTTGTATCATAATAAATATATTTTCAGCCTTCACTGTTTGTGTGTGTGTGTGTGTGTTGAGGCTTGTCATTGGCTTCTGAAAATACAATATCTGTAAATATGAGCACATAATTGACAACTATACACTCTTGCATGTAGCATGGTTCTAACAATGATCTGTATTTTTCTAAGTTCCAGCAGTAACAAGGGGTTCGGTGCTCCACGGTCATGTGCAGTGTATCAAGAACAGAGCACAGAAGACCAACAAGTATAAAGGGACTGCCAGTGACTGTTCTCCTGCTCAAAGTTTACAACAGCAGAAAGAGCACATTGTGATGTCAGGAGCAGCTGCTGCTTAACTTCTTAGCAGTGCATTATTCAGCAGTTCCTTTGCTTGCATTTGAAATTATTTAAATTTTGCATGGAAGATACCAAACTATGACACTAATTTAAAGGCTGCTGTAGTGTTAGTGGCAAATATTTTTGAGCTGAAGTTTTTAACATGTGTGTTAAGTGCCTGCGTGCCTCTACATTTGCATGCCAGAAATCACACCATCCATGGTCGCCAATGGTAACTGTGTTTGCATTCTTTGTAGTACGAGAAGTAAAGCCATGGATGCAGTAATCATGTACATAGTCGATGTAATCCTTCAGTGTACACTCATTTGTATAGCACTAATGATGCCATGAGTGTATAAGCTCTGGGAAGTGAATCTATGTGGATTATTTTATTTGGAAGAAAGAGGATCATCACCACTCCTAGTATATCTTAACAGTAGATTTTAGTGCTTGGGTATTATCCAACTGCCTGTCCGTCCTTCAACAGTCTACTTATCTACTGTGTAAGTGTAACTTTTTAAATGTATACTTTGCTCGGATAGGTTTGTTCATAATGTAATGCAAGTGACTTATCATCTATGCAGCTCTACTCAGACTAGAAATAAAAGTATTTATTTTTATATGTAGCTATAGCATGCATTCACTTGCGTTTTTCTAGGTGCCCGTACAATTGTTTAGCCCTACAAAAGTGCTGGTATACTCTAATATTGAATCTGGCATCTTAAAATAGTTTGTTAGTGGAAGTAAGAATGTGTTTACAACCAATATTACTATCCTCAGATGAACTGTGAAAACTCTGTGGAAATTTATTTACAGTTTTTGAACGTTGTGAAGGCAAATGTTATGTTCTTTTATTGTGGTCCCTGTTTCATGCAAATGACACATAATTACTTTGCAGTGGCATAGTATTAGTTGTTATTTTACACATATGTGCTGAGCAACATCGCAGTTAAGGCCAGCAGCAAGACATACATGCAGTGCACTGGAGCATCACCTCACATAGTGTACAGTCTTTGCCCACCAGTAAACTCAATATTTTTCAAGCAGACTAATAGACAGCTGTATGGGAACTGTGTTGGTGTTCAAACTTTGAAGTCTTCTTGAGGAGTGTTTTTCATCATTTTTGTCCAAGTGAAGTAGCTACCCAAGGCCACAACTGGTGGGAATGTGGTGGTTTCCTCTCTCCAAAAGCACTCCTACCAGCTGCCTCAATGTTAGCATGGGGTGAATTCACGAACTGGAAAAATAACTGGTCTTTGTTTTCTTGGCCGAAAAAGTCACTTCCACCGTTGAGCCACCACGACGCGCCAGAATAGAAACTTTTAGCTAAATAAAGTTGATTCTACTTTTGAGAAGTGTTTTGGTGAAACGAAATGGCACCTATAGCTGTCAATATAAACACTGTTTGCACCAAGAAGCTTAGTAGCTTATAATTGTATTATTCATGTATTGTCTAGAATTTACTCGCGCTGTGCCAACTTTCAGCCCAAGTGTCCTGACATACTTTGTTAATGGGTTGTGAATGAGCCAAGCTATGTAAATAATCAGAGTGATATTGCAGACATGTACAAAATATTGATGCACAGCCATTTTCTTTAGCATGACATTGTCAAGGGCTCTATTCTTGTGTTTTTTATAAAGAGTGCTTGTCACTGGGCATCAGCGGAAAACTATGCATCAAGCTTTTGCGAGATGGTTCGAGAAACACCGTGTTCATAATAACAGTGCCGGTGGATTTCTCTCGTAAGTTACTTTCTGCAGTATATTCAAAATGAGTTTATTAGAATTGTTGTTTTATAGCCATTCATTTTAATATTTACACCTGAGTGTGTGTATGTATGTATGTATGGGTGAACATATGTATATGTGTGTGTGCGTATATGTATGTATGTAGCTTTTAAATGAGAATCCGTTTATCATTGGTGAGTAAGTTTGGTAATGATATGGCTGAATTTGTTTCTAGTTATTTCTCTTTTGAGCCATTACATATTTCAATTTATTTTGTACTGCATAAAAATAAATGTAACCTTACACAGAATATGTGTGTTCGAAGAAGTTTCATTTACTAACCTACACTCATGGACAAGAAATTGGGTAAAATGGAACGAACCTGCGAAGATTAGATTGATTGATATGTGGGGTTTAACGTCCCAAAACCACTATATGATTATGAGAGACGCCGTAGTGGAGGGCTCCGGAAATTTAGACCACCTGGGGTTCTTTAACGTGCACTCAAATCTGAGCACACGGGCCTACAACATTTCCGCCTCCATCGGAAATGCAGCCGCCGCAGCCGGGATTCGAACCCGCGCCCTGCGGGTCAGCAGCCGAGTACCTTAGCCACTAGACCACCGCGGCGGGGCCTGCGAAGATTAGTTTAGAGCATAGCTACTCCACATGGCATATCTCGTACACATTGCGTTGGTTGAATATGTCGATTTCAACCTTTCAATTTTAATCAGAATAAGCAAGCTATCACCCGTGGTTGTATATGTGTGTGATATTTATGCATACTGTGATACCGGTTCGCAATTACAATTAAGGTCACAAACCTAGTCAAGCTGAATACACGAATTTTGTCCATGCACCTTTCATCTCCACTGGAACTGTTGTTAATAAAAAATAAAGTTCAGTTTAGAAATTTATTCTAGTAACCAAAAGCAGGGTATCTCTTTATCACACAAATCAAATTGCCATGGTTCTGTTTCATCTGGACAATAGAAGACCCTCTCAGCAGAACTCGATTAACTGCTATAGTTCATTTTAACCATTGACAGCGACATTACACTGAAGCGTGCAGCATGACAAACAGCGGGAGAGAAGACACAAACTAATCACTCTGTTCGCGTCAGCTCTAACTGTCCGTGCTCTTTGGTCTTGCTGCATGTGATGATGCCCACCAACTTAGCACGAAAGCGTGTCCCTACAAAGGCAGTCAACTTGGCTGCAAGCAGTTGGCTCACTGCATGTGTAGATTTTCTTCAAAGCACAGTGAAGACTGATTGCTGGTCGAATATCCAAACACGTGAAAAGTAATATACCAGGTATAATATTGGTATTTCAGCACTGGACACTTTTGCGATAAGAGAGGATGGAGGAGAAAATTATAACCCTGAATTGTTTAATTTTTGAAGGAGCACAGTACAGCGCTTATGGGTCAAAAGGGGAGTGAAAGAAGCAAGTGCGAAAGTCTACTTCTCAAAAAATTAGTACCCGCCACCACGCATAATGTCAGGCCGGGCAACCTCTTGAAAAAAAAAAGTGCTCAGTGATTCTGCGAATCGAACCAAGTACCTCGTAGATTGTAGTTGAGCGCTGTAATCGCTCGTCCACTGCAGCAGTGCTTGCATTCGCCCTATTGCTGATATATCGTCATTCCTTCGAATGAAGCCAAATGCAAAAACGTCCGGGGAAACTTTGTCAAAAATAGAAAAAATAGTTAGAATGCGTTTGCCCAAGGTTACTAGAAGATAGAAACCGCCACGTGTGACTGTATAACCGTGCGCTATTTATTCTTGTACATTACTGTCAGGACGTTGGGATAGCTGGCTCTAACGTAGGCTACCTTCTCATAGTTTGCCAAATATAAATAAGAAAATAAAAATATATAACAGCCTGTGACAACGCTAATCAACTATAATGAGTTCACTGTCACTAGTGTCACTTTCACTAGATGAATGCTCAGTTTGCTTCCATTATCGTTATTTAGGAAAGTTTTGGCTCATTACCTCAACTCTCCTAATTAGCATTGATTCTCACATCTAAGGACAGTCACACTTCATCTCGCTTTCTGAGTGGCTGTCACTCCCATATAACGCGTACTCCTCTTTTTTATGCTCTCCGAGCATCTGACGCTGCTTTGCGGAGACTTTCCCTGACGTCGGCTGGGCCAGAAAATTGTCTTTATTATCTATCAATTTCAAGCTTTCGCGAAGCCGAAACGAGAGTCTCTCTCTCTCTCTCTTCATCCTTTTCGCACGTGTGATAACGTCTCTCGACCCCGAGACTCGTATACACGTCCCTTGCTTTGTTAGCGCACTCAAACAACGCTGGACAAAATATTTGCACCGTGTTTTGTGAAAAGCATTAGCACTGAGACACCTCCCGACGAGTCTCCCTCATTTTACGTAGACATATACCTAAGCGTAAGCGTAAGCACGTTCTCGCATTCCGGCTTTATAAAAATGCTGCGGTGCATGAAACCAGCGAAATTGCGCTCACAATTTCATTTGACTACTGCTGTTATCTATTTTAGCACAATTCGTCTGCAGGCACCAAAGTCGCTCATGTGTCTTCTAATAGGAATATTGTAACAAAGGCTACCTTTGACTATAGGTACAAAACACCCTTACGTTCACCACTATACCGTGGTAGATTGCACCGAATTAGTTAAGTAGCAGCGCAGCTTCAATGAAATGTAAGGTAAGTGGTCGCTTTAAATAAGGGAAGACATTCAAGGCACATTTTCAAACATTGCATGCATCGATTTATGTGTGGTTTCATTTATGTGGTGCACCTGGAGTGTTGTTTACTTGTACTTGGCGAGATAGTGCATGGATTGCTCGGTGGCTTAAGGCCATCGAGCAATTATTTTTTTTAGCTACAGTCGTTGATTAAAGGCAAGTGCTTGGCTTTGCACAGCCCACCAAAACGTCTATTACAACGTACGCGGCATCCCGTAAGTGCTGTAGCAGACGCTCGCGGAACTGAAACTTAGATGCAGCAAATCATTGGCTATCATCGTATACTCTCGATGCTAGACGCTTTGCGTGCTACCTTGATATTATCGGCACACACTTCTTTCTTTCCTTGTCGTTTCATCGGCTATCGTCTGTCCTCCTTGCCCTCTTACGTGCCGAATAAGTTAAATTCATACCCGCGCTATAGTAATCCCTCCAGATAAGAGACGTTTTGGCTAAGAAAATGCGTAGCCAAAGAGAAAGCTTTGTGAATTCGGGCCCTGGTCTTGTAAAGCAAGAAACTTCTTTTTTCTCTCAGTTCAAGAACATTTCAGAGAAGACAGAAAATCTTTTTCTGTTTTCTGTTATTTAACAGATATTTTTACAGTGAATCACGCAGGCTGAATTACTGGGATCAAATATTAGGAGCATGGTTCTTCGGTCTAACACGACCGAAAATGCTGAAAACGTTAAGCTGTGTAAAATATTGCAAAAACTCATGAAGCTTCTGGCAACGATGTCTAGCTAGACGTTTCTGCTTCCAATTTCGGAAAGCCGAAACCGCCAGGTTCACTAGAGTCCAAAACACTCAAGTTTCAGGAGGGGCACGTTATTTGTGGTGTCTTGAAATGCACAATTTTCTTATATTGCTCAAATTTTAGCGCACTGGTCATTGTGAAGTTTTTGTTCTTATGTTGTACATAGCGAAATTATTATTAGTCACACTGATTTGTTTTCAGTCGTAGCTTCCATTGATTTTACAATTTCTGTGGTCCAAGCGTTTAAATGCAGTAAATTTCTAGATTACTGGTATTTATAACGGGTTTAAACCTAGCCTGGAGAAAAAAGAATGCAACACAATTACTCGAATACCGCGTTATGCTCATTCATGCCCAGCTATTTCAGGTAATGTGGAGAGATCTAATAGAAGTTCTGTCCAAACAAGATTACACAAGGATAGAGTGAAGTTTGCAACCGATTTGTTGAAAAGCTAGATGTTCGTCGGTATTTTTTGACCTTAATGGGGTTTCACCAACCGCCATTGCGTGTTGTGGCTTTGTCCTTGCGCACTTCGTCAAAGTAAGTAGTGCTTTATAATACTGACATGGCGCTTTCTTGCTTTTGTGAAGGATACACTTGATGTTTAAGTTCTGCTATTGAGCGGTACTAAATACACATAATCGAGAAGTATCGCTTGCATGTGTGGTAGTTTGATATAAATATGTGCCCTTTATCTGGAATTCTTTTCGTGCCAATTTAGGTCCCACCATATCCTATGCCACCGCCTGTCACTACTCTTGAAGGAGTGCTTACAGACTCCTTCACAATACCCTAACTTATCTTAGCATTGGCTTCGATCTTATGCAGCTGTGTGTGTATTTTTGTCCTATCTTCTAGACCATCTTGTATTCGTGGAGCATAGGATGTTGTAAACACCTTCAAGGCAAACGACTGTCAAACTGACAAGGAAGAGTTTCCTTGTCGAAATGACAAAAACTGGCCACCCAGACAGGAGGAGTCTATCTATCCATCATCCCGTACTCCTTTCTATTGTTTAAATTTACATTATTGTTCGCGGCGAGGTCCTTGAGACGACCGTTCAAGACAAAGCGGCACAGCTTTTTCTTTGCTTTGTGTATCCATTCGTATTAGACCTTTTATAAGCAGACGGGCGCCACCAACTAGTGCGCAAGAGCTCATGAGAAGCTTGCGTGAACCACAGCTGTCACCGCGACGAGTGAGTGAGCCTCCGCTTCAGTTTGCTACTTGTGTGGTGGTAAAACATCTGATATAGATTGAATGAGTTAAGCGTCACATAACACTGCGTAATGAAATCGACAGCAGGACGGAAGGCCATCCGCATGAATCAAAACATAACAAAACAAGGTATACGGAGACCAATAAAATTTATTTTTGCTCGCTGCGGTGGTCTAGTGGCTATAGCTGTAGCATGGATGCCACTGATGATGTTCGCCTTTATCTTGCGATGAATTGTACTATGGTAACAGTAGCCAGTTTTCAAGACGTCAAAAATGACATCTTGAAAACAATGAATTTGCTACTTTAGGATAGGCTGCCTATTAGTCTATATTGGCTAACTGGCCATTACAATAAGCGTAAATGCCACCAGGGGTATTATGCAGGATGTTCCGAGCTTCTCGAGCAGACAAAATTGCTCAGAGTTCACCCTACGCTGGCCATGGCACTGAGAGGGTGCAAAGAGCATGGATACAAATCATGTTCAAAATTGCTATAAGAACGCGTGTGGCGTCAGAAGCGCATGTTGGGTGTTTGACTTGAATATCAAAGATACAGCGCGTGAGAACACGTCAGTGCCGCCATTGAGTCAGCAGTGCAGGATCGTCACCATAATTGTCGCGCTCTCTATTCGCCAAATCAGCACGCACCTCCCACAGGCGTGTGCATGTTTGCCCTCTTTTGGGCAAGTTCTTTTATTTCACTGCAGAAAACTTCTACTCTCAAAGGTTGTTAGGGTGTACACGCAGCACGAGACGCGTTTCGTATCTATGAAATATTGCAAATGAATTGAAAGACAGCTTAACAACAGAGGCGCTCGCATCATGGTAGCAAGGCGGCTTTGAGTAGATATGTCATGAGCGCAGTGAATTTAAATGCGACACATAGCAGCCACGTCATGATATTAGTTTTACTTTTCCATGCATGTGTGCAGATTGTTCGCTATAAATCTTATAGTTGAAATATTCCTCTCGCTGGCGTTGCGGCATGAGCACTCTTCCTCGGCAAAAGCGAAAGCAGTGGGCGGACCCAATTTCGGCCATGGACGTCTTTCAAGCGAAGTGATCGACGCGTTATCTCCTAAAGAATCTCATTGGTTCTGATAAGGCCCGAGTTTCATTCGTAACTGTCATGATGTCTGCGTGAGTTTGAAGGGTTTGATGCGGTGGACGCCAAATAGTAGTTTCTTTGCATATACAATAAATTCTTCATCTTGCAACGCCGTAGAGGAGCTTGTGATCAGCTAGCTTCTTCGAGAATTTAAATTCGGTCGTCTACTCATCTGCTTGGTCTGCTTCAAAGCGAAGGCCACACCAGCTTTGTCTTAATTGTAATTTTACTAACTACCTAGGGCTTAATGAACGTAACACTGAATATTGCTGTCTTAACCCATAATGTTTCAAATAAAATAGCAGCAATTATCTCGCATGCAATCAGCGATACTATCAATATTATAGAGCTGTTCATCTAAATGCTTATTAGCAAGATCCTAATGCCCATCAAATTAGTAAGGTCTAACTATCACAGTTTTATTTAGCGTGCGCATGATTAACATCTAGTTAACTGGGATGATTTAGTTAGTGCATCAACTAGCAGGCTTTAGTTAGCACGGTTTTAGCTTTGCAAGGCTTCATAGCCACGGTCCTATTAGGGTGTATTTATCTCGGTCTTAGCACGACTAGGCTTAATCACCTAAGTCACAGCATGTCTTGGCCTATATAAAGAAGTATACTGCACAGACAAATAGATCCTTAGCCAACTGCACGTGCACGAGTGCAAGCGGGCGAAGAAGACGACAAGAAACGAGCACAGAGGCTTAGTAGCGCGCTTCAATGTACAGGCTGACCATAATGCTTAATTCGTGGTCTCAGGGTTAGCCGCGGTGGCGATGTTGGGAGGTGCTTCGCCACAATGAATCCAAGAGGCCATCGTGCTGATTGTTTTAAAGAAGATATGATGCAGGCATTAAAAGCTTCAGACTGACCTTAAACAGCTAGTGCCTTCAAAGTTTTCATCTGTAAAGCATCTGACAGTTTTATTGCATGGAGCACTTTCGCGCTCAGCGAAACATCAAGCAAACGAAAGAAGATGGCTCTGGTTTCAAAACACCACCCAACTTTGTCGACCATCCGTGACACGATGCTGGGCTCCATCTTAACCAGCGCAACGCAGCGGGCTGAGACTTTCCTAAAGAGTGGCCACTCGAGCCTTTTCGCGGCCGTACAAGGAAGGGTCTGACCAACCGCTAGATAGCGCACCGATGCTCGCTTCCACTCGTTCGTCAACACATGTAGCCACTTAAGGAGGCCCATGAAGACCCAACTTTGGCATCAGTTTTTGTAAACAAAAATTCGTCTATTTGGCGCCCCTTCATGATGGCTATACATCGGGTTGAGCTGAGGACGTTTAATTCGTTACCACAAAAATAGGTAAAATCTGAATAGAAAGTGTTGTTTTTCGGCATTTGTTCTGCACAAAGGGTACACATCTATGTGGTTTAAATATACTGTACAAGTACTCCCTTTGTGGAAGCATGGCTGTGTAGCCTATCGGTAAGGACCCTTGCTGTCGGAGTATGAAGATATGGCTTCAAGCTCCAGTATCGTGAAGAAAAGTGTTGCTTTTTTAGTTATGCTGAAGACATAATTGGGTCTGATTAGCCACTCGTGAAGCTCAAAGCAGTGGAGTGTATCGACCGCAAGAACCTACGGGAGTGTTTGCTTTTTATGTAACTACGTTTCTCTATGCTGTTGGTTCAATAAAAATGGGAGTCGCCCGAGCTCGGAAAAATATCTATTTTTCCAAGCTCGGGCGATAATGCATAGTGCGCAAGGGCACATAGTTTTCAAAATGCATTTCTTAGCGAGCTTTGGCGACTTTGAGCGTATCTATCTATCTATCTATCTATGTATCTATCTATCTATCTATCTATCATCTATCTATCTATCTATATACCTATCCGTATACGACTTTTAGCTCTTCTGGCCGTTTCGATAGTGTTATCAATACCAAACTTGGTATGACATAACATGGGTCTATGAGTAACATATATGAATAGTCACTGCATGAAAATTATGATATGTTTGTAATTAATGTCGTGATTTACGTTTCATGGTCCTGCTGCTCTTGCGGTGGTTTCGTTCACATGGCATGTTGCGAAACTGGTGTGGTATGGCAAGACTGCATGGCGAATACAAGCGACAGACCCTAACATGAAAATTATGGCATGCGTGTCATGTAACAACATGACTACATGCCACACTCATGATGCGCTTACGGCCGTTTCGCCTGCGTCACATATACCAAATTTTGTATTACAGTACGCGAATGGATGACGAAGGTATGTGACTGATGCAAACATGATAATCATCAGATGCGTGTCATGTAACAACATGACTGCATGCCACGCTCATGATGCGCTGGCGGCCGTTTCGCTAGCTTCAATTATACCAAACTTGTTATTACGGGACATGAATGAATGACGAAGGTTTGATACTGGTGCAAACGTGATAAACATGAGATGCGTGTCATGTAACAACATGACTACATGCTACGCTCATGATGCGCTCGCGGCCATTT
Source organism: Rhipicephalus microplus (assembly GCF_043290135.1). Taxonomy (NCBI): domain Eukaryota; kingdom Metazoa; phylum Arthropoda; class Arachnida; order Ixodida; family Ixodidae; genus Rhipicephalus; species Rhipicephalus microplus. Next base: position 193,303,972 of record NC_134702.1, read on the forward strand.
CGCTAGCTTCACTCGTACCAAATTCGGTATTTCGCGACGCGAACGGACGACATAGGTAAATGACACATCCAAACATGATAATCACGACATGCGTGTTATGTAACAACATGACTACATGCCACACTGATGATGCGCTCGTAGCCGTTTTGCTAGCTTCGAATATGCCAACTTTGGCCGTACGCGACACATATAGATGACGAAGGTATGTGAATGGTGCAAAAATGGTAATCATGAGATTCGTGTCATGTGAGAACATGACTGCATGCCAAAGTCAGGGCACCAGTACATTTCGACGTGACGCGGTGCGCGTGCTTAACGACGTTCATTTCGTCGCGTCACGCGGCGTTGCTATGCCAGGCGCCAGTCCTGCTGTATACTCGCAAGCGCGCGCCACGCTGCGTTGCTTTGACGCATGCGATCTTCAGTGCGTCCGGCGTCTCTCCATTACGAAAAGAGAGAGACGCATTGTTGTCTGGGTAACGCATCGTTTCAAAATGCAGCACGTCGTATTTCATGCCGGTTGCCGTCAGGCCGCACCAACGGACGCTGGTCGCGCCGGGCGTCACACTATAGAGTGCTCACGCTTTTCTGACATAGGATCGCTTTGTCCGGCGTTGCGTGCTTTAATACTGTGTTCATGTATATTGGACCCTTTAGAATGCGCTCGCGGCCATTTTTAAAGCTCCACATATACCAAATTTAGTGTTATGTGACGTCAACGGAGGACGAAATATATGACTGGTGCAAACATGATGATCCTGACAGGCGTGTCATGCAAGAACATGACAACATACCACGCTGATAGCGAGCTCGTGACCGTTTCGGTAGCTCCACATATGCAAAATTTATATCACATGACGTAAATAGATGACAAAGGAAAACGACACATCCAAACATGATAATTACGACACGGAAGTCATGTACAGCGTCGTTTACCGCCACCTCGTAACGTTGCGCAGATTTTAAAGTGACATATCAACATTTCTCATTCCTACTTCGCATATCATCGATTCGCACGATACGTGAGGTCTGCTGATGTTTTTCGATTTTTTTGTCGATTACTAGACAGATACCCTCAGGTCCATGCTGTGGTCATCTATAACGTTGCAAGAACATGCAGTCGTGTCACTGCTGATATTCACACACAGATGCAACCGGTGTACAATAATACACTGCAGTGTGCATTTTTAGAGCGTTTCAGTGAGGCGAAGCAGGGCAAATTTTAATACAAAAAGACTTTAAACACAGTGATGCGGAACGCCACGGCACTTGTTGTGGTCAGAGTTGTGACCACCTTCAGATCCTCCAAACAATGACCTTCACGTCAGGTAACTTGCGAGGGATGGAAATATTCGAACTCCAAATGCAATTAATAAACTATTATCTAATATACATTGATGATAGGTGCTGTAAATGACCCGTTTCTCATTAAGAAAAAAGCGTCACTAGCAGTTGTTTCGTGCAATTTCTCAGGTTTACTAAACATCATGACTGTGACCTTCTGTTCTCACTTGGGAATCTCGAGATAGCTGGCGAGTTCTGTAACCGCTATGATGTCAGTAGGAGTGGTGACTTTTCTGCCTTTAAAAGACAGCCTTCCAGCTGCGTTTTCATTCTTCAGTTTCCCTATCTCTTCCTATTATTACAGAAAAAGATCAGTGGTTCTCACCGTCCTGCTTGACCTAAGCAGTACAGAGCACCATAAGTATTATCCCGCATGCTCGTGAAAACCAACGCCTAGTGAGATTTACAGTATATTTAGCTCTTTTAAAGAGAATACAGCGGCCATACCCATACCTTGTGAATAAGGCGTATTGTATGAGACCATTTCAGTGTGTTGAATAGACCAGGCGGTGGTGTTGAGTTCTCAGAGCACCGATGTGCTCTGCAGGTACACACTGCAGTGACGTTTAGTTTAACTACCACGTGATTGGATTTGTAAATCAAGTTGGACCATTCTACCAATACATACTTGTTTCTGCGCTTCAAGTGTAATTTTTTATTTATATTTGGCGCAACATGAGAAGGTAGGCTACAGTAGAGTCGGATATCCCAACATCATAACAGTAATATACAATAGTAACACAGAGAAAAGAAATATTAAGAAGAAAATAAAAAAACCAATGAAATGCAATATGTACTAAAAATGTACGGCATATAATGCATGAATAAGTACAGTATGTATGGTCCTAGTCCGGTTACTATATCGAGATTACACTGCGGATAGAGTCCGTACAGATAGTGGCAAGGTATGATATGATTTAAAGCCACTTCATTAGACTTGTGTTCAATAAAAAATCGCGGAGGGCGCTCACTGCGCACCTTTGATTACCCGAATGCGGCCATGGTCCAAGTATTTTTGTAATTGTGAATGGTAGTCTGTCAAGTCGGTTCAAGCGATCCCTCAGTTCAGCGCGTTGTTGATCGTATTGCTGACATTCTAAAAGAATATGCTCGTCTTACGCATCGACAGAATCACAGTGGCGGCAGTGCAGGAACGTTCGTCTTTTTGTGCGGCATAAAAAGTGAGGTGTGTGTGAAACACCTAATCGTAGACGGTGCAATGGCGTGTAGAATGTTCTATCGACCGTAAGAGCAATTTTTCAGCGAAAAATTCAGAAACAAGGGATAAAACAATATGCGACACACACCATCGCTACCATCACTAGCTTCGAACTGAAGTTCACTAACTGGAAGTGGAGGCAGAGATCGGAAAGTGTCTATACCTCCATTGTGTCACGCTCTCGTTTGCTAATATGCTACAGCAGAGCTGCTTCGACCAATGGAGTCCACTTCCTTGCCTTGCCTGGTATCAAAAAAAAACAATTCAAAAAGCATTCCTTTGATGGTGTCACTAGTGAGCTCAGCAAATAGAGGCAAAGAGCGCAAAACAGTGGCAAGGAGGGCTATCGTGGAAGCTTTCCTTTCCCGCTTCATAGTCAAGCAGACTGTCTTTGTGTCCTCATGCAGATCTGCCGAGATTACGCGGTCACTTGTCAGCCTTAGTTATTGATTTGAAATAGTGTTTGAGTAGTCTTTGAGTAACGTGGACAGCTTTAGGCTGACTGATTTCTCATGAAGGCGAAATTCGAGCGATATATGTAATATGTCAATCTTTTTCGCGTTAAATCGGATGTTTCATTCCGAAAAACACCACAAATAGAAGTGGTGGGAAAGCGTTAATCGGCAAAAGCACCTTTAACACCCAAAGACCTGTGTACAAAATTATGAAACAATTAACTTGTAATATCCGAATCATTGGAATTGGAAGAACGCTAACATCATCTTAATACATAAGAAAGGAGATGACAAGGACTTGAAGAATTACAGGCCGATCAGCTTGCTCTCTGTAGTATACAAGCTATTTACAAAGGTAATTGCTAACAGAGTAAAGAAAACATTAGAATTCAATCAACCAAAGGAACAAGCAGGATTTCGAACAGGCTACTCAACAATTGACCACATTCATACTATCAATCAGGTAATAGAGAAATGCTCAGAGTATAACCAACCACTATACATAGCCTTCATAGATTGCGAGAAGGCGTTTGATTCAGTAGAAATATCAGCCGTCATGCAAACACTGCGGAATCAGGGCGTAGATGAAGTATATATAAACATTCTGGAAGAAATCTACAGGGGATCAACTGCTACCATAGTGCTTCATAAAGAAAGCAACAGAATACCAATCAAGAAGGGTGTAAGGCAGGGGGACACAATTTCCCCAATGCTATTTACCGCGTGCTTACAGGAGGTTTTCAGAAGCCTAGAATGGGAACAGTTAGGGATAAGAGTCAATGGAGAATACCTTAGTAACCTGCGCTTCGCCGATGACATTGCATTGCTGAGTAACTCGGGGGACGAATTGCAACTCATGATTACGGAGTTAGACAAGGAGAGCAGAAAGGTGGGTCTTAAAATTAATCTGCAGAAAACGAAAATAATGTACAACAACCTCGGCAAGGAGCAGCGCTTCGAGATAGGTAATAGTGCACTTGAAGTTGTAAAAGACTATGTCTACTTAGGGCAGGTAATAACCGCAGAACCGAACCACGAGATTGAAGTAACTAGAAGAATAAGAATGGGGTGGAGCACATTCGGCAAGCACTCTCAAATTATGACAGGTAGATTGCCACTATCCCTCAAGAGGAAGGTATATAACAGCTGTATCTTGCCGGTACTTAGCTACGGAGCAGAAACCTGGAGACTTACAAAGAGAGTTCAGCTTAAATTGAGGACGACGCAGCGAGCAATGGAAAGAAAAATGGTAGGTGTAACCTTAAGAGACAAGAAGAGAGCAGAGTGGATTAGGGAACAAACGGGGGTTAAGGATATCATAGCTGAAATCAAGAAGAAGAAATGGACATGGGCAGGGCATGTAGCGCGTAGACAGGATAACCGCTGGTCATTAAGGGTAACTGACTGGATTCCCAGAGAAGGGAAGCGGGTTAGGGGGAGACAGAAGGTTAGGTGGGCAGATGAGATTAAGAAGTTTGCGGGTATAAATTGGCAGCACCAAGCACAGGACCGGGTTAACTGGCGGAACATGGGAGAGGCCTTTGTCCTGCAGTGGACGTAGTCAGGCTGATGATGATGATGATGATCCGAATCATTTCAAATTCATAACAATCATGAATGGGCTACCCTATACTTGACTCAATCTTGTTTCTTATGACGCCACACAAATCTTTTTTTCGCAGAAATTTAGTAGCAGACAAAACAAGAGTACCAAAACCACGAGAAAAATGTGGCAGAACAAGCGTTTGAGGTAGGCTCCGTTTGATGAAAAGTCAGTGAATGTCAATGGAAACGTTTCAGCAACCTAGCTTGTCATCGTCAGGAAAGCCACAGTGCTTTGACGCAGAAAAGTTTGACGCAGTGCCTTGACGCTTCAGTGACAGTTCCAGTGATGGAAACGTTGCTCCAATTGCTCTAAACTGCTTCAAAAAGGAAATGCTGTTCCATACTGCTCTAAATTGCAATTTTGTTTGCAATTGTGCCGAATATGCCCCGAAATGGCACTGAGAAAATGAAAATCACACAGTTTTGTGTTTGACCAGCACACAAGTCCTGAAGAAACTGACAATAATTTGTGTATTGCTATCTTGTTATTGTGCTAGTAGTGTGCAGCATCATTGGCGCTGATCTCATGCGACAAGAGCTGGCATAATAAGTTTATAGCTCATTTGACAGTTAATTTTTTTTTTCTTTTCAGCTAGGCATACAGGTCATTGCCATGAAATGTGAAAATGAGCAGGATTTAATTCATCTCTTATCAATTATGTACACCTTAATTGGATACATTTATGAATACTGTAGTACTTCCAAAATGTGGTGCTCAGTTTTACTGGTTCGATTTTATTTTTGTAACAAACACTAGTACACTCATAACTAGCCATCATTTTATTTGTTTGCTTCCGGAATCTACTTGCATTGCTGTCGGTGTGATATATTTCATCAGTAATATTTATGAGATGCTACAAAGATGCTTTGAACTCCATTTAGTGTATGGAAAAGTTTGTATCAGCTCCTAAAGCACCAATTGTTGCTCCAAACTAACATTATTTTCCGCTCTAAAAACTCTTATGGCTGCTCTAAAGCAGAACTTTGCCAGCTCCAAAGTATGATCCAAAAAGTAAAAAGTCGCTTTTTTCACTGCCTTCCCTGCTCAACACTTTCTCGAAACGGCTCCGCCGTGGTGCTCTAGTGGCTAAGGTACTCTGCTCCTGACCGGTCGCGGGATCAAGTTCAGGCTGTGGCAGCTGCATTTTCAATCGATGCGAAAGTGCTGTAGACCTTTGTGCTCAGATTTGGGTGCAAATTAAAGAGCCCCAGGTTGTCCAAATTTTTGGAACCCTCCATGACGGTGTCTCTCATATACATATGGTAGTTTTGTGACGTTAAACTGCACATATCAATCAATCTTTCTCGTAACGTTCAGTACCAGACGCCTGCTTCACTAACTGGCAGTAAGATATAGAAGTAAAGACCTACAAGTTATCAAACTGGTAACATGCGTTGCTATGAAGGGGCATATATTTGATTGGCGTCATCAGAACTACATTCCAAAAGGAAAACATTGAAAACTGTTCAGACGAATGAACAAGCATTCAAACATTTTACTAAACGGATCGCCGGCAGCAGCTGTAGGTTGTCCTGATGAATTGCGGTATAGCGACAGTGTGTTTATATAGGTTCAATCCAGTCAATCCCAATCACTTTTTTTTATAGTGCCTCAAAGTTTCGCCTTGTCGTAGACTATTTCACTCACCTCGTAACAAAACAGCTACGCTGAAACAGCTTGCTCGTTCGATTCCCATTAATTCGGAAAACCAGGGAGTTCAGCCATGTTCTGTAGCGCAGGCATATTTATTGTGCAATGACACAAAAGACACGATAATTCGACGTTATTTGACTCCAACCGTGTTGTTTTACCTGGTCTTCAAGCACGAAGCACTGCGAATAGGCAAGGCTAAGCAGCCAATAATGATTGTTGATCTTTCGCGTCCCAAAGCCATGCCGTCATGGAAGACTCCGAAAATTTTGACCACCAGGGGCTTTTAGAAGCGAAGTTCCTTATGGCATGGCTTGTGCGTTCCCCGTTGTCGTAGTGCGTAATCTGTGGCACATAACCACATACCACTGGCACATATCCGCCCTCGGGCAAATATTCGCATATCCACGTCTTAGGGAAACCTTCGGACGGCGTCGTTACTATGCTCTCGGAGCTTAACAAAGCGCTGGCAGCAGAAATGTGGTACATACTCTCGTTTAGTCTTTAAATTATTTGCTAGATAAGGGCAATTATATATTATGATTATATAATAAAAAGAAGCGAAATGGCGGTACTTGAAGTGTTCACTATATGGACGAACGGACGCACGGACTGACGCATAAACAGAAACACGTGCGGATGGACGGATGCACGAACGGACACACGAACGGGCGTGCCCACAGACGGACGGACACACAGGCAGAAGCACGGACGGATCGATCGACGCTTCGCCCACTCATCATTATTACCTCGGTGGATATGCTGTGATTTTTCAACGTGCACCTAAATCTAAGTTCAGGACATCTGGAATTTCTGCCTCACGGAAAAAGCAGCTTCTCTATCTTCGATTAAATTCCATGAACTACAGGTCTGTAGTCAAGAACAATAATGGCGAGACGCCCAGAGTTGGGGGACAAAAGCGCGAAAGCAGCCATCGTGAATAACCAAAACTCTTACTGGTCTTCAGAAAGGAGTAGCTCCTATACTCACAATCTAACCGAAGTTACAGTTTTGGCAATGATGGCTTGAATTGCGGCAGCGAGCTTGTTTACATTTCGATTTTCCACGCAGGCAGAATGCATGGCTACTATGTATGATTGCGTGAATAGTGACTTGGGTGAAAGCAGCCACAAGCAGTGGTTTCGTTTTCGTCCCGACTTTTAGGATACTTTGTGTCAATCGACAATTAGGCATTAGAGATCCAGTTTTATTCTTTACCCGATGCGGTGCTCAATGGTTTTATTTAGACTATGGATGTAGGGTGCGTACGCACCTTGTGATTTGGGTATAGTTTACAAAATCATTGCCATTAGCGACCATGGTTACCTACACAGTTGAGCTGGCTCTCAGTAGCATCGGTTCAATTTCGGGCCTTGCGCACACAGTGTACAATAGTGAGACACGTTGGAAGCTGTTGAAAGTCGGTACCTTTAACTGTGGTCCGTATTCTGGCATGCACACAAGATCGGCCAATAATCCTGAAAAAATTAATTGTGACGAGAAAATAGTTTTGTTAATGGTGGTGGTACGTTATAAGGGAGTGTCGTAGAGGGCGCTTTGGTTTATGAGCCAAGTTTATGCATTTCGAACAAAGTTGCGAATGATGCAAATTGCGGTGTTCGAGCTGCTGCTATGCAAATTAGGCACTGTATTTTTGCATTACTAAAGGAAAGAAAAGTGCATTGATCTGACATACACTTCCTAAATTTCTTGATACCATGGATAATACGGTACTCAGTGGGTTCAGAGATATTTCCGCGTCGCATGAAATCTTACCGAATAGAGTCGATACTAAGGTTTCAGTTATTCTGAAATGAAATGGATTGAGAAAAAACTTTATTTCAGTCCTGCAGGGCGCGCTTAGCGCGTAGCGGGCGTCTCCCACGTAGGGACCGACAGGGAGTACCTGGCGGCCGCTTCGTGGGCCTGCTGGACGGCCCATTGCTGGTCGGCGAGAAGTGAGCTCCTGGGGGACCTCTCCCACTTGTTTGAGGTAGAGTCGGGAGGAGTTTTTCTACACTCCCAGATTATGTGTGCAAGTGTCGCCATGTGTCGCTCGGGTATGCATCAGGATAATAAATGTGAAGCGTGGCAATGTTTGGTTACGTGGGTGTCTGTAATAGGCGTAGGGTTAATGCCTGCGGTCAGTTAAGTTTCGGATGTGGGGTGGAAAATGCGGCGTTCAAGGTAAAAGTGCTTTGTTATGTCATTGTACTTAATGGTTGCATCCCGATTGGTCTCTAACTCAGCAAAATGGGGTTGCCCTGTGGTGGTGCGGTCGGTAAGTGCGCGCGCTGCATCATAGGTGATCTCGTTGAGGTTGGATAGGGCACTCGACACCTGGCCGAGATGGGCGGGGAACCAGATGACAGTGTGGTGCTTCAAGGCACTCGGGTCTACTCTGCACAGGACACGTAACGCCTGGTCGGAGATTACTCCGCGTTCGAAGGCTTTGATGGCTGCTCTCGAGTCGCTGTAGATGAGTTCCCGTTTGCTGTCGAGCATACATATAGCTATAGCTACTTGCTCCACTACTTTGGGGTTTCGGGTGAAAATTCTGGCAGAGTCTGCTGCGCGGATGATACCGCAACCGTGGTGAAGACTTGGTTGTTGTGATAAGCAGCGGCGTCCACGAACGAGACGTTGTCCGCTTCCATGTCTATGCGCTTGAGAATGGCGGTTGCCCGCGCAAGGCGGCTGCCTCTGTTATATTCGGGGTGTACAATTCGCGGAATGGGAGTGATCATGACTCATGATAAGGTCGCAAATTTCACGGGGAATCAGAGTCAACTCTGGGGGCTCCCTGGCCTTCGAGGAGAAGAAGCCGAGCTCGCGCAAAATACGGCGGCCCACCTTGGTGGTGGTGAATCAGGTCAATTGTACGCTTTCCTGAGCTTTGGCGATCTCTTCTAGCGTGTTATGTACGCCAAGCTCGAGGAGTTCGTACGTTGGAGTGGTGATAAGGAGGCCAAGAGCTCGTTTGACTACTTTTCGAATAAGCGCATCGAGTTGACCGCGCTCAGCACATAGCCATTTGTGTACAGCGGCAACGTAAGTAAAATGGCACAATACATACGCGAGTACGAGACCCAGCCGGTTGTCTTCTTCGGGACCATAGTGCCTGTCGGCTAGTCTACGTACGAGTCCTATGGCATTCTCAGCCTTAGTCCTGAGCTTGCGTACAGTTTGGGTGTTGGTTCCGCGGGACTCGATGATCATGCCGAGGACCTTGATGGTGTCTACCTTGGGTACTGTACGACCGTCTCTGGTGTGTAGGGTGATATTGCGTTCCGCTGGAGGTTTCCACCCTTTGGGCTTGGCACCCCGGCGTTAGGGCAAATATTTAAACAGCTCCAACTTCGTGGGTGAGCACCTGAGTCCGGTGTCGTCGAGGTAGGACCCGGTGTTGTCGATGGCCTCTTGCAGGGCAAACTCAATGAAGCCATCCGACCATGTGGAGCACCATAAGGTTACATCACCCGCATAGATAGTGTGGTTTAGCCCGTCGATTTTCGAAAGTCGTTCGGAAAGCCCGATCATCACAGTGTTGAAGAGTGTGGGCGAGAGGACGGATCCCTGAGGAGTGCCCCGCTGTCCGAGCTCCACTTCTTCCGACACTATGTCTCCTACGCGGAGGACAGCTCTGAGTCAAGTGATAAAAGAGCGGATAAAGTAGTAAAATCTATGACCTAGACTTAGGGCTGCGATAACTTTCAAGATTGACTAGTGTGTTACGGTATCGAATGACGTTTCTAAATTGGGACCGAGTATTGCCCGAGTGTCCCGAGTGTTTCCGCCATCCAGAATTTGATGCTTTAAGAGTAACATGGTGTCTTGAGTAGATAACCCTGGTCGGAAGCTAATCGTGTGGTGTGAGTTATTCAGGAGATCGGTACCAATTCATTTTGTTTAATCATGGCCACCAGTAACCTTGATACACCATTCTAAACTGGGGTATAGGCAAGAGTTTTTTTTATATGGTGCCATTACCTGACAATTTGCTAACTCCTCCCAACCTCCCGATACATACACCCATTGCGACCTTCCTTTACACTTCCCCAGCTTTTCCAGGATATCTCAGTTTAATGACTGCTGCCCGCTAGTTTAGATGAGTTTGAGGCCTCAGCTGGAAATGAATCAGAATACCGTGTGCACGTTTACTTGCGAGGTTGTTTAAATAGCAACAAGCAACAGACGCTCTATATGGTCACATAAAATTGTGACCTAATGCATGCCCTATAAAATACTGAAAGGTTTCTTGAGTTTCAGAGTACTGAAGAATATGCGTCCTTAAAGTTTACATTCCTGTTCTAAGCACACACTATTGAAAAAAAAAGTACAGTACAAGTGCGCAAGGAAGATTGTGGAAATAGAGTCGCAGTTGTACAACGCCACGGCAAATTTTAGTGATTGTGCAAATAGCCCAATAACACGACACTGGTCTGTCGCGCAAGGTTGATTTTATGTAAATGCCGCAAAACAGTAATATTTTAAGGTGTTGCATACCGAGTCACCCTGCAAATATTTCCACCACAAAGCACGTATGTAATATTGAAGGGAAACGTTTGTGTACTGTAAGCATTATTCACACTTGTTGATTCATCATGCTTATAAAATAAAACAAACGAAATATATAAAGCAACATATTTATATAATCACGTGATAGCTGTACCCCGAAATGCTCATAATGCTTAGGTACTCTTTTATAATTGATAAGTACGTGATCGTAGGTTGGCAGAATGATATTGTCCCTGAGCAGTAAAACATTCAAATGTGACTGATTGTGAGATATATGTTGTGAAAATTTTGTACGTTTTGCATAAAGTATCTACGTTACAAAATATACACTCTGCTTGGTGAGTACCCGCATGCGCATTTTAGACTTTTATTTATATCCGCATCAATCTTTAAAGAAATAAATTTATTTTGATGATAAAAAGCCAGCTGGCGATTGTTTAAGTCACTTTAGTTTGTTTTCCGGTAATCGCCGCTGTCACCTCTAAAACTGCCGTAACTTTCAGCATCTGAACTCGTTTATGCTGAGCCAAAGCGTTCACCAATCGACGGGCCGAAATTTTTTGAATTCATGCCAGGTTCTTCTCTATTCCCCGTGCCTCCATCCCAAGAGTTTGTTCTCCAGGAACCTGTAGGTGCAATATTGCCGGGGTCTCCTTCCCCATTATTCTGCGACCAGTAAGAAAGCGCGCCAATAGGACGTCTTTGGGCTCCTTCAATTCTTCTCGGGAACACTCCACCAGCATCTGTGCTGGCTCCTTCAAGGCTTCCGGGAAATATTCCGCCACTACCCACGTCGCCTCCTCCAAATCCACCCTGCATTCCTCCACCCAAACCAGCGCTTCCTCCTCCTGTGCTTCCTGCCCAAGATGCCGTTCTTCCACCGTAATCTCCACCGGCACCTACGTTGACTCTACCTTCCCCTTCCGCCTGATCTGCCCTGCTTGACCCTCCATAGGAAGCAGCCAATCTAGCAATTTCTCTTTCCTTTTTCCTTCTTTTAGCTTCCTTAATCTTCTTAATTATTTTGTATGCTGCTCCAAAAAGTAGGCATGACCTTTTCGAACGTTTAAGCGCGAGGGATGACTTTCGCTGCACGCATACGCCGTCTATACAGTGAGACACCTGCGAAGAAAGAAGATAATACAAATTAAAGTTGGCATGGAGGTAATGTTCTTGAACGAAGATCGTTGATTGCCAATATAACTTCTTCAACAGACAACATTTTGGTTTCTTTTCATTTGTTCTGGAACGTACGTGAAAGCTACCTTTGCAGATCAGCTGTCTAGGCACACAATGTAAGTGAATATTAATCACTGTCAATGGCCTAATTAACTAAGCTTCAGTAATGAACGGTAGGGTGAATGCAGGAAGCGGGCATATTTGTACTGGAAAGCTCGAAGCAGTCGCGTATATTTACAGCTCTGCTTGTAAGAGCCTTTTTATCATATATCTTAAGAGCTGCGTGTTTTCAAATTAATTCAAAAAAATCTGGTAAGCACTCACCCATACAAATTTTCGCAAACCATATTTATCCGAAAAAGTCCAATTTTCGATGGCTGATATGAAGGCCTTTCGTTCTCAGTTGAAGCAGAATTCTGGGTGGTCATTGATAGACTTGCAACTTTGGTTTATATAACTACTAACTAGGCGACGTCAACAGTCACACATTTAATGAAATGCTTGTTGAGCACAGAGCAAGACAGGTCAACATGTGTAAGGCCCGTGGGAGGGCGAGATGACATCAAGATCGGTCTTCCTGGACGCAGCACCCTCATGATAAACTTTCAAGTAGTTCAACAATGTAACGCAGTATCATTCAGTATAACCACACAAACTCTTCTGAATGCCTTTGAGCTTTCTGTCATTTAAGGCATTTCATGATTTTGTCATGCACTCTCCTGTCTGTTGAAATTCTAGTGGGAGCTGCGCCGTAAGTTTGGTCTTGCGTGTGCGGCATATGCACGACATTCAAGTCACTTACGAGTGTCTCACTGGTTCTGTTTTTATGAAGCTTTAGATGCTGTTTTGCAACGTTGGCATGTTAATTTATCTTTCTTGAGAAATGGCGGAACCAAGAAGATGGAAGAAGACACAGTAAAAAGTGTTGTTTCATCGCTTGAAGATGTTCTTCAAATGCTGATTAAGTCAATGTTCCAGGACTATTTTTTCTGCTACGCTCTCATTTATTTAAGTACCGGGGCAGAACGTGCTCTCGTGCCCTAGATTTACCTCTTAATACGTGTTCGTTCACACGCACTCCTCAGTCAATGCCGGAACCCTTTGAGGTCTTTACAACGGATGTCACAAGCCTATTGATCACTTCGACATGAATGATCACCAATGGCCGTCTCATACGTTCATGAGTGCTACGCTGCTTCGACTGAAATGTAAAGACTGGCTGTTGAGAAGAACCTTTGCGATGGACACTAGTACACCAATTAATAGTTTTGGTACAGCGTTCAGATTGTGAACCCAAATATAAAGCATGAACTACTCGCGCGTTCAAAACCTAGCCACCGATTGTAGCCTTGGTGTTTCTTGAAACTGATGACGTAAGCCAGCTCATTAGTGATTTTGTGAACCATCAGGGCCAAACTGTTTGTAACACTAAAAAACGCTTGTTGTTATTGAGAGTCCACGTTGCGTAATGACCACTGCTCTCACACTGCGCGCTCAGTTTTCTGGCCCTCCGTGTTTATGACGCAAATGTTGAAGGCACATTTTCATAGTTTAATTGCAATCAGAAAAACCTAGGAAAGTGTGCTTGCGTCTATTACAACAAGTTTTTAGAAGTTTAGAATTAATTCGCACCGACTGGCTCACAACTCTGATATTCTACGCTTCCTGTGCTCAGCCATTTTTGCGTTTAGCTATCAGTTCGTCTAAGATTTTGGACTGTTAAGAATAACACAGAGCCGAACTTTTAACGAAATGGGAATTCCCTTGAAGTAAACTGCAATGAACCCTGCATTTCCGCCGAATAATTACACTCCAAACAATTTCTTAATTGAAATAACTCTGGAAATACGAATCTGCATGTATTTCAGGTATTTATGGTTGAAAAGTATTGGTGTGCGGTTAGCATTACGCCTGTAAGGCGGTGAGGTTGGCGCAATTTTCGTACCTTGTGTGGTAAACATTCAATTATTGACATTCAGAGCTAGTAGAGGGACCGCCAGGTGGCGCCGTTTTGTTTGGCTGGCCGCATACAGTGCTCCACTTTCACGTGTTCTTGGCCCGTTACCGGGCCCCACCCGTGTCTGTACAAGCTCACTATTCCTTCTAGAAGACTTCCGGGACATGCCGACACCATCCGGGCCCCGGTCCGACCCCAGGCTGGCCCCCCAAGCCCCTTCAAAAGTACGAAGCGGCGCGGCGCCGCGCTAACCCTAACGCGCCGCGCCTGCACCTCCACGATGCAGAGTCCTGCCCAGCACTCGACACCAACGACAACTGACGCCCTGTCGGTAAGCCCAGCCTCCTCCGGTCGTACCGCTGATACAGCCGTGCCTCCACTGTCAACATCTTGCAATGTCACCAGCCCTGCGCCGACAACAATACAGCAACAGGCAGCGTTCCTCAACAGCGCGCATGGTCCGGCAACGTGCAACGCTGGTGGCGTCTCTGCTACTCTCAGCTTAATAGCCACGCAAACGCCGGAGCCCGAGAGCCGTAATGCAGCGTTGGCATTGCAATCAACCACGCCTGCTGCTCTCCCCACCTTATCTGCGTCTGGCCTACCCATTGGAAATTCCGAGTCTGTCGACAAGCGCGTTTCGACGAGCGTCGTTCCTTCCATCGCCGAAGTTTTGCCTTCCATCACTTCAGCTGACGACTTATCGACGGAAATGGACTTCACGGCATCGCAAGTCAACGAAGACAATACGCCATCCCCTGAAGGCAGCTGGAACACCGTTAGTGCCAATCGAAAACCTGCCTCGACCGCCCGCCCCCGCTCCGAGCTCATCACCGTCGGAATCCAACTTCCACCCGGAACACTCACGCCGAAACTGCCTCTCTATGACCTGCTTTCTACCATCATAGCCGCCGCAAATCTCTCTCCCAAGACCAGTGCGGAGGTCACCCTTCAAGCCAAACCTGCTCAGAGCCTTGTGTTTCTGAAAACGCACTCACCTCTCACTGCCCACCTCCTACTCTCCCTCACAAGTCTGGAACTTAATGGTAAGCCGATCACCATTAAGCCCTGTGCCCTCAGTCCTCCAATATCATGTCTCGGCGTCATACGCAACGTCGGTGGTCACTTCACAACATCTCAGCTCTTGCATGACCTCGAATCCTTTACTTCAGATATACTCGCTGCACGTATGATGGGCTCCACTGAGTCCGTCCTCATAACATTTGCTGGAACCATCATCCCTCGCTTTGTGTACTTCAAACGCGTCTCTTTCCGATGCCGTCCACATAAACCCAAGCCCCCTACTTGCACTCGGTGCCTTGCTATAGGGCACCGTGCTCATCAATGCCCCCAACACAGCGTTCCGGCCAAGTGCCGCCGCTGTGCGTCTCCTCTACCAGCAGATCCCGATGCTCACGTTTGCGCCCAACCCTGGTGCATCCATTGCCAAGTCAACACCCACTCATCTCTAGACTCCACCTGCCCCTACCTTCTAGCTAAGCAACGCGACTGCGCCAAAGCAGCTTTTCTCCGTCGCACAGCCATGCGCCGAGCCACTCAGCCTTCGCCGCCCTCCTCTTCAGCGCATGAGCTCCTATCACCTCCCGCAACATCCCCCCCGGGCTCATACGCCGCTAAGGTTAAGGGAACACCTCCCATGTGCACTTCTTCATCAAACACACCTTCACCATTTTCAAGTAACGAGAGCCGCTCCTTCGATCTGCGACTGGCTATGTTGGAGCGCAACCAGCGCGAGCAACAACGCGTCTCCGATGAGCTACAACAGAAAATACTTGCACTGACGCAGACACTCGCAACTACCACATCCTCTCTTACCTCTCAACTCACGGAGCTAAATAAGCAACTCACCACACTCACCGCCCCGACCTCCAGCTCCCATGTAACCAAATTGGCCGACATGGTCGAAACCACCACCACTGCGCATCACACTCGTTTGGTCCAGCTGGAAAATTCAATTGTCCGGATTCTTACGACCCTCGAAACCCAATCTAAGCAACTGGAATCTTTCACCTATATGCTTAACTCCCTGCAGGAGTCACTTCCCCCGGCAAAAAAGAAGGAACGCGCACGCGTAGGTGCTTCCTCTACTCCAAAGACCTAGATGGCGCGTGAAAAGGACCTCGATATCTTGCAGTGGAACTGCCGCAACTTTCGTCATAATAGGACCCCTCTCCATCAATATCTTCTCACCCGCCAAACATTACCCC
Source organism: Rhipicephalus microplus (assembly GCF_043290135.1). Lineage (NCBI taxonomy): Eukaryota > Metazoa > Arthropoda > Arachnida > Ixodida > Ixodidae > Rhipicephalus > Rhipicephalus microplus. The sequence goes on from NC_134702.1 coordinate 193,320,128, forward strand.
ATTTTCTCCTTATACAGGAGACTCGGGCGGCCCTTGCCGTCCCGGGCTGCCGTGCATATCACGCTACGACGGGAAAGCCACTTGCGTCCATTTATGTACGCAATGACGTTCTCGTTGAACCACTAGACGTACCCTCCCCCCTCCTGAAACATTTAGTTGGTGTGGTCTATTACCAACCCTCTACCCGTATTTCTCTCGCTCTGATGTCATTTTACAACCCCCCTGTCACGTCCTCTTTGTTTAGTGCTCTTGGCAAATTCCTGCACTCCCTTCCATCGACCACCCATATCCTCCTTGGGGGTGACTTTAATGCTCCTCATAGGCTCTGGTGTTACCCCCAAACACTCAAACCAGGTCGCCTTCTACACTGCCTCGCCCAGGAACGCCATCTCACCCTTCTTAATACTCCTGACACCCCTACTCGAGCGGGCACTGTTTCACAGCGTTCCACTACACCCGATCTTACGTTCTCTCGGAGTTCCCTTCCTTTTCACTGGCAGGTCTCCGCTGAAAATTTTTTCAGTGATCACTTTCTCATACACATCACCATCCCTCTTTCCCACAATAGGCGGAAACAACGAGTCGCTCACACTGACTGGGAAGCATTCCGTAATAACCTTTTGTCTGACTCATTTAAAACTTACGACGACTGGACGTCGCGGATCTCCGCAGCAATGACATCCTGTAGTCGCCGCGCTCGTTTTCAACTCCCTATTCCTGACCCTGATCCTCACTTCCTCCGATTATGGCGACGTCATAAACGTTTGAAACGCGCTCTCCGCTCCCAGCCACATAACTTCCAACTTTCCTTCCGAATTGATGCTCTGCGGGCTGAAATTATCGCTTACGGCACTTCTCTCGAGCACTCTCGTTGGAACACGCTGTGTGACGGCCTTGACTCCACACTGCACTCGCGCTCTACATGGTCTCTGTTTAGGTCTCTCTTAGGTACCAAGCCTGCCGTTGCTCCCACCCTAGCTAAAGCTCTCACTCAAGGGTCTCCATCTGATGTGTTTGAAAATTTAAAATCTCTGTATCTCCCACCCCCTCTCACACCTTCCTACCCAGATTACTGTGGCGAAGCCAACCCAGACCTGGACCGCCCATTCACGCTCAGGGAGCTGGAAGCTGCCTTAGCCACTCAATCTACCCGCTCGGCACCCGGTGAGGATGAGATAACATATACTACACTACGTAATCTCCCCGACAACGCGAAGGAATTTCTCTTACACACATTCAACGAAGCATGGAACAGCGGCTGTCTTCCAAGCTCTTGGACATCATCTCTAATTCGCATGATTCTGAAGCCCGGCAAACCTCCATCTCTCTCTAACCTTCGCCCTATCTCTTTGACGTCATGCATTGGCAAGACTCTTGAGCGAATGGCCTTGACTCGACTGTCTGATTTTATTGAGGCGAAAGAGTTTTTCCCTCCTTCTCTTATTGGCTTCCGACGCCACGTTTGTGCGCAGGACATGTTCCTTGTTCTTCAGCATACTTTTCTTTCACCTTCTCGTAGTCAGATCCATGCGCTTGTAACCGTCGATGTACGGAAGGCATTCGATGGCGTGAGTCATGACCACATACTCGCTCAGCTCTCCTCCCTGTCATGTGGCTCCCGCATGTATTCTTACATCCGATCATTTCTTTACAATCGAGTTGCTCGCTTCAGAGTCGATACTCATTTGTCTAACCCACACTCCCTCACCCGCGGCACTCCTCAAGGTGCCGTACTATCTCCTACTCTATTTAATATGGCTATGGCCCCCCTTGCCTCCCAACTGTCCCAAATACCTGACCTCCACCATATTTTTTTATGCAGACGACATCACTCTCTGGTGTACGTCTGGATGTCCCGGCCACGTGCAGGATACTTTGCAACGTGGCCTGGACCTTATCGCTTCCTTTCTCGCTACTGCTGGCCTGTCCCCTGCACCGGAGAAATGTGAACTACTTTTACTAAACCGGTCTGCGTACCAGCGCTCCCACAATACCCTCATCTCCCTACATCTTTCTAGCTCTCTCATCCCCACTGTTCAGCAATGCAAAGTTCTTGGCTTCCCTTTGCACGCGACAAAAAACGCGCAGGCCCTACATCACGCTGTGAGGACTTGCCACTCGGTGGCCCACCTCCTGCGACGCGTTGTCACTCGGCAGTCGGGTCTCCACGAGGCTCATGCGTGCCGGATTGCACATGCGCTTGCCCTTAACAAGTTCTTGTACTTTGTACCCTACGTTCATTTCACCGAAACGCAACTCAACACACTTGAAAGAGCTCTATTAGGCCTCTTCAAGGCAGCTCTAAACCTCCCTCTCACTACCTCTACCACTAAGCTCTTTGCCACAGGCCTCTTCCATCCATTACGTTCTCTTATTTCTCTGCACCACGACTCTCAGATTGCCCGTCTTTCTCTCACTCGTCAAGGTCAATGGCTATTAGCCCAAGCTGGTATCCCTCACATTCCCGTTTCCGTGCCCACCTTGCCTTCTGCCGCTAGCACCGCTGCTTCTAACCTTCGCATCCTTCCCCTCCCATCCAATATGTCTCCCGTTCTTCACGCCGGCCGGCGTCATGCGGCAGCACAGCATCATTCTCCTCCTCTCTCTACACAGGGAGTTGCCTACACGGATGCCTCATACATGGCTCCTCGGGGCTCGTGTGGCTACGTTATCTACCATCCACACCTTTCGTCACCTGACACGCACACCAGCGGGCCATACTTACACCCGCCAAATGTACTTTCGCTCGAAGTCCTTTCCATGGTCCACGCCATGCAGTCATTTTCCTCCCTCCCTTCTCTCCCCGAGTACACGATTTACTCCGACTCTCACGCCGCCATCCGTCACATACAGAACAACACGTTGCCCCCTGCTCTTCAACAGGAGGTCGAGCGAGCGGCCTCTGCTCTTCAACCCTCCACTGTCTTCCTCCACTGGGTTCCTGGGCATTCGGGTATTAACGGCAATGAGCTAGCTCATCAGCTTGCCCGCGATATATTGCACCGGGCACCGTTCATTCCCTGGCCCACACCTTCGGAAGACAGTGAGAGCTCCGCGAATAACGATGGGCAGATCTCCTTGCGTCACACTATCAAGGAGGTATATCTCCAGCTCCGGCTCGACAAGCGTCTTTACCCTCCCCCTCATCCATCACTCACGGCGCTGGAGGCTCGAACTCTACGGCACATCCAAATGAACTGCTTGATAACCCCCTCTCGCCTTTTCCTTTATAAATATAGGTCTAACCCCTGCTGTCCTAATTGTCCTTCCCCATACGCTGACCTGTCACACTGCCTGTTTTACTGCCCAACTGCTCAGCAATCCAGCTATTACCCTCCACCATCCCTTTCCATCACCTCCTGGCTCGATTGGATCGGCGCCGAAGGGGAAGAAGAACAGCGTCGACTGATCGCACAGGCGGTCGAAATGCTCGGCCTGTAAATTTGGCTGAATAAAAGTCTATTACTACTACTACTACTACAGAGCTAGTACAAAAAGGGCGACCATGTTCATGTTCGCCTATGCCTTTGGCCTGCTCTGAGAAAAACACCACGAGCAACTGCGCTGGCTCGTCACAGGCGGTTTTTACACCCCACGCGTGACTTCCTTGCATGCATGATTATAATAATCGCAGTAAAACTTCGTGGCGCAGTACTCAAAAGCACAAACATGCTCCAAGTCTTTCGACTAGAACTGAGGCCGAACGCGACTGCCTCCGACTTTTCAACACGAATGTGGCCGCTTGAAAGGGCCGTGCGACACTTTTGGGACAGCCTTATTTAGCGCCGCTATGTATGTAACAATGGTTACTGAGACGAAATCAACAAGAAATATGGGAATTAGTGCGCAGAAAGTGAAGTTATGAGTCGACAAAGTTCAAAACTCGAGCATGTGTCGACGAGAAACGTTCTTTTTTGCATTTCACTTGCGTGATGACGTCAAAGATCGCTTCCATTAACAGCGAGCGTCTCATAAAGATGTACCGGAAATGTCATCTTATGGTGGCCTTCCCCCAATACCTCGCTATCGCTCTTTTTGTCGGCGTCGTAAGACTGGTTACTACGAACCACGATCGACAGCACATGCTTGCACGGTCAAACTGTGTTAGATAAACATATACGCTTTGGGCGGGGTCATTTCCCGGCTTGCTTACAAGACTCAATCTATGGTGACGTCAGCGCCCACCACTTGCCGCATTTTTGGTTCGCTAAAAACGCGGCATGTATTTCCACTTTTAGTTGCAGGCGTGGCATACCCTCGTTCGCAGTCTAAGTGTTGTGTTCGTTGTTTTGAAAATGCGTCTTCTAAAAACAGGAATGATTTCCTTCTGAGAAGGTGAAGGAAAAGTTTTTGCTGTTTTTAGCATTCACTCGTATAGTTAGAGCTACCACCACATACAGCACTTTACGTGTCAAATCAAACCAATAAAAGTGAACCGTCCTTGTCATCACGTCACCTGACATAACTTTACTTCCCATATTGAAAATAGCTCATGTGTGTTACCGTAGTCTGAGATCAAGGCAGTTTGTTGTTAAAATTAAACTTACTGGAACTGTTTAAAATTAAAATAGCGTCACTTTTAGCGTTGCCATTTGAATAACAATAAGAGCTTTTAGCTTATATGTATACTTCTTTAGGCTACCGTGTTACGGGATACCGGATAGATTCTGTGCATGTATGGGTATTTAAGAAACATAAACCTTTATGGTTCCCGCTGATGGGGATTATGTCTCCCGCCAGATAGGCTTTACGTTTGCCACCCTCTCTCGCAAATTTATCCTCGTTCGTAAAAACTCGCGGTATCCTCACTGCGGAGACGCGAGCCGTCCAGTTGAAAACAAATAAGCTGAAGTGCGACCATCTATAGCATGCATTGTTTCAGCCGGAATGCCAAAGCTCGAATGACCTATCACATAGACGCTGTAAACATGCGAGCCCCAGACAAACTGGATAGGTTGTGCCAAATAGCGGAACAACAGTGAACAAAGAAATCACTAAATTGTTATTGCAGAAACATCGTGCATTGTACTTCTCGTGCAAGAACCGCACAGCGGCATTTTACAAATGAGTGACCTGTTTATTGATTTTCTCCTCAAAAACGTTACGCGTAAGCCAACGTGCTCATGACTGTGGTTGTACGAAGTGCCACAAGATTTCGACACTATAGTTGCAGTAGCCTTGTATTTTTCAATCTTTCCTGCATACGAGAATGCTGTACACGATAAAAAGGACTCGTGCTTTTGTCACAACGGTTATTTACACCGATGTAAGTTAAATTCAGTTTATATACAGTTAGCTTCACCATTTATCGGTTGCAAAATCCTAAATGTATACGTGTTTGCGTACGTACGAAAACGTTTACGTACGAGGAGCTGGAACATTGAAAGATATGCGTTCCGAAGAGACAGTAAACGCCAAACGGTATCCGATAACATGTTAAAGTAAAGAAGTATACGTACAAGCTACAACTCCCTAATATCGGTGCCTCCCGCAGCACCAAAAGAAACAATGAAAAATACATGCACAATTGGCGTCGCAGGGCGCCTTTTTATAGAATCACTGCAAGTTCAAAATTTGTTCGTAGTTAATTTGGCTGCTGATATAGATAATGATAATATTGACTTCAAAGCACAGCGTTCATGAATAATGATAATGAACTTCTCTGCTCATCTGCTCCTAATAAATATTCAGTTACGAGTAAGCTCTGCGGTTAATCTTTTTCTTGTACGTCAGCGTCCGTAAGGGCTGTTTTTCGGATATCTACAAAAATATAGACTACATGTGTGAGAAAGCCGAAGTCCACAAGCGTCGAATGTGAGAATGCCAAATACACAGATTATATAGAATGCGCTATTATATCAGTAAAAGATCAGGTGGAGAGTGCACATTTATACTTCGACCACCTGTTATGTGTACACCTATAACGCCTTGAGCTCGCGTAAAGCGATGTTCTGCAAAACCGTCGGAAAAATTGAAAATTAGGCATGCACAGACTACGCGTAAGTTTGTGGCCAGCGTGCAGATAGCCCTTAAAGGAACACAATGGTTACCCTAAAGCTGCGTAATAATAAACGCTTTTCACTTGAGTTACGACTATCAGCTAGTACACCCGCAGTATGAGCCACGTCTAAAAGACCATTAGCTAGCGAAGGGTGGATTAGCTGAACAGAAACTCTCATATTGTCACGGGGTCGTGACGTGGCCGAAGACAGGAGACTTCGTGTTGGGATTTAACTGTTTATTTGGGCGAACCTGTGCCCGGTAAACGGAAAGTCCAATTACAGCAGCAGTCTCGCACAGATAGCAGTCTCGGACTGATAGCGGCGAACGGAGCGTCGGCCTTCGATCAACAACTGACAAGCGGCGAAGCGCGTCGGCATTTATACTCTTGCCGTCGAATGTTCTAGCGTTATCGCTGGCGGTAGCGTAGGTTCCAGAACAATCTGTACCGTTCGCACAGTGGGCGTGATCTTATCGAAATGATCTACTACAGTCCGGAACCTTCTAGAAAACTGCAGGTGCGGTTTGCGCTGAGAATCGTGTGGTGTTTTGGGACAATAACAAAAACTTGGGAAATGGAACGTGGCATTGCCCCCCTCTGAAAAAAGGCATCGTCCCGATGCTTTAACTAAAGATGAAAGTACAATAATAATGCAAGAAAGTACAATGAATAAATTACGATACAACAATAATACAAAAAAACACTAGTTCAGTGTGTTAACGCGCATGAAACGGCTTGAGGCACGCGACATAGACGACTTCAGGTCGCGATCGGCGTCGTTGAGAGTTCGTGATGCTGTCGGGGACAACCTCGTAATCAAGTGGGCCGAGACGTCGAACCACCCTGTACGGTCCGAAGTACCGTCGCAGAAGCTTTTCACTTAGTCCACGTCGGCGTATCGGCGTCCACACCCAAACACGTTCACCGGGCTGGTATTCCACGAAGCGTCGTCGAAGGTTGTAACGGTGGCTCTCGGTCGTCTGCTGATTTTTGATATGGAGACGCGCAAGTTGTCGGGCTTCTTCGGCGCGTTGAAGGTACTCGCTCACATCGAGGTTTTCTTCGTCGGTGACGTTGGGTAACATGGCATCGAGCGTCGTTGCCGGGCTCCTTCCGTAGACCAATTTGTATGGAGATATCTGCGTCGTCTCCTGCACAGCCGTGTTGTATGCGAATGTCACATACGGAAGAATGGCGTCCCACGTCTTGTGTTCGACATCGACGTACATTGACAGCATATCGGCGATCGTCTTGTTAAGCCGCTCGGTGAGGCCGTTGGTCTGTGGGTGGTACGCTGTCGTCCGGCGGTGGTTTGTTTGGCTGTATGCCAAGATCGCTTGAGTTAGGTCGGCTGTGAATGCCGTTTCTTTGTCGGTGATAAGGACCTCCGGGGCGCCATGACGTAGGACGATATTTTCGACGAAGAATTTAGCTACTTCGAATGCACTGCCTTTTGGCAGGGCTTTTGTCTCGGCGTAGCGGGTGAGGTAGTCGGTAGCTACCACGATCCACTTGTTTCCAAAAGCCGACGTCGGGAACGGCCCCAGTAGGTCTATACCAATCTGCTGGAAAGGTCGGTAAGGTGGATCAATTGGCTGCAGAAGTCCCGCTGGCCTTGCCGGCGGTGTCTTGCGTCGCTGACAGTCCCGGCATGTTCTCAAATAACGAGTGACGTCGGTGGTAAGACGTGGCCAGTAGTACCTTTCTTGTATCCTCGCGAGCGTGCGAGAAACACCGAGGTGCCCTGCCGTCGGATCATCGTGAAGGGCCTGCAGGAGTTCTGGTCGCAGAGCTGAAGGTACCACAAGGAGGTACTTAGCTCGAAGCGGTGAAAAGTGCTTCTTTTATAGAAGACCGTTTCGTAGAAAGAACGACGCAAGTGCGCGCTTGAATACCTTCGGGACTTCGGCGGTCCTGCCTTCGAGGTATTCTATTAGGGCCTTAAGTTCCGGGTCAGCCCTCTGTCGTTCAGCGAAGTCGTCGTTAGTTATCGTTCCTAAGAAGTAGTCGTCATCCGGGTCGTCGGGTAGTGGTTGGTCGACAGGCGCACGAGAGAGACAGTCGGCGTCGGAGTGTTTTTTGCCGGACTTGTAAATGACAGTAATGTCATAATCTTGAAGTCTCAGGCTCCATCGTGCGAGGCGACCTGAGGGGTCCTTCAAGGTGGCTAGCCAACACAATGCGTGGTGGTCGCTCACAACTTTGAAGGGCCTGCCGTAGAGGTAGGGGCGAAATTTCGACGTAGCCCAGATGATGGCGAGGCACTGCTTTTCTGTTGTGGAATAATTTGCTTCTGCTTTGGATAGCGATCGGCTGGCGTAACTAATAACCCTTTCAAGCCCGTCAGCCCTCTGCACAAGAAAGGCGCCAAGACCTACGCTGCTTGCGTCAGTATGTATTTCTGTCTCGGCGAATTCGTCGAAATGGGCAAGTAACGGAGGCGTCTGGAGGCGATGTTTAAGCTCCTGAAAAGCGTGTTCCTGCGTAGTTTCCCACTTAAACTCCACGTCGGCCTTGGTAAGGTTAGTGAGAGGATCGGCGATGCGGGCGAAGTTTTTCACGAACCGCCTATAATAGGCACACAGGCACAGAAATCGGCGCACGGCTTTCTTGTCAGTGGGCGGCGGAAAGTCGGCGATGGCGGCTGTTTTCTATGGATCGGGACGAACTCCAGACTTGCTGATAACGTGCCCCAGAAACAAGAGCTCCTCATACGCAAATCTGCACTTTTCTGGCTTCAGTGTGAGTCCGGAAGTCTTTATGGCTTGAAGTACAGCTTCAAGGCGCCGAAGATGCTCGTCGAAACTCGAGCAAAACACGACGACGTCGTCCAAGTACACAAGGCAAGTATGCCACTTAAATCCTTCCAGTACTGTATCCACAACGCGTTGAAACGTTGCAGGCGCTGAGCAAAGGCCGAAGGGCATCACCTTAAACTCGAAGAGGCCGTCCGGTGTTATAAACGCCGTCTTCTCTCGGTCTCTTTCGTCGACTTCGATTTGCAAATAGCCAGTCTTGAGATCCATTGACGAAAGGTACCTGGCGTTATGGAGTCGATCAAGTGCGTCGTCTATTCGTGGGAGGGGATACACGTTCTTTCTTGTGATTTTGTTCAGGTGGCGATAATTGACGCAGAAACGTAGGGTCCCATCCTTTTTCTTCACTAACACCACGGGGGATGCCCATGGACTCTTGGACGGCTGGTAAATGTCATCCCGCAGCATTTCATCAACTTGTCTCTTCATGGCCTCACGTTCTCGCGTCAAAACCCTGTACGGACTCTGACGGAGTGGTTTGGCATTTTCTTCGGTTATGATGCGATGTTTCGTGATTGGGGTCTGCCGAATTTTCAGTGACGACGAAAAGCAATCTTCGTATTGCAGGAGCAGGGCCTTGAGCTGTTCTTGCTTATCGTTCGGAAGTCTGGGATTGACGTCGAAAGCTATGGGAGGGGCTTGGTTCTTCTGAGCAGGTTCCGCAGAATCGGCGAGGGCGAAAGCACTGGTGGCTTCGACAATTTCTTCGATGTATGCGACCGTTGTTCCTTTGTTCACATGTTTGTACTCATTGCTGAAATTGGTGAGCATAACCGTTGCTTTGCCTCCCCGCAGCTCTGAAATTCCTCTTGCGACGCAAATATTTCGGGTGACCAACAGATGCTGACTGCCTTCAACGACGGCTTCTAAGTCAGGTGATTTAGGAGCGCCGACTGAAGGCGGCGTAGCTCATAGCTTCCGGCTCGGGCAGCGGTGCGTGAGGAATTTGAAGCGATTGCCGAACTTCTTTTCGCACAATGTCGGCAATTGAATCCACTTGAGTTTGTGCCGAAGGCAACAGCTTGCGCAGCTCTTCCCGCAAGATCGCTCGGATCGTTTCACGCAGGTCTCCGGAGTTACTGGCTTGAACAGCAGCGCAGTCTGCAGTCAGGCGACGATTATACTGTCTGGTGCGCATGTCCAGGGTCTTTTCGATAGTGGTCGCTACGGCTACAAATTCTTGGACGGTTATCGGTGGGTTTCTCATCAGTCCCGCGAAGAGCTCCTGTTTGACCCATCGCATGAGGAAACGAACTTTTTTCTCCTCAAGCATGTCTGGGTCAGCGTGACGGAATAGTCGGGTCATTTCTTCTGTTAAAATGGTGACATTTTCATTTGGTAGCTGAACCCGAGTCTCTAATGAAGCAGCGGCCCTCTCTTTGCGAGCGACGCTCGCGAACGTTTGCAGGAATGCGCCGCAGAAAAAATTTCACGTTCGGAGCGTGGACTCCCGGTTTTCAAGCCAAGTCCTTGCGGTGTCTTCCAAATAGAAGAACACACGACGCAGCTTTTCGTCATGGTCCCAGTGGTTGAGGGCGGCCACACGTTCGTATGTTTCTAGCCAGGACTCCGGGTCTTCGAACGATGACCCATGGAAAATTGGTGGAGGGTTGATGCATGACCATCGTGGGCTGGGACGCTGCGGTTGTCATTGTCGCTGCAGTCGCGGTCATGGCCTTCGTCTTCCGCGCCTTGTCTGGTAGAAGCCCGTACTCCGGTGGTAGCCCTTGCTGTCGGCGGCTGGTTCGCTTCTCCTGGTTGGCGTCGGTGTCTTCTCCGCGACGTGGGCTGGGTTCACGGCTTGACGGGGGCGTCCGGTACATGAACGAAGCAGCACCTCCACCAGATGTCACGGGGTCGTGACGTGGCCGAAGACAGGAGACTTCGTGTTGGGATTTAACTGTTTATTTGGGCTAACCTGTGCCCGGTAAACGGAAAGTCCAATTACAGCAGCAGTCTCGCACAGATAGCAGTCTCGGATTGATAGCGGCGAACGGAGCGTCGGCCTTCGATCAACAACTGACAAGCGGCGAAGCGCGTCGGCATTTATACTCTTGCCGTCGAATGTTCTAGCGTTATCGCTGGCGGTAGCGTAGGTTCCAGAACAATCTGTACCGTTCGCACAGTGGGCGTGATCTTATCGAAATGATCTACTACAGTCCGGAACCTTCTAGAAAACTGCAGGTGCGGTTTGCGCTGAGAATCGTGTGGTGTTTTGGGACAATAACAAAAACTTGGTAAATGGAACGTGGCAATATCAACGAATAAACTGCACAACTAAATAACCCTACAGCACGTTTTTTTTCCGCAAATTATGGTGCGGGAAACTGGTGGTTGAGGTCACGTTAAGTGTGGAAAGTGGTGTGCATTAAGCCTTCTCGCTCAACAACCTCACAAAATTTGAAGGCAAACAGTGCAGGTCCAGCTAGTGCTGTCCCAGTTTCCGTTCATTCGCTCGGTGAAAATGTTTCTGCACACCCACAACCTTTCCCTCTTCTTCGCAGAACAAGTGTGCATATACTGGCACCACAACGCTAAGAAGCATACGAAATATACGAACCTCATGTCGGCCCGCAGAGTGGCTACCTGGAATCTGAAATATAGAACCGGCGGAAGTTTAGGCCAACTTGTTTATTTAGGCGTCTCAAGTGCTACCAAGGTTGTTAAAGCGCAAAGATTGTACAGAATGTGTGCCTAATTAGCGTCTACGTCCCAAACAAGACGGACACATCATTGTGTGGGTATGCCTTGTTCACAGAATCCTTAAAAATAAGAAGTATTTATTTATCACGGCAGGATTTGTATTTTATTTATTCTTCATATATATAAACATGTCGTAGTTGTATAGTGAGAAGTTCTAGCATTTTGCAAAACAAACCCTTCACCAGTACGAATGCCTTTGTAAGCTCGAGCTCGAAAATCATGTGACCACCTACGCGCGATGGATCATTGCTGTTAGTGTCGCGGTCTGTTTCCGCCCGCTTTTAAAACAGCCAACATTAGGGCTGTCTCGTAGGGTTTACCGGATGGAATACTGGGGCTATAAAAGAAATAACACAACTTCCGTTATTTTTTGTATATTCGACAGCCTGTGATAATTCCATTGTAGTGTATTTCTCTTTTTTTCGACATTTATGCAATATTCTGCGTATAAAAGTGATCTACGCAGAAAAAGGACGCAAATGAGAGGAGGCACTAATGCACGAACCTAAAACTTTGTGTTTGGTTTTTAGGAAAACATAGACGTACATACTTGAACATACGTTCTTTTATGCGTACGTTTTCTTCATGGCACCATATCCAGAAAAATGCATCAGTTTCAACACGTCGGGTGGTTCGTCACTTTTTTGCTGCTTTAGCTGGTGCTGCTCGTTTTTAAGTTTTCAGTGTGCTTCGTGTAAGTCTGAAGATAATTTCTTCCAGAAAAACGAGCAGTTTCATCAGCGCAGATTTCACTTGCACTGACAGCAGCATTTTGAAAGAGCCAAGTCGCGGTGGTGTAGTGGCTAAGGTACTCGGCTGCTGACCCGCAGGTCGCGGGATCGAATCCCGGTGGCGGCGGCGGCAGCTGCATTTTCGATGGAGGTGAAATGCTGTAGGCCCGTGTGCTCATACTTCGGTGCACGTTAAAAAACTCTCGGTGGTCAAAATTTTCAGAGCCCTTCACAGCATCTCTCATGATCTTATGGTGGTATTGACGTTAAACTTCACTTTACAATCAATCAATGAAGCATTATAAAACACTGACAACGAAAATAATAATAAATTTGATGAGTTTCAGTTTATCCCTGAGCTTTCTCACAAGCCTCAAGGTAGAACAGCGTCTCATTTACCTCGCACTTTCTCTGCAGTCACATTTGATTAAACTCCTTCGTAAAAGTTACCCATATTTGCGATCAATATCAGTCCCTTTGAATGTCTTGGCTGAAGAAGTATCCCAGAGGTTGCTTTTTTGCTGTTCGTGTTCACACTGTAAACGACTGAAGCGTTAGTTATAGTGGCCCGTTCAAGCCAATGTAGTTGATTTTGGTAAGTATGGATTCCATTTTATGGACGTCAGAGGCCCAATTTTCTTCTATAGCAGGCAATGCGCCTGTTATAGCTATTGTTTGTTATCTGCCATACTAGTAAGTCGTTTTTTTTGACAACTATCAAGTAAATGAGCTAGACAAGTAAGTCGGCCACGCTATACAAAGCCTTGTAAGTGGGTTAGCATGAGTGCCGAACATGACAGTGGCCAGTATTAAGCAGCAACAAGTAGCGAAGTTTTGTGACTAATATTTATAATCCAAAAATGGCGTTTGAAGTACCGGCGCTGCCTTCTTTCCGTCCTGGTGATTGCAGAGAGCCACTGAATACTTCACCAATAGCATTCTCAATTTCGCTAGAATAATTTACTGCCTTCACGGATGAGATTCAGATTTTACCTGTACTCTCAGAAGAATGTTCGTTTTTCAGGTATTATTGAGTTTTCAACAGAATCAGAATTCATTTATGTTCCGCAGAATAACTGAGAGCTGCGAAATGCTGCTGGAATGTGCCTGAAGGCCCTTATATGGTAACAGTATGTCTGCTGTAGACGTTCGATATATATCGACAAACAGAGAGGTCATCATTTAGTATATAAAAGATTGTAGCGAAAAGTGTGTAGCGAAACATGTCTAGACTGATAATCATATCTTAGAAAAAACAACAAATCGTGTTTTTTCGAAGAGCATGCCGACTAAAACACACCTATACGGTACTTGCATTAAACAACTCACAAAGATGCTAGGACCACTTTCGCCACCTGCTCACCTCAATTATATAAATGTACTGCTCACAAATACCACTGACGCTATATTAAAGTGCGTGACAACAAAAAATGTCTTGTTGAAGGTTCTTCAACAAGGTCGTTCGGCTGAGACTGAGAACATAGGTTCCATTCCCGATGATAACCCTTGCTTTTGAATGCCTGCGACAGGCGAGACTACCTCTGTGCTCAGATTTGGAGGCATAATAAAAAAACTACCGGCAACCCATGTTAATCCAGAATACATTACTACGGCGTACCTCATACTTATATCGTAACCATAGCAAGAGAGACATTCGTAAGAGAGAAAAAAATCAATAATTGAGAAGTAAAGGTAGGGTGGTGAACCCGTCCAGGATCACTTCCCACGTGACCCACGTGACCTGTCCAGGGTCACGTGGGAACGAGATGACAGAGTTTGAAAAAGCGACAGAAAAGATGGGAAAAAACAAAAAGCACATGACACAGTAATGTACTTACTACTACAATTGTGATATTCAAAAATAACTTGTAAATAAATGTCATAATCATGAAACTTATTCTCCTGATGGTCATGTGTTCCTCCACCGTTCCATTTGACTTAAGTTTCTAGTGTCGAATAGAAGACCATTTGAAAAAGGAATTGGGGCCACAACAAAGCCGTCTTGCAAAGTAGAGTCTTCTAAGAGTGAAGTATTGCTAATGCGGGCCTTCGAAATGCATTATAGTATGTGTATACTTTAAGAAGCTACTGTTAGCACTGAAGAGCCAATGATGGTCGCACGATCGCTCACTTGTTTCAAGGAGGCTTTGGTGTGCGAAACAAACGTTCGTTCATCGGTATTGTTGTCGCATGCATTGTCAAACTTCATTAAAGACCCTTTGAAAATGATATGCTTGCTCTGAAGAGTTATGTACTCTGATGATATGCAAGCTTGCGTTGTGTGTCATCCGTTGAGAAAGCGTGTATTGACCGTATAATGAAAAAAACGTCCAGATTTGTGCACTATGTAACCACCATTATGTGCTATAGATTGCTCTCCTCGACAAATTATATAAGGGCAAGAAAAGAAAAAAGAGGTTTTTGTCCGCTTTTCCTAACTGTAAATGCTAAAGGATTATCAAATTTTCTGCAACAATCAGAACTTCCAATGTACTTCGTGAGACTCTCGGCATGAACGTACTACATAATATAACCGTGGGGACATAAGCTGCATGTCTTCCACTTCAGCTGTCTGTGATAGTTCGCTGTGATATAATTTATTAAAAGGCTGAGAATCATGTGACAAATAGTTTCATAAATTGAAGTAATGCATATTTAACACATCACAGAAGACTTTATGAGTGACCAAAATAAATTTAGATAACATTTTAGAAAGTACTGTCACATATTTTAAATATTATCAGATTGTTGCTTTAAATGAAACACTATAGTGTCGGGAACCCTAAAGGTTCTACTGTAGGGCGTCGTAACACATTGTTGTGTTTTTAATACCACTGCCCTTGAAAAAATCAACACCAGCCAAACGCGCCATTCAAATGAATTATTAGCGAAAGCATAAACGTGTGGCTCTTGTTTTAGCAGTGAGTTAAACCTGACGTGGCATGGAAACGTTTCACAGTTATTGGTTACATGTTCGTGCATCTTAGCGACATCAGGCACACGTTTAGCTTTGGTTTACTTCTGTTTTTATTTCATATGCTGCACATTGCGCCTCCTACGATCGCAGTCATGGATGAGTGTATTGAACGGTTCAGTGCATTTCTCGATGCGTTAATCACAGTCGTTGTCCTCGAACCGAAGGTCGTCACAGACGTCACAGCTGAGTCCGAAGGGCCACTAGAGAAACTTCAGCCGAAAGCAGGCGTTCGCTCCAGCAAAACCACTCCCGCAATCGTCACGTTGAGGCCGCAGCGCCACTTGTTCGGCGTAGGCACTGGGTCGTGTGGCCTATAAGCAGAAAGAAATTAGCTGCCGTTTTCTCTGGTTCAAGAACCCCGCATTAATTTTCCCCGTGGCATTGCTGCAAGCGTTTGACATCGCGAACTAGCTCGGTGGCGTGGTTTGCAGGCTCCACCCACCACAGGCGCTAGCGTTCTCGTTCACCATTTAGCACGACTTGGACGGCTACCGAATCAACGGTACGCAGATGATGCCAGCACTCGGACTTCCGGGGCCGTTTTGTGCCAGGAGTGCACCATCAGCCCGGTGAATGCGAGCTTTTTTACGTTTCCACAGTCGGCGCTCTTCTGGAGTTGTTCGTTGCATGCCCATTGGAAGGTTTTAAGAGAAACTGATGCACACGTGCTCAGCGCCACGGTTGTGACAGAATGGACGACGTCACTCACAACGCAGCCGATGGCCTGCATGCTTCGGTAGGACGCTGATACTGACGTGACAGATAGGACAACCAATGGAGACTGTTTGCGACACCGCTGGCGGACAGTTTTTCGTTTCTCCTTGTCATAAACAGATTTCACTGTAAATAAAAAAAACACTTTAGTTTCTATTTCTTGAGGGGTGGGTTCGCAGTGGCGTTTCATAACAGTGTGACTTCGGGTAGACACAGCAGCTCATCTGTTAATAGAGGCCGACTCACCATGTAGCCATGACGTACGTAAACAACGGTGACTAAGTTGAGGTTCCTTGACCGCGTTAGCGATATCGCCGATTTTGGCTGCGTGCAAGATGTAGAAATCACACCCTGTGAATGGTGTTTACTCGTCAGGAGATTGTCGATTGCAATGAGGCTGGCTCACTAAAAGTCACAGACAAACACTTTGAAATCAAAGTGAAAGATGTCTTGCTAGTCCGACTCCGGTGTGTGGACCACATCAGAACAGCATACCAAGGAAACGACAAATGTCCCCTTACGGTGTCTCAGAATCAGGTCAGTACTTTTTTGAGCCCAAATACGTGAGATGTTATGTTGTAGAAGCACAATATTGAGACAAAATGTTGAAAGACATGGTGAAAGTAGATTGACACACTTTTGGATATCCGACTTTGAGGCCAGGTGCAGTGATGTAGCGTTGGCTGTGGAGTACTTTGATACCTGCGCCAGCATTCCCTTTGTAGAGGAACGGGAGAAAGCGAGACAAGCCCACGCCAAAGTCACACCTTTATTCTGGACGCAGGCGCAGGCGAGATCGCCGCTGCAGGCGTCCAGCCAGGTTCCGATGCTAGGCCATTCTGAAATTCCTCCTTGCTCGCACCTCACGTGCCATGCGGCTCGTTTCTTTTTCTGCGCGGCCAGCTGGCCAAATCTAGCGTGGCGCTACATAGGCTCCCCCCGCCCCTAGCACTTTGCGTGATTTAAAGCTTATGCACAAAAGGAAAAGCAAAAGAGACAGATATTCTGTATATATGTGACAGTCCGTGGATTGTATGTGGGGAAGTCTGAGTCGTCAACGTGAAGAGACCTTCAGGAACCAGTGGGTCTTTGGGGGGGGCGACACTGGGAGTTGCGCAGTGAACGAAGAAGTAAGCGTCGGGTTGCTGTGGTCGTACACAAGTGAGTGACAGGATGACCAGCTGGGGCCAGCCGTGAGCGCACAAGGTGTCGCGAGTGAATATTGCAGGTAAAGGTGCTTTCAGGGTGAGAAGAGGGTGGGTGCACAAAAGCCCATGTGCCCCTGCGCGCGAAACAATCAGAAGAGGTGCAGTGAAGTCTTGCAGACCACCCGTTTATAAGTACAGCTTCGATGGTGCTTTCGCGGGCGTGCACAGTGCTCACGGCGATGTCGACACGCAGGTGTCGTGACTTTTGCAGCAACCGAATATGAGTGGACTTGACCGCTTACGTGGGCAGTGGTTAAGTAGCATTGTACACGTTGGGAAGAGGTGGATGCCGTCTGCGGCTTGTAAAAGGGCATGCCGACATTCCAGTTACATGCGTGCTGGGCCACGCTTTCCGTCGAGAATTCGGTAGGAGGTGTGTCATGGGATCCAGCAGGTGTAGACTTTCCCGGACGCTCAGTGGGCGCACTTTGACTTGGGGAAACACCTTCAGTATTCAGCGCACGCGGTTTCTTGCGCAGGTTGGTATAGCAAATCGTTGCCTCTACGGCAAGTGTGACATGTGTGGTCTGCTGTCCCATAGATGGATTATGCACGTCATTCGCAGGAGTGTCAGTCATAGTCGCAGCTTCTGAGAGGTTTGGCTGTGGTTGATGGCTGGTGGCTTTAACTTCGGCTGCGGGAGACTATGAGGGCGATGCTCATCGCTGCTGGCAGGATATGCAGAGCGATGGGGATTGTAGAAAGTTGCCTTCAGACATCGTATACGGTCAAGGTTCTGCGACCGGGAGGTGGATAGCGAGCGTTAAGATATCCGTAGTCTTGGTAGACTCCGGGGCATGCGGTGATGTAGCCGTCGTGTAGCCTGACATGTCCGAGAAGTCGTGGTCTGTGGAGGTCGGAGAAGACGTGCGGGTGGCGAGAGTGTCTGTGGGACCATCGGCCGAGGACTTCGAAAAAATACACCTCGGGTCGGCATGGTCGTTGGCGGTAGGAACGTCTGAAAGAACCACGTCGGATCTCGTGAATGACTGGCCACATGCAGCACGAATGTCCAGAACGTCGTCGGATGGGCAGTCGTACCCGGGACTCACGTCGCTGGTGGCAAGACGAGAGGTTGTAGAAGACGTAGCCGGCAAATTTAGGTCCAGCTTAGTGGAGAGGTTCGCGCTGGAGCGTTCCGCACGCTACGGCGCAGGGGAAACCTCGAAGTCACGGTTGAACGGAAGCGGGTGGTAAGTGAGGCCGTAGGAGGCCAGCATGGAAGAGCAGAGGTCATCGTACGACTGCGGACTTGAGTTTGATGTAGAAGCGAGATGACGCAGTTCTACCGAAAGGGCGCCGAGAGGAATGGCGTCCATCAGCGACTGGTCTGTGACGCCATTCACCACAAAAACTGCGTCAAGCTGCATAAACCATACCTTGGGGTAGGTCGACTGGAACGGTTGCACTGGCGGACAGAGTCGCGGGAACGCGGCTGCCGATGGCTCGTTGAAGCGCTCGTCCTTCAGATCACTAGGTCTTTTCGGTCTGGAACGATAGCAGATGCGAGTTAAAGTGCAGCTGCAAGGTGTGAGTTGGCTGTAACATGATCGCAAAGCTCAGAGGCAGCGGTGCAGCACCGGTCGCTTGTCGGTCGGTCCGGGGTCACCATATGTTGAGGTGGGAGAGGCGAGACGGCGGCAGCGAGCCCATTCCGAGGTCACAGCTTTATATTGGACGCAGTTATAGGCGGAGTCACCACTGCAGCGTCCAGCCAGGTTCCGATGCTTGTTTGTTTGTTTGCTCATTTTATCCTGGTGCAACCCACCATGGGGGATTGGCCAGAAACGAAAGGTGCCTTGCTGTTTAAAAGGAAATGTTCGTAATTCCGCAATGTTAAATTTTAATGAATATGCTTGATTTCGACCACTTTTTTTTAACGATGAACATAGAATTCAATTCTTTTCGTCTCCCGAAGGAAATCGCAAACGGCCTAGCAAACGCTCCTGTGGCTAAAACCCAGCACGATAGCGCCAGAAGAAAAAAGAACCGGAAGATATCAATTTAATCTCAAACTTCGAAACGGTTCGTCTAGAACTCTTTTCCTCTGATTGGTGAATAATCTGTGCGTTAAAAGGAACGGTCAAGAGGTTCACACTCATTGAAATGGAGGTATAAAGGTGACTGTACCAGACCATACCTGTGTAGGTAAAAAATCTGTGGGGGGATTCGGCATTGTATTTTGGTAACTGCAATCATGGTCCTTCTGGAGGAACACCATCATCAAATATCGTGCGGATATACATGCAGTAAATCATGATGAGAACATCATAGCCTAAACCCGAAAGTTTGTTGCTGAGTCTACGAAGCATCTCCAGTGCACATGTTCCTTTAGCAACCATTATTTCTATATGTGAACTCCAATTAAGTTTTCCAGTCTAAGTTATCCCTAAATAATTAACAGATTCTACCTGCTGGATAACGTTTTGCCGATAATGCAAAGCGATATGGGTCAGAACACTCAGAGGAAAAACTACCAACGCACTTTTTTGACATTCTGGGATAAGTTTATTTTTTAACCACGCTTCTAGAGGGTTCATATACGTCTGCAGACTTCGATAATGTGACCGTATACGTGCAGCTGTAAAACAAAAACTCGATATCATCGGCATAAACATACGCTTGCACTAGGCCGTTCTGAAATTTCTTGTGGCTCGCGTCTCACGTGTCATGCAGCTCGCTTCTTTTTCGACGTGGCCAGCTAGTCAAATCTATCCTGGCGCAACACCTCCAAGACAAAAAGTTTCCTTTCCCCAGCAGGTAGTTTTTTTATTTAAAAATAATATATCTGCTTAGATCGTGACGATTAGTTTGTTAAAATTAAATGTAATGCGCAAAGTACTAAGGTTACAATATAAAGAATTCCAACATCTAACCATCAAGTAATGTGGGCTGAAGGTTGCCACTTTAAGCAGTATAATTTAAAAGCTTATGAAAGCGCAGCAAGCTTGGTTACTGTGAATTTTTTCACAGAGATATATATAAAACGTTTCTACATTTGATGAAGCGACCTTGTTGCACCAAAACTAAGCTGTAGTCAAAAACAAATAGAGCCGAAAGAAAGCCATTTACCTACAATGTCCCGCTCAAAGGCGTCTGCACAGTTTTGACTACCATTGCCGCTCAAGCCATCAGAGAAAGTGAAAAAGGGCAACGTTTGTTATACAAGTGTGTGCTATTCATACATACTGCTTGTTTACGTTGAGTACACCTGCAACCTATCATGTTCCAACTTTATCACGCTTTGTCAATTTTGTTTTGGTGCATTTTCTATAGATTTTGTGGGACCTGAGGTAAATCATAGTGAAGAAAAGTTAAACAGTTCAAACGTACAAAACAGTACAGTATCGAACGACGCACATTGAATATCATGTGAAGCAGTGGAGCGCAGAGAATATAGAGCAGTCGTAGAGCTTTCTAAGTCAGTTTATTTTCTTTTCTGATAAACTTATTTTATAGCTCAGCTTTTTGCATGCACGCGTAGATAGCTCTATACTATGATGCGGCCATTCTTCTTCAATATCTATACCGTGATTACAAATAACAAGAGTTTGCACTCACAAGGCATGGCGTCCCATCTATTTCATAAATTACATGTACTCTCGGTTGATTGTAGCTTGATCGCAACAAACATGGATATCTGCACGGCGTCGTGACGGCCGTCTGAAAAGGAAAAAAAGAACATCAAACCAATGCTTACGAGTTTTGTTTAGGAGGTGCTTATTTATCTCATACAGCTCATATCTCACATAGATGTTATTTATCTCATACAGCAAACAAATCCTAATATAATTTTACTTCAAGAGTCTTGGCTTTCACTAAACCGAACATTTACTCTGAAATATTTTCGAACATTTAGACTGGATCGGCCAGGTAGAGGAGGTGAATTATTGGTTCTAATATCTTCAAAAATGTGTCATCATGTTTCTGTAACTTTTGAACATATTTGTCCGGATTTTGAATTGTTAGGAATAGATTGTTTGTTACCTAACTCCAACAGGATTACCGTGAATAATGCGTACTTTCCAAATGGAGTAAGACGCACAGATCACCTAGATTGTGTTATCAAGAATTCTTCGTCAAATTCAATTTTATTGGCTGGAGATTTTAACTCGCATCGCACTTCTTGGGGGCTTAAAACAGATGGCTGTGGCAAAAGATTGTGGAATAGGTTGCAGGATAATAATTTTCGCTGCCATAACTCTGGACAAATAACCTTTCTACACGGGATAAGCTCATCAACATTAGACCTAACATTTTCTTGTGGCCAGTTTATGATTTCATCGTGGGAAACGTTTGATAATGGGACGAGTAGTGATCATGTACCAATTACCTGTGAAATAATGCTACCACAACTTACCTCTGCTATCCGGCAACAACGGTTCACCAACTATAAAATTTATAAAACTGTTTTAAACTCCGCGCTCTCGTTATTGAGAGGACGCGTCGGACAGCAACGAGCTGCTTCAGTCGTAGCGTGTCTAAGTGACTCTATCCAGCCGGCAGAGTTTTCTGTTAAGTACGGCAGCACACCGTCAAATTCAGCTTGGTGGAATGAAGATTGTACGCTTGCGTATAGGCGACGTAAGGCTACTTGGAAACGTTTACGCCACAACCATACTCCGAAAAATTGCGTTGACTATAAATTCCACGCAGCGCTGTTTAAACGTACAGTTGCAATAGCTAAAGATAAACACATTTCTGACTTACAATCGCGTTTATCAAAACCCGATAAAAGATCTGCCCTGTACAGGTTTCTACGGAACAAAAAATTGACGAAGGTACCAGCATATTCGCATACAGTAGTGCTGTCTCCTAAAGAGACAACAGATTTGTTAGAGGGCATCGCGAAAGGACTTGAAGCGCGTTTCGCTTCGTCATGCTTGAGACCTGTGACATTCAAAAGCGCAACCTCGGACTTTCAGGAAGTCACTATGGCTGAACTGGCTGATGTCATACTAACTGTAAAGCAAGCAGCTCCCGGTCCAGATCAGATTACAAACTCTATGATTAAATTAATATTTAATTCCCATTCCTAGGAGCTTTTGAATATTGTTAACTGCTCCTTACAGCACACACAAATTCCAAGCGCATGGAAAGTTGCTAAAGTTGTGTTGCTGCGAAAAAATCCAAGCCTCGGATGTGTCCTAGATAACATTCGGCCAATTTCGCTTACTTCAAACCTAGTTAAAATAATTGAAAGAATTCTTCATAGAAGGCTCAGTAAATTCATCGCTCGTCAGGACATTCTTTCACCAAGGGAAGTAGGATTTAGACAGGGGTGCTCTATATGGTCGGCTCATGTTGATTCGGAAAGCCGAATTCGCCTTGCAAAAGTATCTGGTGAGCTTTCTGCATTGGTCACGTTAGCTATCGCAAAAGCCTACGATAGTGTGGAATACAGTACATTAATTTCAAGATTAGTGGACTGTGAGGTTCCCAAGTACATTATATCTTGGGTTCAGGAGTTTCTCTTTGAGAGACAATTCTTTTGTTGCCACAAGGGAATTACTTCTGCCTCATATAAGCAAACAAGAGGTGTTCCACAAGGATCAGTCCTGTCACCTCTTTTATTTAATATATTATTATCATCTATTCCCGTTCATAAAAATGTCCCTCTTTATGTCTACGCCGATGATATTGCTTTTTTCTTGTCATCCCGAGATATGAATAGTTTATATCAAATGTTGCAGTCATATTTGAGTGAGCTTGAGGTATGGCTTGGCGGGCTCTCTTTTTCACTTAATGTTAGTAAATGTGCTCTGCTTGTATTCCCTCTATCCGTTCCCGTATTTCTTTCACTGCATTATCGAAATGATCCGATTCCACAAGTAACAGCGCTAAAATATCTTGGTATTGTTTACGTGGACAATTTAAATTGGCAGCAACAAATAGAATCAAACACCCGTAAAGCAGAAAGTGCTGTAGAATTGCTCCGCCGGTTTTGCAATAAGAATTCAGGGATGCGCAGGGATACGTTACTTATGATATATAAACTTTACGTACGCCCAATTCTGGAGTTTGGCTGCGTTCTGTTTTCTGGAAATGCTGAGTACAAATTATGACCACTTATATTGCTAGAAAGGCAAGCTCTGCGGCTGTGTCTCGGGCTACCTAGGTGTGTAGCGAATAGCGTGCTTTATTTGGAAGCTAGAATCATTCCACTTGATGCTAGATTTCGACAGCTTACTGTGCAAACATGTTTAAAACTTTACGATGCACCCCTCTTCTGTTCTCAGACAGTTTTCATCAAACATCCAGTTTCTTTCTTTCAGCGCCCGTGGTCTCGTTATCAAAGACCCCAAGTCAATTTCGTCGAGTCTCTGTTATCAAATCTTCACGTTTCCCTCCGGCATTTAACTCCCCAAACCCAATGCTCGGTGCCAGTTGACTTAATTTTCGATGATATTTTTCCAAAAAATGCCAAGTTACTTCCAAAGCATGTTCTGGAGGGCCTCCTTCAAGACCATCTAAAGTCATTTTCCTAAATACGTAGTAATTTCGACGGACGCAACGCAAAATCTTCAGAAGGCTGGAGTAGGTATTTTTTCTCATCAGCTTAATTGGTCTTTTGCGCTTCGATTGCCTGACTTCACACCAATTTATCTCGCAGAATTCCTGGCTAATACATTGGCTCTTCGAAA
Organism: Rhipicephalus microplus; assembly: GCF_043290135.1. Classification (NCBI taxonomy): domain Eukaryota; kingdom Metazoa; phylum Arthropoda; class Arachnida; order Ixodida; family Ixodidae; genus Rhipicephalus; species Rhipicephalus microplus. The sequence goes on from NC_134702.1 coordinate 193,343,922, forward strand.
ACTAAGTTATCAGCAATCAAAAGCTATTACTTTTTCGTATGCTTTGTCTGTATGTACACATCTAACGTCCGCAAAGAAGTCTCCTCTTCTCAGGATATTTTGGTCTCTCGTACCGCATAGCCTATCAGAAGTTCGGTTTATTTGGGTCCCCGGGCATGCTGGAATTGAACTAAATGAAATTGCTGATTCGCTCGCTTTGGCATCTTTAAATTTCCCGGTGGTGCTAGTAACTTTACAGTTTCCTTTTATTACTGCCGATCGATTCAAACGCCTGTTAATCTTAAAAATGAACGAAACGTCGCTTCTACAATCTGAAGAATTTCGGCACTTGCAATTCACATGGAACACCGCAAAATGCCTTTCCCGTCAATGTGAGGTGACCCTCACAAGCTTTCGCTGTAGAGTTCCTCTGTTAAATTTTTATCTCAACAAATCAGGATTTTCATTAACTAACCTATGTGTATTTTGTAATGAACCGGAAACAATAGATCACTTTCTTCTCACATGCCGCCTCTTCGCCTCACTGCGCCGAATAATTCTTGAAAGACCGATTGGTATGCTCGAATTGCCAGTCAATACATCCACCCTATTATCGTTCGGAGCCAGTCAGTTGAGTGTGGGCCACAGTGCTATTCTCTCAGCGCTACATAAATTTATTCAGGCAACCGGAAGGATACGCTGCTAGTGGTACTGCCAGATATATCAAATTCTTTCTTCCCCTTCCTCATTCTTGTTAATTTGTTTTATACATTCTGGTTTATCGTACTCTTCTGCAATTTTTTCACGTTTTTTCAAAGGAACTATATTATTGTTTCTATCTAATTTCTTTTTTTAGCAAGCGTTATAAAAAATGATCTATCAAGAGGTACAGTGTGGCCAATCCCCCATGTGGGTATGAGCCAAAATCTCCTAGGAGACAAGACAAGACAAGAAAGGACACCCCAAGGCAGTCTCACTTCAGGCTTGAAAACACTAGTGCGCAGCAGCAATATATTTTTTACTCAATCATATGGTAGGCTCTAAGAATCAAAACACACTGCTACAATAAAAAAATTAATCACGCGAACACTTCAAAATATAATAAAACCTTTTTTCATCACTGGACAAATGGTGTCAGGAACGCTTAAGACCAACAAATACTGCGCGTGCTCTCTAAAATAAACTTACCAGAAAGAATTAACTACTTATGTGAAGCTACGCCTCACACTTGTGTGTTATTATGGAGGGATCAACCATGTTTTTTTCCTGATCACTTCCGTAAAGTTAGGTTATCATTCGCCTATTATAAGGTATTACTGTCACGTACATGTACGCAGGTTAACGCTTAGTGGCACACATCAATCTCGTCGGCTAACGCCCGTGATATAGCATACTGGTTCTCCCAAATGCTTTAAATAGCCACAGCTGGCCTATGATTAAACTTGATTGTGTTCATGATGAATGGTGACGCATTTTGCAACAATAAAATGACAGTTTCAAAGAAACAGGCCTGCGCTATTCGTAATGTATTATAACTGTAAGTTTACCCTGCAAAATAAAATTCATTCCAAGTAGCTTCCGCAGCAACCGTAGCTTCCGCTATAACGCACAAACGCTCTAGTGAAGGCCTTATTGAAACTTTTGCGTGCTGTTGGCCTATTTATTAGGCTACAGCACCCCAGTTCATACTTTTTTGTTTTCTCGTTCGTGCGTCCACTTCACTCTTTGTTTTCTTTTCCAACTTTATTTCCCATTCTCCCTTCTTTAAGCGCAGGGTAACAAACCAGATGCTCCAAATTCTGATTAACCTCCCTGCCTCCCGCTGATTTTGTTCTCTTTCGCTTCTTATACGCAGTGGTTCTGTGGGTGGGGGGCGGCATTTACTTTTAATATCGCAAGTGACCAGCTTGCCTAAAAGGCTGCTCTCTCAAGGAAAAAAATATCGTTTAAGAAATAGATGTGTATCGTCCTGCATTAGCAAAATACAAGCTTATAACTGGCATGAACACAATTGAAAATCCCATTTGCATTAAACTTATGGTTCTATACGGGAGTGCCTGGATATCCAATCCAGTTTAGCGGTTCGGGTATGTCAGTGCGAACTAGTTCATGTCTAAGACATCTTTTAACTGCGTTCGTTTTTATATTATCGAAATTTAAACGTGGTGGAAAAGTTGACCCGTGAATATTATTGCTGAAACTTTCTAAGTTTTTAAAATTTCTACCCTACGTCACAATGACAGAAGTAATTTATTAGGTAGAGTACCTTTTGGAACGCCAAGTTGCGTACTTACTATGTGATGTGGAACAAGTAACAAGTCGATAGCAGAATGAATGACTCGATATTGAGGCGTGAACGTTAGGCAATGTTGAAAAATAAAATGTTCAGATAAATGTAAGCATCCCTCGTAGTATTCGCAATGTTCTGGTGAGACATGCCATAAATGTGACTATGCAGGTGATAACAATGCGAAAAAAATTGCTCGGCTTCAACGAAGCAATGCCGGGCTTCATCCCTGCAGAGCCTGTTGGAAGAATTCTGGGGCTGGCTTGGCTAGAATTCCGCACCCTCATCCCTATATTCCACCCATTTCTATGCTCTAGAATGGTATGCTTTCTGTCTTTTTTCATTTACTGCACCGTTCTTTTGCATCACATTACTGTTCAGTCCATTCCTTTTTCCTGCTCGTCCTTACAATTTGTTTTTCTTATGCTCTCTCCTGCTTCTCAACCCCACCATTTGTCTTCTTTACCCTCACTTTTTTTTTCAATTACAGTACATGGGGTATTACGTCCCAAAATCGCGATCAGATTACGAGAGACGCCATATAGTGCAGAGATCCAGAAATTTTGAGCATCCGGTGTTCTCTAACCTGCCCTGACATCGCACAGTACACAGACCTCTACTATTTAACCTCCATCGAAACGTGAGCGCTATGAACGTGTTCGAACCCTAGACCTTTGGGCCAAAAGCCGAACACTTTAACCGTTACACCATGGCTGCAGATTTACTTCTCCTTCCACCCCTTACTATAGTGGTCTCGACATCTTGGAGTGGCACCCTTTCGCGTCAGTTTGTGGACTCCGCTCTCGACCGCACTGCAGCAGCCGCTGCTCATGTGTGTGGACCGTCTGCTTCTTGTAGGAACAATGTCGAGCAAACAGCCTAACGAGCGTCAACTAACGCAGACAACGAATGTTTTCGAGTGAAATTACGAGTTGTATTTTTAGCTGCAGCAGGAACGACAGGCCAAGAAACCTCTCAGATGGCCAATGAGCAGTCTGATGCCGCCGACCACACTGCTGGATAAAAAGTATATACGTAGTATATACTTACGTACCGCTATCGTGTAGGTACCTTATTGATGTTTACTTTTGTATATTTATTCGTCAGTATTGAACTAATGTAAGAGCAATAATTATGCAACAGAGCTCCAGGGTTATGTAAAAGCAAGTGCTTACGTTAAACACCTCTTACAGCGGTTCTTACGTACTGAGACCAGTAACAGTGAATGCATTCCTAACAAATATATTTCAACACTTAGCCTTCGCGACAAGTGCAAACATTTATTTCCCATAGTCAGACCATGTATGACGCAAATTTTTTCATGTCACACGTACTTAGTTTGAATAGTCACTTAATATTAGTTTTAAGAGGCACACGCCGAGTGTAATGTATGATTGTGAGCCACGCTGTAGTGAAGGGTTCTTGTTTAACGTGCACTAAAATATAAGCTCTCTAGGATTTTCGACGCTATAGAAAATATTGTTACGTAAAAATGACACATGCGTATGGCGTCGACTAAGATGGAAGACAGCACGCACAACCGACAGACCACTTCCTCGTTGTCGTCTTCTGACCGCTGATACGTCAGCTACGTAGCATTACCCCCCCCCCCCCCCCGTGGTAAAAGCGCCGTCTCGGTGCACATTAACTACGGTCTTCAGTAGGCAGGTGGTAAGGTTTTAGCCTGCTGACGTGCACAACATCACTGGGTGTGGTTGCAGGCAGGCGTGTGGTCTCAGATGCAGGAATGATGTCATAGGTGACGTCGGTTACCTGGCGGATGATGCGGTAAGGACCCATGTAGCGAGACAACAACTTCTCTGATAAGCCAACTCGACGAACTGGGCACCACAGGAGAACAAGAGAACCGGGTGAGAAGTGAACGTCAGCATGCCGGCTAACGTAGATGGTTTTCTGGGTGGCTTGCGAAGCCGAAATTCTAGAGTGGTCGATCTGACGTGCGTGGTCGGCATGAGCAATAGCGTCGCGTGCATATTCGGTTGACGGCATTGTAGTGGTTGGAAGTAGGGTGTCGAGTGGTAACTTCGGATCACGGCCAGAAAACAAATAAAAGGGTGAATAACCAGTAGTGTCGTGGCGCGAAGAATTGTACGCGAAGGTCACGTGAGGTAGCGCCAGGTCCCCGTCATGGTGGTCGGAGGACACATACATCGCGAGCATGTCCGTTAGGGTCCGATTTAGTCGTTCGGTAAGGCCATTTGTTTGGGAATGGTAGGAAGTGGTCAGCTTGTGGTGCGTCGAAGAAGAGCGCAGAAGATCGTCGATCACACGGGACAAAAATGCGCGGCCATGATCTGTGAGTAATTGACGAGGAGCGCCATGGTGTAGGATGACGTCGTGGAGCAAAAAGTCCGCAACGTCAGTAGCGGTGCTGGTGGGGAGCGCTCGAGTGATGGCATACCTAGTCGCGTAGTCTATAGCAACGGCGACCCACTTGGAATCAACTGGCGGCTCGTGCACAGACGTCGACGGAGTCGTACGTCGCGTACATTCACGACGGCATCGCCCTATGCCGCCAGATTGACGAGCACTTGAGTGAGTCGGAGAAAGTAGCCCATGTGCTGAAAGGCATAGCAGACGACACATTTAATCTTCTAGTCTACAACAACGTTGCCACCATCGACACCATCATTAAAGAGTGCCGGCGGTTCGAAGAAGCCAAGAGCCGCCGTATTACTCAGCGATTCACCCGGCTGCCCAACACGGCCGCAACCTCATCATGTGAAGCCGCCCGCCAGTCCCCCACGTATGACAACGTCACACGCATTGTTCGTCGGGAAATCGAAGCCGCCTGTCCGGCTCCTCCTCAGCCACCCGTTTTCGCAACGCTCGCCTCTGACCAACCACAGCCGTCAGTGGCGTTAATGCAAGCTGTAGTGAGGCAGAAGTTTGCGAACCTCGGACTTCCATCAGCATGTCCCTTGACTCGCCCTGAAGTGCCGTCCTACTCCCGAGGACACGCTCGCCGTTCACCTCCAACAATGTCCTCCCGTAACCCTTCGGAATGGTGAACACCCGACGACTGGCCTATTTGTTTTTCCTGCCACCAGCCTGGGCACGTTTCTCGCTATTGCCGCTGCCGTTGGTCAAACCAACCACGTCAGACTTTCTCTACCTCGGCGCTCATGCATCCGACGACCCCTCGACGTTCAGTCGCCGCGCCCTTCAATTTCTATTCGTCGTCATCTTACGAGCCTTCCACTGACGCCCCATTGCCCGGTCACCGCTACCCTGATGTTCCTTCGTCCGGTCGCCGCAGCTCTCGCTCCCCGTCACCGCTACGTCGCCAATCCCGCTCTCCGCCACCTCGGCGCTTTTCATCGCCGAGCTTCTCTGGACGACCGCAGCAGGAAAACTAGATATTGCAGCTTATAGGGGTGAAGCTGCAATACCAATGACGGCCGAAAATCCTCTACTGACGCTTCCCACGCACCATAGCCTGCATGAAGTACAAGTCGACCATGTTCCTGTGACCGCCCTCATTGACACAGGTGCTACCTGTCTATTATGAGCGCTTCTCTACGCTGACGCTTACAGAAGAATATGACGCCATCTACGACGCAGGCAATACGTGTTGCCGATGGCGGTACTGTACCAGTAATCGGAATGTGCACTGCTCGTGTCAGCATTGCCGGTCGTCACGCCGCGGTCTTTTTTGCCGTGCTAGCCTGCTGCCCTCATGACCTCATACTTGGCCTTGATTTCCTTTCGGCACACTCGGCCTTAATTGATTGTTCGTCTGGTACCCTCAGCCTTGATCTACCAATCTTTGTCGACTACTCTGCAAAGCCCACCAGCCGCTTGAGCCCAACCACTTTCGTTCGCCTGCCACCTCGAGCCGTCACGTACGTGTCTTTGTCATCGACCCCTCGCGTTCCTGACGGTGATTATATCGTGAGGGGTGAAACATTAACTTCGGTTTCACCCCTCAAGTGTTGCCCTGCCAGATGTCTCTAGCCCAGCTAACTGCCATAACAGAGGACGATGTCAGTGTTGTCGCTGTATCTGCTCTTGATAGAAGCGCAGTCTCACGGTCACCCAGCTCAGACGATCGTATTTTTCGAAACATGATTGGATCGGAGCTGTCGCCTCACCAGGCCGACGCTCTCTGCCAAGTTTTGGCCTCATACAGTGGCATTTTTGACACCGACGATCGTCCTTTGGGCCAGACTAAAATTGTCACTCAAGGAATTGACACTAATGACTCTGCGCCCATTCACCGTCGGCCGTACCGCGTGTCAGCGTCCGAGCGAGAAGTGATTCAGAAAGAAGTGGCCTAAATGCTTACGAAAAACGTAATCAAACCATCAACGAGCCCTTGGGCATCTCCCGTGGTATTAGTAAAAAAGAAAGACGACTCATGGCGTTTCTGCGTTGATTATCGCCACCTCATTAAAATTACTAAAAAAGACGTTTACCCTCTACCACGTATTGACGATGCCCTTGATTGCCTCCATGGTGCCACCTTCTTTTCATCTCTCGACCTCCGATCTGGCTACTAGCAAGTTGCTGTAGATGACATGGACCGAGAAAAAACCGCCTTCGTTACCCCTGACGATCTTTACCAATTCAAGGTCATGCCATTCGGGCTCTGCAACGCTCCTGCGACCTTCGAGAGAATGATGGACACTCTCCTACAAGGATTCAAATGGTCGACATGTTTGTGTTACCTGGACGACGTGATCATTTTCTCTCCTACCCAGCACCTCCACCACAAAGATGCTACGTAAAAATGACACGAGGCGTGTCTATTTAAAATTTATATTTGAACTGATGCGTATCGCGTCGACTAAGAAGGAAGACAGCACGCACCACCTACAGACCACTTCCTCGTTGTCGTCTTCTGACCGCTGATACGTCAGCTACGTAGCAATATGACCACATTAAGAATTTTGGTCTAAAGGATTCCCATCTGCCCAAGAAATTCAGTTCATTATATTTGTTCATACAAAATAAGCGCAAAAAGTCAACGCTGAGCATGCCTGTTAGTGCGTTCGAAGCCACCAGTACCAAGTTTAGGCCAATCCGAGTACTACCGATCATTACCATGGTGGCTGGATGATCGTAGCATGTGATTTTTTTTCTAATATCTATTGTACAAAACTCCATGGCCCACCTTTTACTCGCTTTACTAACCGGTAGTTGGTGCTACGTTGCAACAGAGATAGGGGCTTTGGTAGAGCGCAGCCCATCAAAAACAGTGTAATCTTGTTGCCAAGAGATTTATCTTTGTTTGCACGAGCAATATAACCGCACTATTGTCATAATATTCTGTCTTATAACCTGCCTGTATGTTTTCGGCATTTAATAGTTTGAGTAATAGTGAATACTTGATCTGAGGCCATTTTACATCTTCGGGCTTGCGTTCCAGGATGTCCCTTTGGTTACGAGGATCATGGTTTTTTTTCGTAATAGTTTCTCATTTTCTAGACCGCTGCCAGTGCATTTTGTTGGCGTTTGGAACGTCCTCAATCACTCATTTTCGACACCTATAGAAGCATTATTTCGACTTTAGCCTTCCTTGATGTCGCACCACAGAAATTACTGAATTAACTGGTGTCATTTATATAAATTGGTTTGTAGTACTGAAGCCTTAAAATTGTGTGAATGAAAAAAGAAAAAATGAGTCTTCCACAAAACTTTGTCACAAATATGTTCTGCTGAGCAGACCATGCGAATTGGCATCATAGTAACCTGAAACCAACAATAAATGTGGGAGCTAGAAATGAGTTGAAAACAACTAAATTTATTTGCATCAAAATGTACACGTTTCATATCTTGGTTAAGCACGTGGCCGGTGTGTGCCTACTGCAAAGGTCCTAAATTTCACACTTTCAGAAAGCGACTTTGTCAAGGCTGTATTGAAGTGTTTTAGGAGCTTTGCCGGATGCGTGCAAATGTCATTATATAGAGAGTAGAGAATGTAAGATGACTGCGTTTCTGAGCCCCTATGAAAACGTGTTGCCAAAGGAATAAAAATAACTGTTCAATATTAGGCGAATTACTATGCCTAATTTAAAATTATTCGCTTGCGAAGCATGACGAAACAGGGTTGTCAACTTACATATATACAAGTGAAATTATCGTGTGTGCGTTTCAGTTCTTGAGGCACAAAAAGCTCATTTATTTCATGTTTTCATTTATTTTAGGTGGCGTGAATTCCGCAATAGAGCATTAACGCTGTGTGGCGCTGTACCTCGAGCTTTTTTTAGCAAATAAACTGAAATAATTTTAAATTGTTATAACTTGCACACCTGTGCCCTGCATGCCGCGGTCGTCGGGAATCGAAGTCGCGTGAACGATCTCAGGAGCCCGATGTTTTTGCCGCTAAGCTGCTAGAAGTGTTTACAAAAAAATTAAAAGCTTCCAGTGTAAATGTTATCATTTTATGTAATCTACGGAACGTCTATAACAGAACTTTGTTCTCTCCACGTACATGAGTGCGGTTCCATTCGTGTGTTGAAGATTTCAAGCTGTAAAATATTGTAATAATAATATTTTTAGGGCTTACCTACCCAATAGCACTATGTGAATATGAGAAATAGTGGAGAGCTCCGATATTTTGACTATCTTGGGTTTTTATAAGACGAACATAAATCTCAACACACGAGCCTCAAGCACTTCCGCTTCCATTGAAAATGCGGCCACATCGGCTAGTATTCAATTCCGCGGCCTTCTGGTAACCAGTTCGGCACCCTAAGCGTTGAGCCGCGGCAGCGGGTAAAGATATCTGTCGTTGATGTTGCAAACGTAACAGTCCTTAAGAAACAAGGTCCTCAGGTCCTGAGAAACAATAATGCCAATGGACTGTATTATACATTAAAACTATAAAATTGCCGTTTCAATAAATGAAAGTATTTGCTAGTCGTCTTTCAATAAACAGAAAAAACACTGAAAATCTGCTTTTCACCTGATGTACCGATAAAATGAGTGTAAAATAATTATACACTGTTCACATATTTCTTTGTTCTTACATATCAATCTTTTGTGGTTTTGGTATGTGAAAGAAGCAGACCACAAAGATTCTGTCTAATTACTCTATATTTAAAAGAGAACCAACAGAACACTGCGAAGGATAGCCATCTTTGCAAGTAGTGCTTTGTTTAAGCGAGTTCGACAGTACAATTTGTGTTTGTTTTGTGTATGGCCTGTTTTCCAGAGAGTAAGCAGGCGCCCGCTTTAGAACTATTTGCTATTCAGAAAAAATATTGACCTTAAACTACACCGAGTTGCTACCTTAGTCCTCATTTTTGGTGGACAAGGGCAGGAGTAGAAAAATGGTGCTAATTATTTGTGTATTTCGCCTTGGAATATGCAAATGTGCGGGAATGTTCTTTTCGTGTGTGTTTATGTGCTTGTACAATTGAATACGCAACATTTGTCGGCTCTGGTTACGGTCAATCTGCATCACTGAAACTGATTGATATCTGTTGTTTAACGTCTTAAAACTACCTTGTAATGACCGACCTTATAGAACCACCAAAGTCACCTCACTTAAAATGAAGTCACAGAGATAGGAAGCCTACTGTATTCATTACGATAATCGGGAAAGAGCTGAAGATGTCCAGGCGTCAGCATTTTCAACTCGAAAGCTTCGACGTGTGGCCCCGGCTCGCTTGGAATGAGGTCAGCGCTGCCAAGCGTTAAAGCAGATATGCTTGCTGCAGTTATCGGTTGATGGTGTGCGTGTTGGTTTCACTAGTAAATTCTTGTTTCTAGACTGCCTCACTCGCGAGTTGAATGCACTAACTTCGCATCCCATTTTCGCAACTTTTTGCTCGTGGCTACGTTATCGCGCAGCCAAGGAATTTGTTGTCGTATACTTATCTCGACGATGAACAATTGCGTGCGAAAGCTGACGCACCTTTCCAGTTTCAGTTTTAAGCTGTTGCTTAAAAAGTAACATGTATGAAAAGCAGAGCAAATGCATTTCATGGCGTCTATGAAAGTTGATTTGATTTAATTGATTGATGTGGAGTTGAACGTCCCAAAACCACCATATGACTATGAGAAGCACCATAGTGATTGATTGATTTGTGGGGTTTAACGTCCCAAAACCACTTCTGATTATGAGAGACGCCGTAGTGGAGGGCTCCGAAAATTTTGACCACCTGGGGTTCTTTAACGTGCGAAGCACCATAGTGAAGAGCTCCAGGAATTCCGACCACTTGGGGTTTCTTAACATGGTTCCAAATATGTTCGTAAATGTTGCGCAATAAATAAACCTGAAATGTTGTGGCAGTGTTCATGTTCTGATGCAACAATTTTGAGACAGCGTGGATTGAATTGTTCTGGAAATTTAGAGTGTGCCTTCCTGCTAGGTTTACGCAACACGAAAGGTGTGGTCTTGGAGCGCAAAGTTTGTGCGTGTTCTCTGCAAGAAAGACGCGTGGATACATTGCAAAGAAAGCAATTCGCGTGAGTATTTATCGCATGAAAGCTTAATTTCTTCGCATATTTGTAAACAAACCTTGGTTCGGCGACATTAAAGCCCACGTACTCTTACCCGCGAAACTCTTGCACTTCAAGACTACATTTTTCACGTAGCGTGAACAAAGCAGGAAGCCACAATCGAAATTGCGAGAACAGATGAATTCATGCTGTCTGAATAATATTGAATCAGAACCTAAACAACGCCCCTGCATTTCAAAAGTATTGTGAAACTTTTACAAGCGCCATGAACGTGGGTTTGGTCTCTTTTTATACACGTCATTTCTTTTAAGTAGCAGCTGAAAATTCAAACTGGAAAGTTCCGTAAGCTGTCGTACGCATTGGTTCATTGTCGAGATAACTGTACTACAACGAACGCCATGGGCACATGCGATGGCTTAGCCAAGAGCGAAAAATGGCCAAACGGGATGCGAAATCAGAGAACACGACCCGCCGGTCAGGCCGACAGGAAACAGAAAGTAACTAGTGAAACCGAAACGTGCTTTCTCTATCGGCAACTGCAGCAACCATATCAGTTGAAGTGCCTGGCGGCGCTGAAATCAGTTTCAGTGAGCAAGGCCACGCGTCGCAGCGTTCAAGTTAGAGGTGCTAACGGCTGCACAGTACTCCGCTTATTACAGAAGTGATTGCTGCATTCACAAAAGATTTAATTGTCGCAATACCACAGACAATAGTCATTTAGAGTGCAGAAACACCGAGCACGTCAGTTTAACGAAAACTCAGTCAGACAAATACCGTTTTTGAGGCAGCTTGCCCTCCGATTTCGCACTATGGCTGCTGCTTTCATCAACGAAGGTGGCATAATTAGGAGGAGGAAGAAGAAAGAAAGACAGGGAGGTTGTGAGTTCTGAGGTCAATATAATTAGGAGTGACTATTATGAAGAGCAAGAGGAAGTTTGTGTCATTGAGAAAGTACGAGGTCAATTTCAGGCTGTTCTAACCTTCGATGTCGGTCAACTTTTTTGTACCTTATTGCAATTTTATTGTGCAGAAAATTCGTAAAATCATGTATTCACATCAACAACATTTTTATTTGGGGAGGCTGCTACACTATTAATCTATTCTGAAAACGCTTTATCGAGGAAAATCAATTCTAAATTATAAAACTACAAACGCCTTCGCCCACGATATCACTGTTTCATATATCACTTTTCCTGCCGAACAAATGCTTGCTTGCCTAAGATATCCAATGAAGTGTTCGATACAAAATTCTTAGCTACTGAGTATAGCATTCAATGCTCTCACCACCTTCTTGGTGTGAAGAATTCGCTATCTACGTATATTTGTTTTAAAAGTATATGAATGTTTCACAGTGTCCTGGATCAAGCATTGCGTATATGTCTAGGAGTGCCTCAAAGTGGATCAACAATTACGATTATCACCATCACAAAGAACTGCCCCATCATGACATACATTGGTGTTGAAGTGCTCAGGGCACATATACAACACCTCACTCAAACTCCTCGCCATCACCTAGCCTCCCTACCAGCGGACCTACCACGCACATATTACTGCAAAACAGTGAGCGCACATGGTGAGGCAATGCCAACTTTATTCTAACATGCCGCTACACTTGTGACTCCTCCATGTTGCTTCGCTCAACCAAGTAATAATATTACAATACTTGGCGTCCAGAAAAAAAAACTGATTTGTCGTCACCGGCTCTTAAGGAGCTCACACAACTTCTTTTGTATGAAAAATACCTAGACTATACTCATATACACTGACAAATCCGCACGGTTCAACGACTCAACAAGAGCAGTTGTGATACCTTGGTTGGTCACGACAATTCAATTCAAGACATTTCACGCAACAACATCAACGGCAGCAGAATGGGCAGCCCTTCGTACCACGTTATAATTCATCACTGATACACCTACACGCAAGTGCACTATTTTCTGCGACTTCAAGGCTGCACTGCAGTTTCTTATATCAGCCTCACGCCGAGAATCGCAGGAGCAATAAGCTGGTACTAGAAACAGCAGAGGCTTCCACCACTTAACTCAAAAAAGGCATCAAATTACATTTTAGTGGTTACCCAGTCACTGCGGAATCATCGGCACGGCGCGCCGATCAAGCTGCTCGTACAGCCCACGCTGAAAACGATGAACTGCTACTACCGCATTTTAGAACCGATGCTGCACGGAAACTCCTCTGGCTTGCTCGCCCACAAACCACATCACGATAGAATCAGCCGCTCTTCAAGCATGCCCGACTGTACTGGCCTGACCCTACGTTAAGTCTCGACGTACCGTCGAGACTTCGCCGAGCAGAGGATTAAATTCGTCTCGTTTCTCGTAGGAAACAGCATACAGCCTCGCAAACGCTCCTGTGGCTGAAAACCAGCCCAGTATCTCGAAGGAAAAAAGAAACGGAAGGAATAAACAATCTCAACTTTCAAAGTGGTTTGTCTCAAAGTAACTTTCTCTAACTGGTGAATAATGTTGACGTCATTGCCATCTGCAATACTACAAGGAACATAGCAATGTGCAGCTAGGCGTAGACAGCAGGACTAGTGTACTATGGCATGTCCACGTTTATTTTTAGGACACTTCTAAGACCCACTAGAGGAATCTAGAGTGCGCCATTTCTACGTCGGTATTTCAATGGGCTTGACCACCCACTTGTGGTTGTAGTGAAATAAGAAATTGACTCAAAGATATTTGAAGATGCCCGGCTTTGTCATCAGAACCAAACCAAGAGGAGACAGAAAGCCGTGGAGACGGAGTAAGATCGAGCTGAATGCCTCGAGAAGCGTAACCATACAGAAAACTAATACAAACAATAAAAATAACCGTATAGTTTTCGCTACACACACCCAGGCGTAACAGCGTTAAGCCACAACCAATTTTAGGCACCCCTATCAATCTTGCAATGCACACCTGAGTGTTAAAACTACGCCGCCTTTTACTGCGCTTTTGTAGGATTCGACTGTTTTCTTAGGGGGGCTAGACTTTTTCTATCCGTTTGTTGAAGGTCTCTATTGGTGTGCGTATATAAACACACACAAAATTGAATATCTTTAGAGGGAGCTCCTAAATACATGCCCGCAACCATGATTTGCTCAGCAGCGAGCCGTGACGATGACGTTTCGTGGAGCGATGGGCCGTTGGCATTTTCGAAGACGTCGACTTATCATACACGTATTTTTGCAAAGAAGTTGAATGTCTATCATTATTTATCTGAAATGGGCGATGAAGAACCACTGGCATATCATACAATATTTTCAAAATCCTTGTGCCTTGCTGATTGTTATCACAGATAACTTTTGATGAAGAAATTTGGAAAAGAACTTCCTGCAAATTTCGCTAATCAGCCCGACAGCGCGTGATTAATTGAGGGCTGCAATTAGTGAAAAAAGAGTACGCGTAACAAATGCGCAAGTACAGTATTTCTCAGCGTTTTGAATATTTAGCATACATTGGCCACCTGCTTTCATCAATTCGATGCTTGGAGCTTAGTACCATGCTTTTGTTTTTATTTTTTTGCTATTGTGTGTGTCGCTCTTGCCAATTTTGCTTATCATCGGCGGTGATATTCGGCCAAAGTCGCAAGCTGTAACGGGCATTAGCAACAGTATGATCGAGGCAGCTTTAAAGAGGCACCTGTTGCGACTTTCAACAACCCCACTTTACTTTTTGCTTAAATGCTGAAAAATGTCCTCTGCACTCATAATGAGACTTGCAAGCCCTAAGCACTTTGCAAGGACCTTGTGTAACTACCTACCTATGATTGGGCAAGCAGCTGTGATATCAGGCTACGGGCTTATCACATAGATTAACCTGAACCGCATGGAAAAATCTTTTACGTAAGACATACAAGCCGAGGATAGAAGGGCGTTTGTTGTACGATCGTATGTTTCGCAAAAAATGTAGCGGTGATGTAACGCATGTAGCAACAATGGCAGAAGACGGAATTCCTGAACGCTGTCAATTTCAAAAAACAACCAGTGCATGTGAGAGCGTGCGTCTTTGACTAAACGAAATAAATTTTTTAACGGAGAAGCGGTTCTATTAGCGGCTCGAAATAGGTCCTTCAGGTTGCGAATGAAATCACACTGATTATCCAAAGACTGAAGGATGGCATAATGTAGAGGGCACACACGTCTACCGCTAATCGTGTACGCTCTTAAAACCAGTGAAATCAGACTATCACATTCAGTGACGCAGAGAAATCTGGGCTACACTTTCAGACAGGTGATGCAAATGATCCGAAATAGGTCATGTTCGACGTCAACCCTAAAGTATTGCTTAAAAAACTTGCCATGTTGGAATAAAGTCATCGTGGAGCGTGTATACCAAAGCGCACTGACTGTAACAACTGCATGAACGCGTGTCGTGACAAACTCAAATATAGCAGACTGCCTGGATGCACGCGATACAGCATTCGCTTCACAGAAGCAGTACCACATAGGAAGGTGCCGGAGTTGCTACTCCTCCAACATAATAATTGTGCAACCAAGCTGGCATCGCGCCAGTTTTCTAGCAACTGGTCATTGCACTTCCTGCCGATGCGCTTGCGGGTCTTTCTTCTCTGTCGGGCAATTTATTTCATTACGCTCAGTGCATAGACCTCTGGTCTTGAAGGTAACAAGCGCACATACGTGGCACTCTTGTGCAGCCCGCTTCATTTCAATCAACTATCACAGATGAAAGTTTGGGTGCACGTTTAAGAACCCCAGGTGGTCGAAATTTCTGGAGCCCTTCACTACGGCGTCTCTCATAATCATATGGTGGTTTTGAGATTGAGATTTGAGAGATTTATTTATTTTCTGTACGTGCAACAGAAAAAACGAAGCAAAAGCAAAAGGCTACATACATAGGGACGTTAAACCCTATATATCAATGAATCACAGATGGAAAAATGGATGTGTTATTGGTATTTATAATGTACGTCTGAATATTGTGTGGACTGCCCACGTGTGTAGGAACTACATCTCCAATCATAGGCAAAATAGTAGCGTTTGTCCACACAGACGGCTCTCACACCCTTGCCTGGTGGTGCCGACGCAGTTAGAAGTGATGCTTCACGAGCGCAGAAAAACAAAATGCATGGCACAAGCAACTTCTTGAAAAACTACGCAGTTGCTCATGTGCTTCTGCATCATGAGTGTGATTGTTCAAAGAAGCAAAGTTACAGGCCATTTGCGGACTACCTGCATTCGTGTAATGGTTTTCAGCGAAAGGTGGTCGTGTGCCGGCCAACATTTTGCGCAAACACAAGAGTGAAATAAGGATCACAGCGGGGACGTGGGGAAAAATGTTGTTGGAACGCGTGTATTTTTCCTCGGCAGTTGAATGGATACCTGTAATCGATAGCAGTGAAATGAGCAATACTGTTACAAAATATATTGAAAATGAAAGCTTGAAAGCATTGCTTCGTTGTTCTCGTAAGCCATGTGTATTTAGGCCAAATACTCTATGCCACACTTATTCATTTGTAAGTGTAAAAACACACGCAAAGTGAAGCCAACTTACACAATCGAGCTATTCCTGATGTGACGAGCAGTCATGACTTGCTATGGCCAGCCGGTAGTACAAGGGTGAAGGGTAGAGTCCTTGCCTATCACTTCAACCCGTTCTCATTCGTCGTTTCTTCATTCAGATGTTCGTCTTTTTCAAATATTTCTAATTCCAAATTTTCCCGCATGACAGCCGTTACATAATTACAAGGCATGGACTTGTGGAGGCTTATGTATATATGTTTTTGTACCTGTTTTTTAAACCTATAGGTCTATTTAAATTGGCTATTCCTGAGGTTTCAAACGTGTTGAAACGCGGGCACCGTCGCTGAGCAAAACCTTCGTCGACGACAGCTAAGCTTAAGCCATGGGTTTGCCACAAGCGTTTCTGAAAAAAATCCGATTTTCCCAAAAAAAGTAGGATATCTTTGTATCATATGCAATCAAGGTTTATGACAGACAACTGATACCTGTACGTTCATAGATAAAGTCACAGTATCTTCTTCGCGGAATTCGAAAATATTGGTCTTTCACATTTGTAGCATACCAGTCACTAAAAAGAACTTTTTGCAAATGTTTCATCTTGGTAAACTGAATCAGATTCCAACTATTTAAATGTTATTGTTCCAATGAATGAGAACATTTTCGAGTCTTCTTGAGTGAAAAAGAGCATAAAGAAAAAAATCCTTATTTCTGCCTAACGAATCGACGAAAAAGTATTGCTGCTTTTTTTTTGCCAGACAAGCACGATATTTCTTTTACTCGTTTGCACTGCGGATTCATCTTTTTGTCGTATATAGAAGTAACTGGCTGGAAATTTCTGCAAGCTTACCGTGTATAGCAAAAAGCAGTAAAAGGAAGGTCCAAGGGGTCATCATGGTTTCAGCAAGTGCTTCCTTTCGTGTGAAGCACACAATACTGCCTTGTTGGTTTTAAGCCACGTATGGTGTGCGTTCGAATGTTCGGCAAGCGTCCCCTTTCTGTTGTTGCTCTGCGCCTTAAAAAACAAAATAAAACATGCTCGACGCTAAACAGTGTGTTTAGTTCGCTCTTTTATCATTTTGGGTGCACACGTGCCGGCGAAGAACAAAGGATGAGATATTTTGGGTACTTTGTCTGACAGCTAGTCCGCTGTTGTAATCTTTGTCCTATGTATACTTGTATCTGTACTTGGCCCTTTGACAACAGTGTTTTTTCGGCCTTGCACGTGTATAATGTAGTTTACTACAAAAAAGTTAAGCCATAGAGATGTGAAGGTTGACGAATTATTTAGTACGATAAGCACTAGAGAGTCTGCAACATGAAATATTTTATAGTATTCTTTTTGTTTGTTTACAGGCCTGCGAGCGGACTAAACAGAGAACAGAGCAAGATATCGAAGTGGTGTCTTACAATTCCCACTGCACAAGAAAACGTTTTTTGTTCAGGGTTAAAATAAGCGGCCCGTCACTGCAAGAACCGTAGTCATACAAGTCATACAAACACTTATTTCAAAGCCGGTTCTCCTCCCTTATTTCACTATGTATGTTTGCTGGCGCCACCGAAGCCGCGGATGCTGATAGTGGAATAAATTATTACGCAGATTGAAACATACAAAGCAGAAGCAGTCATTTCTTTGCGCGTCCACCTATTGCAGCTATCATATTCGCTTTTCGCCCCACAATAATGCGTTTGAATCAAGCAGTACATTTTAAAGGCCATGCCTTTGCAGCCAAAACAATTCCTTATATCTTACTTGTACTTCCAAGTCCATGCAACATATGCACTTAGAAGTCGAGAAGGTATCATAAATATTTAGAAGAAAAACACATACTTTATCTCCCGGAAACGTACTATTCATATAATATTTTTCTGAAGAGCATTAGCATGCCTGCTAGAAAATTTCGAATAAATAGTCCTTGCAGAGTTTTTAGCAGCTGAGGAGAATTTTTCAAACATTTGTTGCTCTCGCCGTGTCACTGGTCTTACTAGCCAGCTTGTGAGTACTCCATTAGAAGTTCCCGTGAACGCTTAGCGTTCGTTGGAACAACGCATTCGGTATGGCGCACTCGCACGTACCTTTTGCTCGACAGCGTCAAGGGAAGCGCGACGTTCCTACGCAATAGCCTGTGCAACTCGCTACTAATTCGAAAGGTGACCGAGGAGGAGGCGTTCACCTAGACAGCGAGAGCTA
Organism: Rhipicephalus microplus; assembly: GCF_043290135.1. Classification (NCBI taxonomy): domain Eukaryota; kingdom Metazoa; phylum Arthropoda; class Arachnida; order Ixodida; family Ixodidae; genus Rhipicephalus; species Rhipicephalus microplus. The sequence goes on from NC_134702.1 coordinate 193,362,294, forward strand.
CGAAAATAAATCGTACATAAACTTTTGCAAACACAGAAAGTTATAGTTGTCTTAGTAGTTTATAGTAAACGTATCCTATTTGAACAAAAACCCTTGGCATCAATAGTATAGCAATGATTTCGATCGCCACGCTGTAAGTTACTATGCCTATAAATGCAATAATCTACCCCCAAATGCCAAAAATTGCCACCTTTACTGAGAGATTGTCGTTACCAGAGAATATTGACATTTTAGTGACTAGACCACAAATAACATGCAAGTGAGATCGACTGCATGAAACACGGTGAGAAGCATAAATGCTCTTGACCACATCCGCAATACCACTTCAGGGTCCACAAAGTTGGCTGCAAGAAATGAGGGAAGATTTTTTATTATTGTAGGCAGGGTAGTAGTTTTGAGAGCCGAAGACAGCCGGTAATTTAAAATGCCTCGAAAATTTTTAATTTTTTATGTGTTTCTTTACTAAGAGCCATTAGGTCCTGCGCTAGAACACATAGTAACTAAAAATCGGAGCCCACTAGGGAGAGAGCCCGACCCCTTAAAAGCCCCGCCGCGGTGGTCTAGTGGCTAAGGTACTCGGCTGCTGACCCGCAGGGCGCGGGTTCGAATCCCGGCTGCGGCGGCTGCATTTCCGATGGAGGCGGAAATGTTGTAGGCCCGTGTGCTCAGATTTGGGTGCACGTTAAAGAACCCCAGGTGGTCTAAATTTCCGGAGCCCTCCACTACGGCGTCTCTCATAATCATATAGTGGTTTTGGGACGTTAAACCCCACATATCAATCAATCAATCAACCCCTTAAAAGTGGAGGAACAGTCAGCGTAATTTTAATAGTCACAATGTGCACTGTATAACTTGTAGGGGTGTCCAAAAACTAGTAGTGGCGAAACTAAGGTATGTCTGGGTGTTCGTAGCGAGAGTGACCTGGTCAACCTCATCGTTTTGCTTGGTTCTCTGAACGATTGCACTTCTCAAGGCATGCAGCTCAGTCTTCCTCCATCTCCTCGGCTAGCTACCTCTTGTTTGTTTAATTACGAAGCATGACATCTTTCAATCTCGATGACTCAGTTTCTATATGTGTCGAATAATCCCGCCGAGCCTCCTCTTCTATTATGTGATGGAACGTGGGCTCTTCCTCTTTTGCTGAAATGTGGTTTCAACAACTCCAGCTCTAATATGCCAGCTGAGGTGGTTCCTCTTCCCCGTAACATGCACCACGACCACCACAATAAATGCTGAGGAGCTCGTATTAGAACTTTACACCAATGTTACGGCTCAAACCTGGACGCCGTATGGGTAGACGCAGCCTGCATGAACGATGAAGCGCTCGCGTTTACGGTGGAATTGATTACGCTTTATATCGTAGCTGTATGCCCGTCTTCATTGTCACAGCCAGTGATTGAAGGCTTTGATCCAACATGCCCTGATTGTGGTGCCACATCTATGTTAGACCACGTGATTACGATGAATTCAGAAGGCAACTACGTGCCCGAAATTTTTTTTCTTTCGGAAATCTTCTACTGTTTCACGGTTTTCATTGCAGTAAATCAGCAAAATTTTTTTCAGATATATTCGCGATGGTCACTAAAATAGCTAGAATGTTTGGCGTAGAATGGACCTTTAGTGAATCAACCTTTTAAGTTAAAGACATCTTGGCCGTCTTCACTATAATTCCGTTAATCACTACAATCATACAATTCCGTTAACAATAAAGATCTGTACACAATTTTCTACACGCATTGCTGTCAATCTTACGGCACTGAACTAACTCAGGCTCAAGCTAGCCCTTCACATTATTATCAGGGAACTCATAGATGAGCTTTGCCAACCACAACATCTTCGCCTCACGCAAACCAACGCTGATCGGCATATTTTGCGTTCTCTTAGAATCCAGGTACCTGTCGATGATCCGGCATCAGTACACATTCCAGAACCTCTGCACAGTGAACTCCTCATTGCACTACACATACCTGCCAGTGAAGCGGCATTAGCTCCATACGAAAATGTCTGCACAGCCAACTCCTCATTACACCTCCTCCCCGTAACATGCACCACGACCACCACAATAAATGCCGAAGACTCGTACTAGAACTTCACACCAATGTTACGGCTAAACCTGGACGCCGTAAGGGTAGACGCAGCCAGCATGAACGATAAAGCGCTCGCGTTAACGGTGGAATTGATTACGCTTTATATCGTAATCGTATTCCAGTCTTCCGTCTCACAGCCAGTTCGTTGAAGGCTTTGATCCAAGATGCCCTGATTTTGGTGCCACATCTACGTTAGACCACGTGATTTGGCTGCACCCCTCGATACAAAGTACTCAGCGCTTTACCAAAGAGGAGTGAAGTTTGCCCTAAGCAGCGCAGAATTTATAGATCGACTCAGGGTGGTTCAAAGGGCCCACGACGTGGCGATGACCCTCGGCCTGTCCGTCCTGACGTGGGAGCAGCCCGCAGCTCTATTGGCTTGAGGTAGTGTTCCTCAGAACCTCAATAAATTCGTGTGGCTCTCTGTCTGTCCCTGATAGACACACACACACACACACACACACACGCACACACACACACACACACACACACACACACACACACACACACACACACACACACACGCACGCACTTCCTCCAGACACTTGTCCGGAAGCTGAAGAGGGAGTGCCATTGCCTCGGCATTTATTAACACAGACGCACGATATATTTTCACGTTTATGACGAAAACGTTGGTTTATTAGGCTCGTTGGCTGGACTAGCGAAGCATATTTGCTAAGGTCTTGTTGCGGTGAGATAATTGACGTTTTTTGGCGTGAAATGAAGCAGCAGGAAATAAACACGTAGTTTATTTCTGACAACAAGCTACAATGCCTAGACTTTGAAAATGCTTTTCTTGTGTTGACCATGTATATTTGTGGTACAAACCACGCTCAAGTAAAAACCTTCTTTGTTTTTCGTCCGCCCAATCTAGAGCTAGTCAAGTGAAGCCTCGTTTTTTTTCTGCCTAAAAGCAGCTCTAATTCGCTTTTGTCACGACCAGATAGAATGCAGCTTTTTGCTTCAAGTTCACCACCTTCAACCAGCAGGCTTTCCTAATCGCCTGATAACTTCCTTGTCGAAACTCTCTTAACGTCACAAAGAGTGTCTGATAAGAGACAAAGCGACCGCTAACTCAACAAGCCTCAATGTAGCAAGGCTGTTATACCCTACGAACACGAAGTTTCCCATAGGCTAATGAAGGTCACTGACAAATAGGTTTAAGAGTTGTGTTCTGCGCACGCGACAAGGTCGCTGTGCTGTTTTACAGGGTCAACAGCAAAGGACCTAAGAAAGAAGCATGCACTAAAAACATGCTATTTGCCATGTTGAATGTGTTTTAGCGATTCTCTACAAGATAATATTTGCTAGTGAGCTCAGTTACATTGGCCAAACAGGGCGACGCATGAATGATCAGTTCAGGTGCACGCTAGCTCTCTAAAAGGCTCCATTCTCCGCCACTTGGTAGACCATTGTGATAAGCCTTGTTGTCAGCCAATTCTTGACAACTGTTTGGCCACGGGGCGATATAAATGTTTGCGCGAGCACAAGATTAGTGAAGCCTTACACATTCAACAACTTGGTGCTTCTTGTGTAAGCATACCCTCCATTTTTCTTCACAGCTGTGAAATTCGTTACCTTGGGTCCACTGATATGACCGGTTCTTAATAAGGTATGCTGTATGGCGCATGTATGTACAACTCTGCTCATGTTGCGTGGTTATGCGCAGATTCTGTTTCCTATATATTGCACTTGGTTTGCAATTAACTTTTGTTGTTAGATCAGCGCTCCGCTCTCGTCTCTTCTATCCCGTCTTGTCGTTTGCGCTGTTAAGCACTTTATTCGTCTACGATGCACCACAAACCAGCCCAATCAAGCACTTTGTTAAAGTATTGGAGATGTATGTGCCAGTGAAATTGCACTAATAATACTGAGATTCAAACAATTACCACAAGAACCTTAGCTCAACATGTAGATGAACTTTGGTATAAAAAAAAGATGAGTACTTTTAAAATAATTTTCTGCAAACAACACTGAAACGACATTCCAATAAATTAAGAAGGCAACTACGTGCCCAAAAATTTATTTCTTTCCGAAATCTTCTACTGTTTCACAGTTTTCATTGCAGTAAATCAGCAATTTTTTTCAGATACATTCGAGATGGTCAATAAAATAGCTAGGAAGTTTGGCGTAAAATGGCCCTTGAGTGAATCAACCTTTTCAGTTAAGGACATCTAGGCCGTCTTCACTATAATTCTGGTAATCACTACAATCAAACAATTCCGTTAACAATAAGCATCTGTACACAATTTTCTACACGCATTGCTGTCAATCTTATGGCAAACTGATACTCATACGGGAAAAATAGGTATATAGGTCATATAGCTCGAGATGAAGACTTTCCCATCAGAGCAATGTTCCTAAAATGCACAAGATATTCGGTGCACCCTATGAGTCGCGTCCACGACTGCTGCAACCCTTTGAGTGAGGTCGTGAGCCCGGAACAGCTGCTTTCAGGTTGTGAACAGCTGCTTTCAGGTTTCAGATGCAGCACTGCATATTCAGCCCCATGTAGTGTGCTGTCCTTTTAACATTCCGCATGTAAAACATGCACAACATTCAACTAAGTATTTCAAAATACTGGGAGCAACCTAAACCTCATTATGATGTATCATGTAATAGAAAGCTCTGGCTCCCCCACTGCAGCTTTACCACTATGAACGTTTACGTTTACAAGCATCTGTGCATATTAATGTACGATTGCAAGTGCCATGTTTGAGTCTACAACATGGTTCATCGAGCACCTTAGGAAATGTACGTGGTGGTGAAAAAGTGCTTCTCTTGTCAATCATGCGCCTATCAAGAAGTTTGAAATATACCGGGACGCTCAAATTTCAGCGTTTATACCAAAATTTCTTGTTTAGCTAGAATACCATAACCAACAAGCCACTACAATGGGTGACACAAAAAGGTATAGAAACCTAGTCACACAAAAAAGTAGCAATAATTATCATTTACTTTGAAGGATCCTTTTGTAGACATGTACACACCACAGATGTACAATCTACTGCGTGAAACTAGTGTAAAGCATCGAGCATGCCCCAATCTGACGAGATCAACAGCACTTATACAAAGACAACTGCTACTGGAAGCACAGCGCTGTGCATTTGTGAAAGCTCAGCTCTCAATTTCTTCTCTAGTTACATAAATTTGGTATACTGGATAATTTTATATTATGTATTTCACAGGTTGCTTATTGGTGAAGAAAATGAATACTTTAGGCCACGAGTAAGGCTGACTACTCTTAAAAATATTAAGACATGCTATCCTTATTCTCCTTCGAGTGCGTGCATGAGCAGCTTTCTCACAGTTGAGTTTTTAAATCATAAAAATAGCGACGCAGCAGACAATTTATCATAAAAAAGTTACATAGATGCTCAATAAGCTCTTAACTGCTAGACATTAAATATATAATAATTTTGAAAATGCATGACTTATTGCAGAAGTAGATAACAAGAATATACGCATTGAGGAATTATTAGTCAGATTAGTGTGTTTACATTCCTAAGAATGAAACCTGCACAGACAAAACGCATGAAACAGACAAGAACTGTTAGGTCTGCCTTCTTTTACTCACAGCCACCTGTGTCTTCATCCTCTATTTGTTTTTTGTGAGCATGTTTTTAGTGGCTAAATATGCCTACACCATTGTCATCTGTGCTTTATCAGTGTAACTGAAAGTTTTGTGTGGGTGTGTGTAGGTACACTTTGGCTAAACTTTGATATGTAATCACAGCGCGAGAACCATTCACCAAAATACATAGAAATTTTCATTCTACAATTTTGTATGAACCGCACTACAACGGTGCAAAAATGACAAAAATATGTGTGGAAGTGAGTTTGGCTATTCAAGTCCTTATTAAAGCATATCAATATTTCTAAAGCCTGATTATCTACGATATACATGTATAGATATAAACGAACCTAACAAGGCATAAAGAAGCACGGATTGCTGACCAAACAAGGTACATATAAATTCTTTGGTTAGCTGCACGATTTTTAACAAAACAAATGTCATGCCACTGCAATGGACAGTCATCAAAAGGGTACTGACACATATTTTAAATATTTTTAACTGCTGCTTTAAGTAGCGTATTTGCTCGCATCATATACGCACCCCCAACTTAAGTCGTTAGCATCTTGATTTTTTTTTTCGCGGAATGAACGCGCCCCATTTGTCCACTGCAGTACCGCTTGCAACTGGAGCCTCCTTTCCCGTTGATCTGTTCCGTTGTGTATTATTATTATGCCACTCCTTTCGCCCACCTTGGCTCACTCACCCCCCCCCCCCCCTCTTTTTTTTTTCACCCGCTGCCGCGCGTCCTAAGGTCTACGTGCGTGCGGCACATCCCCCCGTTCTTTTTTTTTAACCATGCACCAAAATACATTCCCGAATGACAGAAAGTGCAAAGTGCTCGCCCTGTAGTTGTTCGCCGTGGAGTGAAAGGTTATAATTCCGCCTTGTTACCGTGCATCACAACGATGCTTTGCGAAATCCTGTGCATGCTACAGAGAACTCTACGATCTAGAACTGACGAATAAAATGAACGGCAGTCAGATGTACGTACGGAGCTTGCCTGACAAATTAGCAGCTACAGTAGTTGGCCGCTAGCGAGTAACGCCATCAGTGCAGCATGGCACTGCATGTTTAGTAGGGTGATGGATTGCAAACATTCTTATGTTGCCATCATGATTTGCACAGTCAGGAAGGTGGAGTTTCTGATTCACCGCTGCATAATCATTTAGTATAACTGCCAGTAGCGTTTGTGTCACAGCCATACTCAGCCATAAGACGCGATCGAAACTTAAAAGTAAAAAAAAAGAATACAGAGGTGCACGTTTCAACGCTCAAGCATTCGACATTGCAATATTTACTTCGACAGCTATGCCATTTGGAACTTAGTCGTGAAACTTGGATTCTTGTTGTGGCTGTGAGTATCAGCGCACCCTGGCCATTTCCCCTCGCTGGTCAAGCTGGACCTTGTTGAAGGCATGCGGCGCTCCATAATATCGCCAATGAATGCACTACATGAATTCCACGAGAAAAAATATCCATTTATTTTAATTTTGCTTAAGGCTAATATGTATTGAACACAACAACAGTGACTTACTAGCGCGAAAAATATTAACGCATAAGAGTACGGGAAGTGCAACTCGGTCTTCATGATTTCGCAGCTGATTGTTCATTTTCACCGTCACTGACTGTCACTCTCAGTGTTTTCTCAGTCTACTACGTCCAATAAAATGCTCATTGACCACTTCACTGACGAAATTAATTTGAATAAGTTCCTCCACCGAACAACTTCAACTTTTCCACGCCATTTGTATCAGAGAGATGTCAGGGCGTGGAGGACACTACACTTTCAAATCGATGAACATGCAAATCTTTTGCAGTGTGCTGCAACGTACAAAAAAACATGCAAATAAAGGCGGCCCAGTGGTGAGAGCGCCAGAGGCGAAGTACGACATTCAGAGCACTCGGTCTACGACAGATCATTTGAATGGCTGAAATCTCTCCCGCACGATTCATAACAGCCCTTGTGTGCTGAAAGTGAAGGCAACTGATGTTCAGGTAGGGCAAGTTTGAGATTCCTTGCAATATAAATGCATTTCGCGAGCCGGTGCACTGTGTTTTGAAGTTAATGTTAAACAAAACACTGATTGATCGAACAATATTTAGGGTCTAACGTCCGAAAGCTACCACATGTTTACAAGAGACACCTTAGTGCAGGGCTCCGGAAGGAGTTTTTTAACGTGCACCCAACTCTGAGCTTACGGGCCTACAACATTTCGCCTCCATCGGGAATGCAGCCGCCGCAGCCAAGGTTCGATCCCACGACCTGCGCGTCAGCAGCCGAGTACCTAGCCACTAGACCACCGCGGCGGAGCGAAAATACCTTACGTAAATCACTCTCACGCACTTATCTTCTAGCTCAGATTTTTTTTTCTTTAGAATCACTGGTGGTCAAGTTTTGGGCTGGGACGTTTTACTTCAACGCTGACGAATGCTACATGAGAGCGAAACAGAATGAGTTTTGACTGAAAAGGTGAGGTGGTAACAATTCACAAACTGTGACTACAGAAACGTCGGGAAGCTGGTATGCGTACGCTGTGGGTTATCATTGAAGGCGTGAGTTGTCTAGTGTAATCTTTAAAGCCTCGCGTCTCCTAAGTACGAATCAGATTCATCGTGTCAGATAGAGCCGAGTTTTTTGATGGTGCAAGAACCATACAAAGTCGTAGTGCTCATTTGTTCCTAACACATTGGCACGAAGGCTACCTGAGCCGAGTACGGAAATGACTTGATAGAGCTTTCAATGTGTCGTCTACTTAGCCTCATCGAGACGATGTTCCATAATTCAGCTTGGCGGCATGACAGTCTATCGGCAGTGTGAATAGGGCGACGTGTCAGCTCCACTATTTCACCCTTAAAGTCTCTCAGCAGCCAACAGGACGCCTTCTGACGCAAGTTTTGTACTCACACTTTTTTCTTTCCTTCCATGCTACCTCATTGTCACCCTCGTTTTCTGAACTCAGCCTGTAATTTCAGCCTTGAACCTCATGCTTCTCCGATCCACAAGCTCTCTCTCTCTTACAAAGCCCAGCACATCCTCCGACGTGAGCCCTCGAGCGCGTAAAGGGCTTGGAGGGCTGGGAGACCTTCGTTGAGACCCCGGTGAGTAGACAATGGTTGCCAACCGGGCTGCCAGTGTCATGCACAACCACCAAATAACCGCTTTAGTGCAGGTGAAGGGGCATACGGGGACCTGGGAGCTTGCGTGCTCCATAGTCCTCTGTTTTAACAGTCTCACCTACTATATCTTGGTGTAGACATACATACATACGTTCATGTATGTATGTATGTATGTATGTATGTATGTATGTATGTGTGTGTGTACGTACGTATGTATGTATGTATGTATGTATGTACGTATGTATGTATGTATGTATGTATGTACGTATGTATGTATGTATGTATGTATGTATGTATGTATGTATGTATGTATGTATGTATGTATGTATGTATGTATGTATGTATGTATGTATGTATATGTGCATGTAGGTATATATGTATACATACATACGTACGTACATATTTGTTTAAAAGTAAAAACCTGATTAAAGGCATATAAAGTAAGCTAGAAGAGGTTTTATATCCGGAATGGGATACTGGTCATTGTCATTGGAAAGTTGAGCGTATCTAATATCTGAACAATATAGAAGCTATGCTATGCATTTTAGTAACTCCAAAAAGTGCCGTGCTTTATTTATTCCGGATGATTGTAGGGAATGAAATTACTGCATCGAAGACAGTGCCACGTATTTTCTCGCAAGTCCTAGTCAGAAATGCGTCCGTAGAATGTCAACTTTTCCTTGGTCGACATTCTTGTCTCGTCGTTTGAATTCGCTGGTGGCTGATTTTTCAAATTCTGCTCTGGCTTTGCACGGTCGTCTTTCAATGTCACATGGACTGATGGTTCACTTTCCAGTTTCACCTGTATTTCGGTTTTTGAAGACGTTTATGCAAGACTAGCCTTCTGGGCGTTAATGAACACTTACGTTCCATTTTAACCTTCAGCTAAAACATCCTCCCAGATCACCAGTCGCGATAAAAACAACACTGTAGCTGCTATTTTACCCAAGTTTATGAAGCGTCGAAAACGCTTTACATTGGTTTAGAAGCTGGCAGTTGTGCCTCAATGCCGTTAAGTTTGTTAAAATTTTTAGGAACGCTTCTAATTTTTTCTCCCGTTGAAATAAAAAAATCCAAATGCGAGTAATATTGTACTTTGCTCGTTTTCTGGAGAGGCGTTCCACCTCTCAGTGTTGTGGTATATTTTATTTGAGCAGTAACACAATTGTTGAATGTGTCGAAGCACAGAACTCGATATGCCTGCGGAACTTATTCGCTAAGCCAATAAGGGAATAAAAAATGGCCGATTATGTAGTGGTTCACTGCCAATGTCGTCGAAAGACAACAGTCTTCAACAGGCTGTACTGCCCGAGTACTGGTGTCATCTGCGGCCACCCGGTATGTTGTTCTCGTACCATTTCCGTCCTCTCATAATAAACACAACAGAGGTTTGTTTAAACATACTTAATTTTACCGCGTTACCACTGCCGGCATCACTCACGATCTTTCACTAGCCACTGGGCTTGTTTCTTTAACGTTTTCTGGACACGCTTGAGATGACAGGCATGGACACACTGGCGCCTTTCCACTGCAATCTGCTTGCCGGTCTTCTCCCAGCGCGCTCAGGGCATGTCTTGCAGATTGTGTAGTAAGCAGAGCGACTGGTAGAAGGCAGCGCCGTGTCGTTCTAACCAAAACCGCTAAAACTCCGTAAAGTAGCGTCGCACGTAGTTATTCCCACGACTCCTCTCTTTTCCCCTTCTATTCACCTCTCCGAGGCCAGTGCCGTCTCGATATTGGCCAGATGCCATCACGCGGGATCACTCGCGGTATTCGTTTGTTTAGAACCTCTCGCGACTGCCATCTTTGCTCGGGAGGTACGGACTCCTTGGGGCGCAACGCATCTGTTTTGAAGGATATGATCTTGTCCTTCTGTGCCCGCTGTCCTGTGAAATACTTTTCACCTAAGAATGACGTCGCAATTTGTTGCCGTGAGTGGTTGTTGCGCGTTCTTCTACAAGTCACAGTTAATTGTGCAGGACGTCGCGATCTCTCACTTAGGTTTCATTATCGCTTCAGCGCGGGCTTTTTTCTTTTGTCCACAATACATGCTTACGTGTTCTGCTTGTCCATATGCGCTGACTGGTATGAGTTCTCGGTACTGGTTTGTGCGCGTAGAATGTACGCGGAAAAAAGCTCGAAAAGATCACAGACTTCGAGTTGCTGTTTTGAGTAAACCAAAGTGGAGTGCAGCAACTCAAATGAAATGGGGTACTCTTCATTATAGTTAGTTGCGTGCTCGCATATTTCAGACCCAATCGCTCTCATTGGCTTTTTTTTTTACGTTGAGCGATCAGCCGGGGGAGGCGCGATGCTAGGGCGTGCAGCTATGCAAAGTGTGCATGCCTTCGAGTCATTGGATTCATGCATCGTTTAGGAACCCTTAATATACGCGTCATTTCACCTGATAGCTTGTTAGCTAATTCATCTTAAAGTTTATATCCGCGAGTGTAGTTCTCGCGAAGTAACCACGTATATTTACACGCTAGTTAATTCATACGCTAGCTCATTCTTAGGCAATATAGTGCGAATTTTATAAACGTCTACAAAGCGCACTTCTGAAATATGACTGGTGCGTCTAACCACTTCACGAAACAAGCACAGCTGTTCGAATGTATCAACTGTGCGCCGTCTGACACATTATTAAGGCTTTAGATGCCACACCAAACGCTGAAATTGGCCGTCGGAGACATTGCCGCCCCGCGTCGACAGCTTCAACACGAGTTCTTGATATCACTGTATGACAGTCATTGGGAGTGCTCTCTGCACATATTGTGTGCCTTTTACCCGGTGACGCTAGCACCACTAAAGCGCTGAGTAAGGAAATACAGTCGAAATGCCGTTTCGGGCGCGCGCCACCTAACAAATAGGTTAGCCATAGCATCCGTACATGAAGGTTTGAGCGTTGTTATTTGAAGTGAAAAGCTTAATAGGAGACGTGCTAAACGATGGGCTAAGAAAAAACGGGTGTTCTCACTAACGATCAGATTTTTACGCCTAAAAACATACTAAAGGGTGGTGCGCACTAAGTTAACATCCGGTCATTGCGATGCCGAGTGACTCAATCAAGGTCTGATCACCAGTACGCGTTGCGGGTGGCACTGAACAGAGCTAATATGTGCTAACGCAACACTTGTTAAGATAATTTTAGGTTGAGTTAGACGATTGGTGCGAATGCTCTCAGCACGCCACCTGCCGAGCAAGCACTCTCTTCGCGTAAGGCCGTCTGCTACGCCGTAGCAATGCAGGTGGCGCGACATTCGAATTGCGAGTGCGAAGGAGAGGAGACCGAGGAGAAACGCGAGCGGAGGAAGATAGTGTCGTTACTTTACGAAGTTCTAGAGGATTTAGTTTTACCGAAACGTAGGAAACACCTGCTTTTCAGATGCGAAGCAGCTCTTTGACGAGCCTGTGTAACGTTGTCTGTTCGTGTCTCCGTATCAACGCGCCCCACCACACTTTCCTAACCGCAGGTGTTGGAGTGGTGACAAGTAAGTCACACCTCTTTCTCAGTGTGGGGTGTGCTACTCTCTCTTTCTCTCTCGCCTGCCACGCGCTCGCTGCGTGCCACTTCTCGCTTTCCACACAGCTCGCAACGTTCGAGCATACATCGAGTGAACATTCTTTTAGCTCGTTTGTATGCGATGGAGAGGACGCCGGAAAGCGAAACTCCTTCGTCCGCCGAAACAAATGCCGAAGCGATTTGGCGCAGTTGTCGCCGACGTTGCGTGTGTTAGCAGAGCTGGTCACATTCGCGAATGGCGACGTCACGCCTGCAACACCAACGAGGCACGAGCCAGGGAAGCCAAATGAAAGCGTCGGTAGTGGAAGACCGACAACACGAACGCGGAGCAAGTCAAGCACGCCAACGACCAGTCTTTTGTCGTGATTATTGCGCAGGTTCACGCTTTCTTTCTTTCCTCTTCTTTTTTTCTTTCTCTTCACCTTATACATATATAGTGGTCACGTTCCCATCGAATTACCAGTTGTTAGTTCACGCTCGTGAGCGTCCTACTTTTTTCCTTCCGCGTGTCTTTGTTCGTGTGCAATTCAGCGCGTCGCAATTGTCAACTGCGTAGAACCAACCAGCTTATACACTGGCCCTTCTGCCTGAATTGGGCATGCACCGCGGTTATTATGGTACCAATAACTAGCTTTTGTAATGGTTGGAGCACTGTACGACCCACTCGTTACACAATTCTCATTGTGTGAGGCCTGTTTGTTTCTTTACTGTTCTATAACGCTTCACTATTCATACTACCACGACTCCTATTCCGACATCAATACTGCCTAAGGCAAGTTTGCAAGCAAGCTCTAAGCACCATCGTGGCTTAGTTGACGGAAAAAAACGGCTTGGCTCAGTATATAGTGGTATGCTGGGCTGGCATGCAGAGGACCCTGGTTCGAGTCCTACATTGTCTTTGGTGTTTTTTTAATGCAGAGTTATTTTTCCAAATTCGTGCTATAGTGGCTACGAACACCAGCGGAGGCGTCTGACAACTACGGCGCGCAAGCGACCTGTGTTGTGATCTCATAACAACTTTCGCTGTAGAAAAGCTTATCAATCTGTGTGGCTTTGTGCGTTGGTTATTCTCAAATACGCCTGGATTCCCAACCTCTACAATCCAGTGGCAAGCCACACGGGGAAGCGTAGGTGCTGCAATGGGCTGGCGCCTCATCACTAGATATGAAAAAATCAACAGTGGCGTTCGCCCTACTCATGAGACCGTCTGTGATAGATTTCTTTTGGTATGGCAAGGTGACTTGGCAAATGAGTTGAGTGGCCCCCACGCAAAGGAGACTAAAGCAATTGCATTTGCTGTATTAAGGAATCCCACTTCATCTTGTAATGCAAGTTTGTCACCAAGACACATGTGACAAAAGAGACTGTTTGGAAGACGTGATTTACGCAAAAACGGCAAAAACGTGGTTTCTTGTCATGCCTCTTTGCATTTCTTCTTGTATTGTGACATTTAATTGTGTATGTGTAAGTCTTTTACTGTGGAGCTTTTCTGAACCCTGACTGCGATTTCGTTTTCTGATCATGGTGTCACAATCTTTTCAGGCACTACTTTTCACGGCTGCCCACGCTAAACAGGAGACAACAGAGCAAGGGTCTGATTTCTCCATTCTTTACGGCTTTTCAATTCATGTGCATAAAAAATTATGTGGAAGCATGATACCAATATTGGCAATTTATTTTGCGTTACATAAAACTATGCAAATTAGGTTCACATATTTTAGCTGGCTATACTTTTACAAGCATTCAAATGCCTCAACGGATTTATTAGAAATCACAGACGATCTTTGCGCGATTTTTATATAACTCTGTCGGGAGTCATGCGTTTCTACGTGTTGTCATCAAAGGATGCCAGATTCAGCTATTCATGTTTGCCATCGTCGGGTACAACGGCAAATATTATTGGAGTTGCTTAAAAAGAACAGTTTGTCATGTCCTAAAGTAATCGCGGAAAAATTAGGCATCGCTTGATTGTCTAGCATAAAATAGCTGTAGAGTAGCTTGGTGCTTGGGTTGGTGTCATTTTACCTCTGTAGTAGTGTAATCGGCAAGAGGCGTCTGACTCCCTCAGATGCGGTAGTGTGATCCTTCGCAACAGTCCTTTCACGCTTCTTAAAAGGGTCAGGGGATTCTCCACAGCACGACCACTGTGACCGACCAAGCGTAATTACTGCTCTTTGAAGAAAGTCGTTTACTTTTCAAGTCAAAGCTTGTTGAAAATAGTTACAGAGGCTTTTTTTACTTATTCAAGTGTAGTGTTGTTCAAGCGCGTGGCATTCCAATGGAGGTAAGAAAGGTGAAAGAAATGTTGTTGAGTGAGGTAACATTTTTGTTTCATATAATGTTTAGCGCACTCAGTGACTCCTTTAGCTTCTTGATTGTATAGATGAAGTCTGCCTTAGGAGAAGCGTTCATGTAGGTCAAGGGTTAATACGGTTACTCGTGTGTTACAGCGTGGTGGATGGCTTTCATGCTCTTGTGAATGTTTTGCAAGTTCATAATCCATGCATCAGCGAGTTGGTTCTTTTCTTTGGTCACAACATTAGTGTGGTTGCGATAGAAAGGAAAGGTGGGCTAGTTCGTAATTCATGATTGTTTTGTGAATTGGGAGTGCGGGGGTTAACACAGACACAAAGCAAAAAAAGAGGCACATAGCTCGTGCTCGAGCTGTGTACGTCCTTTTTGCTTTCTGTCTGTGTTAACCCCTCGCTCTCCCAGTTCGCTGAACAATCATTAGTGTGGTAGTGTGATGGATGAGTGCATGGTACTTGTTTCTTTTAAATTGTGGAGCTACACTCTAAGGCAAAAGGGTGCTAAAATGGTGTGTGGTTCGTCCTTTTGAGAACAAATGGGGCTGCCACAACCATTACTTCCTTTAAGGAATAATGGCATCGGATCTAACAGTTAGTCCCCTCATACAAACAAACTCAAGCTACTAACAATTAGTCCTCACATTTACACCTTAGTGAGTAACCGTTATTCCCACATTTCACCTCGAAGGACTAACAATTTGTCCTCACATTTGCACCTTATACAGCAACTGTTAATCCCCACACTTATATCTTACCGGGAAACCGTTCGTCCGACAATGTGCAACTGTGAGGCAACTGTGAGGGCAACCGTTGGTCCTCAAAATTTCACCTTGTCGGGCGAATGGTTGACTCAAATATTCCAATCGGATGGATATTTTGTCCTCAGTCACGGCAACAACGAAAGACAAAAGTGACGCATCGGAATCATTTATTTGTCATACACATGAGGTTTCTCCATTCTTTTAAGTGAATTCATGGTGAAGTGTTCAAGTCCAGTCCGGTTTTAAAATCTTGTTCACTACTTGGGGAGCTCCTCCGACGGAAGCGATAGATGACAGGCATTGAATACGCCAGCGCACGCAGGCTTTTGCCTGTTGTGTTCCCCCAGCTGCACGTTCAATAACTTAGTAAAAGTAGTTAGACACACGTGACAGAAGATGAAGATACACGCACATGACAAGTACGTGCACGTTATTATAAAAACAAGTGTTAAAATATGACACACAAATTACTTTGCTTTCACATCTTGCACAGTCCTTCTGAAGCTGCTCTGACGAAAGAGATGGATGACAGGCATAGCAGACGCCAGCGACACATTTTCAGGACGGTGTGTGCCCACGGATGCACAATAGGTATGTAAAATAGTGTGTCACACGTGACAGAGGATGAATACAAATGCATGTGAGAAAAACTTTCAAGGTGAAATGAAAATATACGTCAGATATGACATACTAATAATTTCACCGTGATGTCACACATCGTCAAAACTCATTTCGATCCCCGTAGCGCAACAGCTTAAGAGCGGTGGCTGCAGCCACAACTCCGCGAACCACCGTGCCGCTAACAAGTCGGCGAGTTTTAAGCGAGCGACTTCGCTCAGCTCGAGCATGCGAACGCGAGACCAAGAACGGCGCTGCACGCGGAGTGTCTGCCGCCAGCAAACTTCAAACAGGAGAGCGAGCGTACGCTTGGCCGCCGCCACAAACAGCGCCGAGCTGGTTTGGAGCTAACACCGAAGAAATCGACGGTATTGCGGCCCTTTTCCACAAACTCGAGCGAGTACAGTGCGCAAACGCGAGTCTGCCGCTGAGACCAACGGATGGCGCCGAGCTGCTTGCGACCGACTGACGGAAAAGCCAACTGTAATGGCGACCAATTTTCAGTGAGGTACGATGCTAGCGAAAGCCCCGCCAGCCCGTGCTGGTGCACTTACAGCGCACGACATACTAACACTAAGCCCTTTACGAGAACCCGCGACGTGTTTTCGACGACTCCCAACACATCGACGAGGTCTCAGCCCAATATCGTCAGCCCGGAGCTCATCACGGCGGCGAAGGCAGGCGAGCACTCGACGAGCGAGCGTACGGGAGGCCGACGGCAATGGCGGTCGATTTCCAGAAAGTCGCAAAGCACAGGCGAACTGCTGACGCCGAAGCTAACCTTCGCGATGCATTTTGTGCGTGCGATATACAACACGACCGAGCCCGTTGCCGGCAAGCGCGATGCATACCGCACACGCGACAAGCAGAGTAGAATAAAGAATGATAACCTACTTGCTTTAAAATCCAGCGCTGTTTTTTGCCCTGAGTCGGATTGAAGTATATATCCGAGAGGCCTGTTTTCTTCTCGGACGCCATATTGGCCTTCCCAGCTGTTGCTGTCGCGTGTTGGTTGTGACTATCTTGAACTTAGAGATATACAGCGCGGCGTGGTGACGTGTCGAGACTTGCTACAGACTTCATGGTTGCAGCGAAATGCAAAAGCAGCAGCCTACGCTCATCCAAGCGTGCACACAAGCACCACGTCGTAATTATTAGATTGTCAAATCCAGGTGACCATGGTCCAGTACTTCGAGAGCGACGCAACGTGAACCGTCGCCGCAAAATACGGGGAAAGACTGAGTGAGCAGAGGAGGAGAGGGAGGGCTGGTCACCTTGGCAACGCTTTTCGCGCTGCCTGCGAACCCGGGGTGGTTCATCCCTTGGCTTCGCTCAGCACGCTTCCCTCTGTGGTTTCTCCTCAACGGTCTATTCGTTAATGACGCGAGCCTATTGGGCTCCGTTACTCCTTTTTCGGGTAATTTTGCCTTAGTGTGTACAGTTTGAACCGTTTGAGTCGTAACGGACCCCGTACCCACCGACGCGTCACTGAAAAAATTCGGGCAGTATTTTCTCTCCCTACAGATCGGACTCTTGATGTAGATGGCCGCATCTGTGGCGCAAGAGAGTGAAGTGGAAAATTCACTTATTCTGTGCAGTGATAGAGCGAATACTTCTTCAAGAGGGAACGAATGCATGAAAAAAGTTTAATAAGGTCTTATAAGTTGCGCTATTATCTTTGCCCGAAGCTCGTCACTCCCACGTTGGGACCAAATTATCTACCATTTATGCCACTTAGCCTACCCATTAGACTGCCCAAAATTATCTCTGTTGTTGGGCTTCACAGGGTGGTGTCCCACCGTTATGCAGTGTTTTTCTTAACGCCAGAGCATATAAGGAAAAATAAGGCGTCGTGGCATTTATCGATTGCTGTAGGAGTAGATCACTACAGAAAAATCTTGCTAATTGGGATTGGCTTCCGCTAAGGTACCCTTTGTAAAAGCCTCAGTGTAATGGCTTGAGCTCTGTTTAGTTTACGGTGTAGAGGCGGGGAGGCCAAGCGTGTTAGGCTGTAGTGTTTAACTTGGTTCGTTGTACAACAGGGTGCGATCCCTGCATTTTGAAGTCTCAGCATCTTCTTGCCTTGTGGCTGCATGACAGACAAGTACTCGTGCAGCATTGTGGGCATATTCGTTGAAATTCGTCAGAGCTCCGTTCACTTCTCTCATATGAGCAGCAAACAAACTATTCGTGTGTGGTTTGCTTACTAATTGCTGGAGCATTGCCAGAGCATGTCTAGAGATCACTCCCGTGACAAAAGCTTGAACGGCTGCCCTAAAATCATAGTGGGTCCTCGTTCTAATTTAGTGTAAAGTGCCGATTGCATCGCTACTTGCTTGGCAATTTATGATCTTGTGTAGGAGGAAGCCGAGTTGACTGGGTCACCTTTGCCGTTCACAAGTATTGTCTTGAAGGCTCGTTTATTGGATATGAAAGTCACGTCGACAAACAAGCATTCTTAAGTCGTATTTTTAGCCTTTTCTTCACCACTTCATAGACAAGGCGTCACTGTAATTTTGTCATTCCCGTCATTTGTGGTTTCATCGTGGTTGTCATTTATCGCTGTAATTAATGTAACAATCCGTTTGAAAACGTGTATTCCTGTTTGCGAGTCCAACGAACCTATATTGAGAGTCTAATGAATGAATGGTGTCTAAAGAACTGGACTCCTTCTTGTGTGTACCTTGGCTATTTCTTTTACTGTATGTGCAACCCCAGCTGCACGAGTCTTTCAGGTGTGGATTACATAGGTAGCCTAAAGGCTACCTTGATTACCTTTCTTAGCAATGTATTTAGTTTGTCTGTGCCTGTGGCGGATCTCTGCCACATTGGTGAATTGACACTAAAGCAATCTTGTCTTACGGCTTAGTATTCTACAAGCCATTGTCCGTGATTGGTTATTCTTGTGATGCCCCTTATTGCATTGTTCATTTTCGTAGCGATACGCCGAATTATTTGATTATAGAGTCATTGCCTCGCATAACTAAGCCCTTTAACTCGAAAGAATTTACCCTTGGAGTCCACCAGGAGTGAAACCAACCAAATAAAAACACAATTATTGACTGAGCTGCGATGCAGAAACACAATGCTCTGACTATTTGAAACACGTACACATGCGCTAAAACAAAAAAGTATGTGTCGTTAACATCCCGCTAGCACTGCGAATGCTTCACCGACTTTATGCGTTTGAAAGTCATGTTTTGCACAAAGCATAGCGTTGAAGCCTTGGGTGAACCAAGGAGGATTAAAGAAAAAATTGCTGGAGTGGAAGCTCCCGCAACGCCTTGCCGGCAGAAGTGAAGCCAGCTTTTGCCTCTGCCAAGATGGCGGAAACATGCTTTTTTTCTCATAGTGCTTACTTAAAGATCAAGTGGTTTTGATATGTTATGTATATGCTACGTCTGTTCTATATTAAAAGATGGTTGTTCCCGACGAAATTACACACAGAAACGAGTATGGATGACTGAATCTTTAAAGAACTTTGCCTCCAATTAGAGGCTCACTAAGGAAAACTAGTAACTGTAAGACTCACTTGGAGCTTTATGTGACCCAGAAAAGTTTCCACATTAAACTCGTTGGGCGTTCGAGGGAAACGCTTCGTTTTTAATCGCCATCTTGCCAGAGAAACGGCTTCACTTCTGCGCAATCATTTCCACTCCAGCATTTTTTAATCCTCCTTGGGGTGAACGCGCACGGTATTATAATGCCAAGGACAAGAAAACACATATACGGTGCTCAAAATAAAGCTATTTAATATTAAAATCAACTTCCGTATTGTGATCACAATATGAAAACATGCAAAAATAATCATGCTTCTAAAAAATTCTTCCGAACAATCTCCTAAAAAATCCTTTTCGTTTTGTTTTCTTTTTAGGAGTTCCATGATCTTCATCAGGTTGATTATCGACAGAATTGTTTGTAGAATTAGTGGCAACTTCCTTAGTCGTCTCACTTTTACCCTGAGTGTTTTCAGTATGGCTCTCCTTGTTGGTCCTGCCTTTTTGGCCTCCGTCATCTCCACCACTATTTTTCTCATCACTACGAGCGCCATCACTTCTTTCTCCCGTTCTAGTTTGATGCTCTTCTTTTTGTTTAGTGAGGCTCTTTCCAGCATCGTCATTGGTTGTGTTGACCCCGGCTTTCGTCAATTCTTCCTCGCTAGCGCCCTCTGCTTTGATTTTCTCATCGTCACCGCCACTCCCACTTTTTCCGGTACTGCCACTACCAGTACGCTTGCTCTCATTTTCAATAGTTTCGTTATTCGGGCCGTTAACGTTCTCTGTGCCGTCTGTTCTATTGCTGCCATTTTTCTCGGTCTCTTCATTTTTCTCAGCATTAACGGTCGTGGCCTTTCCGGGCTTTCCCTTATATTCTGTTTCTTTGCCATCGTAGTTTTGGCTCTCTGCTATTTTCGATTCTTTATGTTGTTTTGCAATGGTAATGGGAGGATGACTCTCTTTAGGTCTAGATAAATGTCCGATGGCTGTTGCAGTACCAGCACCTGCTGCCGCACCTGCAGCCATGCCAAGAGCAGAAGTCGCCCATTTTGAAAGACCTCTACCTTTTTTCTTTAGCGGTTGGTTAAATATGATAACGGCAGGGGTGTGGACAGGTGTGTGATACGTGTGTGTGGTGGCGGGTGGCGGGTAGAGCGTGTGTGTTGTGGCAAGTGGCGGGTGGATCGTGTGTGTGGTGGCGAAGGGCGGGTGGATCGTGTGTGTGGTGGCGAGTGGCGGGTGCATCGTGTGTGTGGTGGCGAGTGGCGTGTTGTAGCTGTAGGTGCTGCCGGGTGGCGTGTGGTGAGCGCCACTCTGTCCTCTCCTTATACTATGATATTGAAACTGCTCACCTCGTCGGATGCTACCTCGAGTACGACGACCTTGCCGGTTACGTCTACGCCTCTTATAGGCATTATGCCCTTTTGGTGAGCGTTTTGCACGAAATAATTGTTGAAGAACCTTTCGAGTTCCATTTCTTCCGTAGTACATACTCGCGGCGTGAGTCTCTCCGATATAGTTTTGTGATTTTCCTGCATGCGTAATGGTGTTTGTTTCCGCAGAAAAGCTCCTTGATGAAAATCTCGCGCTACCTATGACAGGGGCGTTAGTGTCATAGCCATTCATGATGACGTCATTGCTGTGAAGGTTGCCATTCTTCTCAAAGGTAGGCTCCCATTTGTAAGGCACCAGCAGCCCATTTCTCGCAGTATAAAGGCAGGTTCCTTCACTGCAGTGGCCCACATACTACGAACAGGAAACAAAATTAGGTAAATAGTGATTCTGTATTTGTAGAATTTCCTATTTATAGCCATTTTCTAAGATGTATATATAAGATTATCCTTAGGCGATCTTATCATAAACTATGAGACGTTTTTAAATTATTACAACTAAGGTGTTGTACAAAAATTAAAAACAAACCTCACAGAACAGGTTAATGAAATAAGACTGCGTGATCATGTACATATAGTGCAGGTATCTGCTGCAGCTCTCTCGTTGAACTTCCTCTTTGATTGCTATGATGAATTCTAAATGAAACCACCTAGCTGCCTAATTGCTGTAGTAACGGACATCTTAATCATGAATGTTACTATCTAGCGGAAACTTCTGATAAAACGTACCACACAAAAACAAACAGCTATCGGGAAAAATGGGCACAGAGTTTCCTATAAGCAGAGATAAATCTATGTTATTTGTCATGAAATAGGTCGTATCAAATTGGAAAAACATGAAACTTTTAATGTAAGCACGCGCCAATAAATTATTTTGGCGCCAGCAGATACTTCAAGACGGTGTGATTTAAAGGAGGATCTTAGAAATAAAGTTGGCTTAAAAACTTAGCTTTAATTTTCAGGTTTTATATTGAAAACCCACGATGGTATTATGAGAAATGCCATGGTCTCGGATTCCGGAAGTTCTTATGACACGAAGTTCAATGTTGTGCAGCTAAATTAAACCGTTCAGGGCATGCTGACAACTCGCCCTCAACAAATGTCGCCGCTGAGGCCGGTTTTCGATCCCGACAGCTTCAGGTCAGCAGCCGCGTGGCTATAATCACGTCATCACCTTGGTGGGTACATTAATAAACAATTTCAAGCTTGGGCAAGTTGCTCCAAATAATTAGAGAATAATAACACCGTATAGAAGATCAGTAAATAAGGAAACGAAACAAAACAAAAGCGGCAAAGGAAGAAATGTGTTTGTTTGAAGCGCTCTTCTCCTCAATTTCTCCTGTGCTGTTATGAAATATTTTATACGCTATCTATAATTTACACGTAGTATGAAAGTTAGCTAGAATACCGAAAAACTTCAAACAGCCTTGTGACTTCTAGTAACACCCTACTCTTTTATTTACGCTTTAACTTCATTGCCATTAGAAATCATGACAGAAAAAAGGGGCAAATGTTAGGCTGATTTTGAAGCAGCAAAAAAAACAAGTGTATACCAGCTTTTTTTTTGTTCTGCAATCCTTCCAGAGCGGCCGCATACTGTATGCTACCTCTTACACGTCGGTACATAGTTAACAGTGGGTAGAATGCAAAACAGCGTAACACGTACGTGCTGTGCTCGCGTGAGCTAAAATTGCTTTGTTGTAGGGACATGCTTTCTCAATTATTTTAAAATAAATCAGCAAAAACCATAATAGGTTGTCTGACATGGCACAATAAGTATGGCAAAAACAACGAAAGAAAAAAAGTCGTTTAGTCGTTTGAGGGGCTCATTTTTTTTGCTAATTATACATCGGTGAAACTAATAGACAAATTATGCTTAAGGAGAGAGGCGACATTATTTGAAAGTTTCTCTTTTTTACTGTAGTGTAAGCCTATGACATAATAAAAGAAAACAATGTGGACTAAAACAACCCATTCTCTCTGTCGCACTGGTCTCAAACACATGCTATGCGATCTGCAAGCGGCTCCTGGACCATTCGCAAGCCGTCAACCACAGCCCAGAGCTACGTCGATGGACTGCTAATTTCACTCCATATTCGGTGTATGCAACTTCTGCGAACAATTGTTTCCCTTGGCGAAGGTGAAAAAACACGGTATAAAATGAACAGTTGTGATCAGCCACTTGAATCACCTCTGGGAAAAGAATCCGTGCGGGTATTTCTTCTCTTTTTGTCGCTAAACGTGTTGGATTTTCCGCTACGTGCACTCTACTCAAAGCTGTTGGAATCTAGCAGAAGCACATCGTGTTTTGCACTGCTTGTAACAATAATAAATGAGTTTCAAGATCAAGTGAGTCTCTTTTTGGCAGTGAACAGTGAATTGCTAATGATGCAGAAAAGGAACTTCTGGAGTAGCGCGTATAATAAATCCACTTCAAGTGTGCTTACAAAATGTTATATTCTGAATCCCCGTCAATTCATTCTTCTCTGTTCAATTTGTGGTGAGGGCTAGCCACGTAGGATACAGCAATCTCACCTGAAAGCCACTTGTAGTGCCTGAAGATAGATCCTGAAGTGAAAAAAAAAGTCATGCATTTCACTTTGTGGTTCGCTCAGGTCACGAATAAAATATTGCTTCAAACTAGACCGATTCTCGTTCATCGGCCCTGCGGTTGACCACTGGTGAAGCAAATAATAAAATTTAACTGATTATATGTTATATGGCACAGCTGTATTTACCTGATGGTAAGACACGCGGAGCTCCCCAAAATGTTAGCACAATATTGCACATTTTTGGTTGGCTTAGCTCCAGAAGACTACACCCTGACGCGGTGCGCCGCCTTAATGGTCCGATCAACGACTCAGGAAAAAATACACTTCGCTAATTTGTGCTACAAACAATAGTTGGAAAGAAATCTGACTCTTTGCTTTTATCTTTGACCCATATTCCTCAATCATGTGTAGTGTTCTTACGATGTATTTTCAAAAAACTGCGTTTTTCGACTCGTCGCCACACTTTTACAACTCATCTGGTTTTATTCTTTGCATTTCAACATTTAATTTCATACTTTGGTTCCATCATAATGAATCCTTATACTGTTCACAAAGAAAGTAGAAAGAAAGAAGAACAAAAAGATTGATTGATTGATTGATTGATTGATTGATTGATTGATTGATATGTGGGGTTTAACGTCCTAAAACCACCATATGATTATGAGAGACACCGTAGTAAAGGGCTCCGCAAATTTTGACCACCTTGAGTTCTTTGACGTGCACCCAATTCTGAGCCACGGGCCTACAACATTCCCGCCTCCTTCGGAAATGCGGCCGCCGAAGCCGGGATTCGATACCGTGACCTGCTGGTCAGCAGCCGAGTACTTTCGTCACTAGACCATCGCGGTGGGGCAAGAACAAAAAAAGAGAAGGTAAGTAGGTTAACCAGGCACACGTCCGTAGTATAACATGAGGAGAAGCCTTGAGCTAGGATAAACTAATTATTGCGAAGAAGGCGGGTTCACTCACACAGCATGAATGAGTCAGAAATATTTACCACCATCTAAGCACGACCCTAATCAGAGTCCTCACCTTTTCATGTAATATTTTCAAGAACTTTTATCTCAGGAGGCAAGAGCCTCCGCCACCGCACAGTAAACTGAACAGGTCTTAAGCATTGACGCTCTGACTCCTGCAGGTCGGGGCATATTTCAGCCCCGCATGCTTGCACAAAGTTTACCCAGCAATTCAGACGTCAAACGCGTGCACGCTTTGCTAAGGCTTTGCCAGCTTAGATCATGTGCTCTTGCGGTGGCCTGCGTTACGGGTTAGAAACGGTACATCATCAAAGTGGGATGCACTACGCAGTGCGGATTTAGGGAAGCAGCTCACGGCAGTCCAATGGGCTCACGACGTGGCAGACCGGTTACGCCAGTCTGTACTTACGCGGGAACAGCCCACTACGTTCTAGTTCATGCCCCAAGGAACTTAAATTAAGTTTTTTTATACGTATACCCATACCCATCTCAGCAACCGTGTGTTAACGCGAAGATCGTGAGGACACGCAGGCAGAATTCGCACTCTCCAAGATGAACAATTTCTTTGACATACGAAAGTGGACAATATTAGTGAAGTGGCAAATGGTCTTTGTTGACAAGAGAAATTTATAGTGCAGGCTGAAGTAGAAATAGAAGTGGAAAATTATAGGCAGCCATACAAGTCAAACCACTGTTAACACTGTCTCTCGGAAGAAGGCTAGATAGAGGTTACGGCTCTATGGCAAGCTCATTAGGCTACGTATATCTGTTAACGTGCCTGTGATATACCCTAATATATTTTAGTAAACCTTTTGACAAATTTATAGAAGGCGAGCAGCACCACCACAACTGATCGCTAACTGAGCTACTTGTCGATTTAATAAATTTATTTGCAAAGTTCACCGTTATTTTGTTGGTGTAAGGGGTAAACTAGAATCCTCGACCTCTAAATGGTATTCGCAGTGATCGGTTGAAAGTTGTTTAGTGTCATGTCTCAATTATATTATGTTAAAAATAGGCTAGATAGTAGGACCTTCAGTATTTCAGTTACTACTGCAATGCAAAAGCAGTTGCAAAATGTTTAGAAGGCTCTTGTCACTGGCCCATATAAGCTTGCCTCAGATGTAAAATTGTTTTATGAGTCAGTCGGAACATAAGAGTAACGTTCATGTTCATAGGTGAAGGATTGTAAATGCTTGTTTTAAATAAAGTGTTTTGTAGTTTTAGGCCTTTATGAAAATTGATAACATTATAACTGGAAGAATATTCTAAAACTATTCGATTGGTATTTTAATCAGATTCTGTGAGTTGATTATTCGTTAAGTATTAAATTCGCTTCAGAAATCGAGTACTTACGCTTCCTTAAAATGTTACGTTGTTTTGAATAGATTGTGCCTAGCTGCGTCACATCACAGCGCCTATTGCGTCTGTACTAGATTTCGTTAGATACGGGTTCATTCTAGCTCATAACCCTTCAGACCTGCAACGCGTCGTGGCCGTACACTCAGAAGTTCTCCAACCAGCCTGCTTTACTGGTAACTATTTGAGGTTTACATCTACCCTCGATTAGGGGTCGATACAGCCATTAGCCAGTTTTAGAATCCATTCATTCATCCATTCATTCATCTATCCATCCGTCCGTCTGTCCGTCCAGCCAGCCAGCCAGCCAGCCAGCCGGCCCGCCGCGCTGGTCTAGTGGCTAAGGTACTCGGCTGCTGACCCACAGGTCATGGGATCAAATCCCGGCTGCAGCGGCTGCATTTCCGATGGAGGCAGAAATGTTGTAGACCCGCGTCCTGAGATTTAAGTGCACGTTAAAGAACCGCAGGTGTTCAAAATTTCTCGAGCCCTCCACTACGGCGTCTCTCATAATCATATCGTGGTTTTGGGACGTTAAACCGCACAAATCCATCTATCCATTCATTCATTCATCTTGTGTATACCAAAATCCTCACATGATGGCATCACTCTAAGAAAAACATTACTGAGAAGTAATGGGTCTAATGACTTAAGTAATTACATGCAATGGCTAAGGTGTACATCATGAAACTCTCTGTTGCAATTACATATAGATCACACCCGCATGCAGAGCCATATGTTAGGTGAGTATGCGCCACAGATTTTTCTAGAAAACATTTTGTGTGTTATAATAGGCAAGGTAAGTGCACACCATTTGTTATAGGTACCTGTAACGATTAGATAAGTATTCCTTAGATATGTATTTGTATGTCTGAGCCGGCCCACTGTAGCTAGTCTGCACCACAACATATAGGGGAATGCTTGTTAGTTGTCGTTTTGGGGCTGTAAAGTGAGCCCGCGCTATGTCGGGCAGTCAGCTTCCCTTCAGACGCCATTGAAGTCAACGCACTTCATTAGCCCGTCATATGTAGCCTACTACTATTACACATTGCGCTAATCCACTTTGTAAGACTCGAACAAAAGTGAGACATGCGGCAATATCTTCGATTAGTGATTCGTACTAAGTGTATTCGTATGATGTGTAGGATGTCCCTTACAAATTATTATTAAAAGTAGTAATGGTACCTGCCTAGGGACCACAGCCTATGGGTACATTATCAGCTGGCACATAAGCTGAACGTTTACGGCTACTGTCTTTTTTCAAACGTGGCGCACGTCATGAATAATGAAGCTTTTTACGCATGGAAACCTCGGATAACTTGGTACTAAGAACTTAGCTTGGAAACTTGAGTGACCTAGTAAAGGTTACTTGCCAGCTGTTTCTTCCTAAAGGGCCCTGAATTTCTTTTTCAAGTATCTCTTGAATAGAATCACTATATTAGAGTTTATTGTCACACGAGTTCACCACAGGAAAAATTTTTAAATTCGTCCAGTATAAGCGGCGTCACAGATTTGTCGCACGTTACGATTGCATTCTGTGTTGTCCCGCCTAGACAAAAGCGCTAGAATTTAACCAGTGAGGAATCACTCGGAAAAAAATTAAAAAATGTTACGCGTGTCTTGTAACCATGGCGCACTTTTTATATCTTTTCTTGGAATACGTGGCTTTTAAGTGTGACTGCATGCGCGTGCGTGAACAAGTCGCGGCCTAACACGGTAGCCCAAATAACGACAAAGTGTGCCATGCAGAGATCATTCATTAGCTGATGCAGTGGGTGTGATGAGTGACTTCTGAGCTTGTGTTGAAATTTCTTGAGAGAAGGGAAAGCAATGTTTAGATGCATTTGAAAACTTATTGCGAATTACAGGCTGCATGCTGCTCTAAAATATTTGGCTCGCGCCTTTGTGAGCCTCGCTTACCGATGAGCACCGTTTTCTCACCATTCTCAAAAAAGTGTTTCAAGGCCCCTTAAGGCACAATATTTGTTAGGCAATTAGAGATAACTTGAAAATTGTAACGTACTTGTCACTTGCTGTATTTGCTAAGTATGTAGTGTGTTGGTATGCACGGGTGCTCTTTATGTCCCTCCAATTTCTTTAATTCTTAAGGTGTCATCACTTATTTCAAATGGCTAAACCCATGTCTGAAGGGGATGTAAGAAACATAATCATGGTCGTATGTCTTGTGTGTAGTCCTTGCCAGACTAAGATACTCGTAAAGGGCACTCAGACAAATATTACTTCAGCCATATTCGTCACTTCTTTTCACGAGAGTTCAACAACCTTTGATCTGCCGCATTAAATTTGACTGAATATTGAATACAATGAACCTGAACATTTACTTTGGTCCTCCGTGGGCTAAAAGAGATCGAGTTACCACACGTCACCTAATCTTGATTTCGATGAAATTCTTTGTGTTCCGCAGAAAATTCGATCTGCTGCCATACATCAAGTTCAGCTGGACATTGGTCGCACCGAAATCTCATCGCACGCAAATAGTAGAACAATACACAGTATTCCATTCTATGACAATATTCGATTTTTTACCGTGCATGGTGTCCCATCCGGCTCTAGTTGCATTATAATTTTTTGAGGTCCTTCCCGGCTGCCTATAATACAGGGATATCTGCATGGATTGATGAAGTGAATCTGCAAAGAAGGAAAAAGACGATTTTGTAAGTCTATGAGCAAAACGACTATAAAGGTTTCTACACCCTTCCGCACTGGGAAATCAAGTTCACCATAAAAGATTCGTAAACCTGTGTATAGATAGTTATAGCGGCAAAACAATCATTGCCAATTTCCTTATTTCGTCTGATTATCTTTTATGAGGAAGGATAAAAGCGTCATGGGTGGGGGAGTACTTCTGGTATTCTGTTATTTCTGTGATTTCTATTTATTCATCAAAGCGCATGCACGTTCTCATGTGAAACGAAGAGCTTGAAGTTTCAAAGGTGTGTCACTTTTTGTTATACTGCGAAGCCGCATTCTCGTCACTGGTTTGGTTAGTGGTGTCATCAACGGTTATGTATGTGCATAAACTGTGAAACACAGCACGGTACTCGCACTTGAACAAAGAGGCACGTGTCGCGTTCTTCGCGACACAACTTAGTTCTACTAAAAGTCAGAGCAGAGCACAGCAGCTATTCTAACATATCTCACAGATTCTCATAAAGCGCTTTGACACCGTCGGCCAACAAGAACAATGGCACCGTGTACACCAGTTAAAGTACTTGCTTCTTCGATTCCAAGTTGTCGTAATTTTGATTCATGTCATCTTCATTGATCTTTATTTTTGTGCCCTCTGCAAATGAATATGCTACACGTTTATATAGGAAGTAACGTAGGGATGATGAGAGTTAGCCGTGAATATATGTCGTGGTATTCATGCAAGCTGCCACTAATATTTGTGTATTTAGATATTGTCTACACGAATTCATTCGACAAATTTTTTCCATCTATGTCTGCATCACGTTTCGTTTGAACTAAATTGAAATTCATGAAATTGTGCACGCATCGTATGTTTATTTTGCTGGTGCAATAGCGTGAGCAGTGTCAACAAACGTTCTTTAGTATTTCGTGCGCCAGCGGGACATATACGTACCAATTCTTCTTCTGCAAAATATTCACTCTCCTCCCGTCACCAGCCACAAGTAAAGCAAGCTAAACTAAGAAAGGAGCCCGATGACGCCGAAGTTTGTTTCAATTTGCGGAAAACCTTCTGATATTTGCTCTATTTTAAATAAAGCACCTGCTGTTAAAATAACAGGGAGTATTGTCATTTTGTGGCTTTCTCAGAAATAGCTCTTATCTTCCAGCCATATTTTTGTTAAACTTGTGCAGTAATTGTAGCCACAAAAGCATCGAAACAATCCTCCACGAAAATGCCACGTTTTTCGTTCAGCCTAATTGAGGTGAATGATGCATGCTAATATTTTATCATTCTCATTTTTATATATCGTAAGCGCCTCCAAGATTGGATGACATAGAGGCACTAGAGCAGTAGTCAGCCATTCAAAGAGCGAATTAAAAAAAGGGGGTGGGGCGATGGGCAAAAATATTTGGTCCATTCAGTGAGCGAGCTTCGCAGGAATCGATCACATGCTAAGGAACGCTCACAAGAAGCACAGCTGCAACTGCCCTATTTTTGCAAATGGAGTCAACGTTTCTTTAAAAAACTGGCAAAGTCCCCCTTTACGCCGCTTGCTTCTGGGGTTCAATCACAAATATCTGGCAATGTAATTGGCAAGATTGTGTTTCCATGAGTTCGTGGGACAGAGCTTTGCTACTTTTCCACACACTAATGGCTCAGCGGGACATGTACATCTTGGCCTTCGCTTCTTCGTTTAGCCATAAGCGCGTTGGGGTAGTATCCGGAAAGAGAGAGAGGGGGGGGGGGGGGGCAGACGTGCTACCGAGTCCGGCACGAAACGCACACTTTGATTGACAATGCTCTGGTGCCTGCGGTCGTGAGCGCTTAGCTTTAGAGATCAGCAGATGTCTCAAACTTTGGTATGTGTAGTGCTATTAATGCAATGTACAGCGGCATCTACCATTATAGGGCGAACACAATTCAGCGTGGCAGCGCTCTCCGGAACGCCAGTGCAGCCGACGCGGCCACGCATCGCATCAAAGCAGTGCAGGCACACAGGAAGGTGCTGTTCTTGCGCTATTTACTACAGGCAAGCGAGATAATCAATTCGCTACTGCAGAATGGCACGCTCAAGCGATGTAGAAAATACATAAAACATCTCCCGTGCGTGCGTGTGTACATGCCTTGCTATAAGCTTCGATGCGCGGCCGCGACGGCATGCTGGCGCTGCGCGGAGCATGCCCACGCTAAGCCGTGTTCGCCCCAACAGTGAACGGCACTGTACGTGTTCAAGGCTTAAATGAAGTCAATTTCATTTGGCTCACTTCTGCAATTCCGCTTCCTGAAGCATAGAGCAGCTATCACGTAGCACTCTGATTTGTACCTATCGCATTCATTGCTTCGCCCTTCAGTTTGCGAAGAAATTTGCGCTGTAGCATATGACGTCGTTCTGCGCATATTTTCAGTACCTTGCAGTAGAATAATAAAAAATTAAGCAGCTTTCACCTCTAAAAATCATTATAAACAAGGTGTTATAAATGCAGACCAGAAGTTCAGGCACAAAAAAGTTTTCGGCGCCTATATTAGGCCCTAAAACGGTAATTTAGGCATAAGTAGGCGTTCAAGACTATTGCAAAGGCATATAATGGCCAAATTCATAATTAGTTCGCAAGCGTGTTTCAGGACAAATCTTCGGTTTCTACAGACACATCTGGCAAATCCCATGCTTTGGACATTTTAGGGGCGACGCTCCTTACACCATGGGCTGTGCGTCTTGAGTCGTCATCGTCGTAGTAGCCAGTTGTATGATGGATGCACGAAGAGACGCACGGACGGATGCACGGATAAACGGAAGCGCGCATGGACTGACAAATGCTTCGCTGCACTCATCATCATTCACTCCATGGATATGCTGTTTTATCTTTTTAACTAAGACAACTAAGAAAAAATCACTCGAGCACATTTACGTGAAAACTGGGATGATGGGACACTGCAAAAAAGGCTGTGAAAGCCAATCAAACCACCGCCATCCAAAAGATTTTGGGCTGAAAATTCTGCCTTCTTCCAGTCACTATTTTTCGTACACGAAAAAAAATTGTGCTCAGCGTCCACTAAAGTTAGTGAAACGTATAATTTTGTCAAACACTTTCAATGCTCTAATTGCTCCTGGAATCTTCGAATTTGAACAACTCACTACTTTAATTCGATGATATTCAGAGTCGACTGCGCCAGTTAAGATTGGGTTGATGCATGAAATCCTGATGGTTCAGATGGTACGACGACACGTTGAAGGACTGAACAGGCCTAGTTTCTCACTTCTTGAACGGACGGAAAAACTTTATTAAAAAAAGAAACCCTGCACGGTCACCGGCCTGGGCTCTGGCCGCCTTGACGTTTTGTGCGGTGAGGCGTAACCTTTCCACTGCTGTCCGGGCCAGCTGAATTGCCCACAATTGGTCGTGCAGATCTGAGCTAGTCAGCGCACTCAGCCAACGCTCCTTGAGAAGGTCCGGCTTTATATTGTCCTCTCGGTATATTACTGTGACCTGTGTGCATTGCTATAGAATATGCGCCATATCGGCGTGTTCATGCTTACAGAGGGTACAGCTTGATTGTGGGTATTGTCTGGAATTTACTCTGTTCAGGTGTACTGGATTTGAAAAGGTTCTGGTTTGCAATCTTCGCCTATCTGTTTCTTGAGATCTGTCTAGCTGTTTGTGTGGTGAAGAATATTCTTCTCGTTGTCGCTTTTAATGTGCCAATATGTCATGATACGTGACCAGTCTGTTTCTGTCGTCTTGTATCGCATATTCATTATTGTCATCACTTCCGTCGTCCCCATCGCCTTCACCGGTGTCGTCCCCCCTTCTGTGGTCTGTGCGGGGGGCCGGGCAGTCGCTGTCCGAGCCGTGGTGGGTTAGTGCTCGCACGGTGCGGTGGGCCTTCTCGTTGAGGTTTTGAGGGATGGTCGAGTCTTCGATGTTTAATTCCCCCATGTGCGTCGGGATCGACTTGAGGTATTTGGTACAATTTTGCCGTTCCGGAAGTCTTCTGCTCTGCGGTTTAGGATTTTGGCTGCTTCGGTGGAGACCCATTCCTTTGCGAAATTACTATTGGCCATCTTGGAGTCACTGATTATTACTCTGTCGTGCTTTCGACCATTGACTACGGCCAGTGCAATGGCCATTCTTCCGCTCCCTCCGACAATCTGGTCCTCACGGAGCCCGCGGTCAAGGTCTCCCCTTTTGTGCCTATGATCGCCATTGCGAGGATGGAGCCCTGCACAACCCTATTACTGATATCAATATTTCGAGAATACCGGGTGGCGTATACAAAAAGCACACGCTCCCGCGTGCCGTGGTTTTTAAGGATCATTTTCGTGCGGCTTTTTTGTCTCCTAACGTTGTGTGCAGGGTGCATATTCTTTGGAATATATTCAGTAATTATCGTGGACTGGACGTCCGGGTAAATCTCTGTCTTGGGACCTTTCATTCCGTGGTAATTAATGGAGATCTTTTCCATAATTTCTTTACCCGCCATGGTTCCAGACATTCGTTCGAGTTTCGCTATACTTTGTGCTTCAGCGATCTCGTCCAGCGTGTTATGTACTTTGATTTGTTGCAGCCTTTCGTTCTTTGTGTATTGCGGTAGACCCAGCGCCGCTCTGTACGCTTCTCTAATCAGCGCGTCAACTTTGTCTTTCCCGGCTTTGTTCCAGTGGACAAACGCCGCCACGTACGCGACACAGCTGATCGCGAAGGCCTGAACGAGCCGTACAACGTTTCTTTCTTTGTTGCCCCTTCGTTTATTGGATACTCTTTGTGTTAGCCTAACGGCCGCCATGACTCTCCTTTTTAGGCGCGTTATAGTTTCCCCATTGGTTCCTTTGGCTTCGACTAAGAGACCCAGGACTCTGATCTTCTGAACCAGAGATATCGCCGTTCCAATTCTAGTGGTTATTCTGATTCTTTTGTGCAAATCTGCTGCGTTTCTGTATTGTATGGCTGGTCTTTTGGGGTGGTATAGTAGCAGTTCTGATCTGCCCATTGAACATTCCAATCTGGTGCAATCCAGAGGAGTCTAGACTGTATCCACTGCCTCTTGAAGTCTATTCTCCATCTTGCCTTCACTGATGTCTTGCGTGGTCCAAATCGTCATGTCGTCTGCATAAATTCTGTGATTGTTGCCTTCGATTTCCTCTAATTTTTCTGATAATCCAATCATGACGAGGTAAACAGCATCGGTGACACGACGAACCCTTGTGGTGTGCCAGCGCTGCCCATGTCCACTTGGATGCTCTCCTCGTCATCCAGTATAACCATGGCAGTTCTTCCCGTAAGTAAATTTCTGATATACTTATAGGTGTGCTCACCTAGGCCGAGTTGCGCAATTCGTTTTAGAATGGCTGCGTGCTCGACCATGTCGAAGGCTTTCCTTAGATCTAGCCTGACTATTGCCCTCATGCGGAGGAGGGAGGAGGTAAGTTTATTTACAGAAAAGCAGAGAGGTCGGCCTGAGCGACAGCTTGCTCTAGCCTGCTACTCTATTGCCTGCCCTCATGCCTCGTCCAATGGGGTCTGTGACTTGCTTCTTTAGTTGTATCATGGCATATTGTGTGGAGAGCCCTCTTCTGAAGCCGATCATGTTGCTTCGGTATACGTTGTTAGACTCGAGCTAGCCATTAACCCTGTTCAGGCAAGCATGCCCCATTACTTTACCGACGCAAGAAGTCAGAGAGATGGGCCGCATGTTCTGGATTTCTAGGGGTTTACCCGGCTTAGGAATGAGGATCACGTCGAATTTCTTCCATTTGTCGGGTATCTCCCCGTTTCTCCAGCACTCGTTGGTGAAGTCTATCAAACGGCTCGTTCCCTGGTCGTCCAGGTTCCGGAGCACCATGTGGGACACTTTGTCGGGACCTGGAGCTGACTTGGTTTTGATAGTCTGCAGGACTGCCCTGATTTCTTGCTGTGAAAATTCTATGTCAAGATCTTC
This sequence comes from Rhipicephalus microplus, assembly GCF_043290135.1. Taxonomy (NCBI): domain Eukaryota; kingdom Metazoa; phylum Arthropoda; class Arachnida; order Ixodida; family Ixodidae; genus Rhipicephalus; species Rhipicephalus microplus. Next base: position 193,396,649 of record NC_134702.1, read on the forward strand.
GTTGGGAGATCCCGAATATTCCTGGTGTTCGACTGCCGGGGGTCTGTCGAGGTAGAGCTTGAAGATTTCATCACCCATCTGATGGATATTCGCTTTATACCTGTGTCTTACTTTGGTCATTTTCGCTTTCACCGCCAATTTGGTGGCCGACAGGTCCAGCAGGTGCTTGAGGATTTTTCATGTCTTGTCTGTATTTATGTTGCCGTCCATGGCATCGCACACTTCGTCCCATTCCTGATGGCCGAGCTGGGTACAGTGTGTTTCGATGTGCTTGTTTAGCTCAGCGAGTTTTCTCCTTAAATTTCGATTGTGGTTTTGGCTATGCAGCCTTTTCTGAATAGATTTTTTGGCATCGACAAGGTGTGCGAGCTTCTGTCCATCTTCATCTAGAGGGTACCGCCATACTCATCTTCCTCTTCTCGTCGGGCCAACCAGTTTTCCCACTCCATTTTGGTTGTGGCTTTTTCTACGTCTCGTAGAAGTTCCCTGCTTCATTCTTCTATGTTTTCGATAGGTTCCTGTACTTTCTCGTTTCTGATTTTGCGGAATTTGTCCCAATATACGCGCTTGATTGACCATTTGCAATTCCTGGTAGGAGGATTGCCTAGAGCGATGCTGCGGATCCTGTGATCACTTCCTAGGTCTTCAAAGGTGTTTTCCCACGTGAGTTTCCCGGCATTCTCGCTGAAGGTTAAGTTCGGCGTGGTGTCCAGGTGAGAACTTACACCAATTGTGGTGTGCGAGGCTGGCCCATTCAGAATGGCTAGTCCGGCCTTTTCGATGAGGTCGGCAAGGTTTTTTTTTCTTTCTTCGAAGAGTGCCCATATGCCCATTGCGCGTAAGGAGCGTTAAAATCTCCTCCAATAACAAGTCGGTTGTCGCCTGCAATGTTCATCGTTTCGTTAATTAGTTCTTCGAAATTATGCTTTAAGCCCTTTTTAGACGGGCTGCTGTATACGTTTAGGACAAAAGTGCTGTTTTCCTTATTGCTGCGTGGCACGACTTCTATAATAATGTGGTTGATATCCGTGACTTGTTTCGTAATCTGTGGGATAGCAACTAGCCCCTTCTTTGCTAATGTGGTCACGACTGTGTCTCTCTCCTTTCCTTGTGTGCGTTGTTTGTGGGTTGCATACCCGGCAATTTTATCGTGGTGAATGTCTGCTGCAAAACGATCACGTAAGATTTTTTTTGTGGTGATTTTTTTAAGTTGCGCCATCGATGCTTTTTTATTAGAGAAGCCACGGCAGTTCCACTTCCAGATGACGAGTTATCTCATTTTGGTGTTCGCCATGTCCAAGAAACTTTCTTCTTTAGCTCTTCGAGCCGCTTGTCGTGTTTTAGTTCCAGCGCCTTACTCTTTGCTACCCTGTCGCTAAGTCGCACAACCAGCATCTTGAACATTTTCTCCATTTTTTCCGACAGTTTGTTTATCATGTCCTCGAGGACGTCTGTTTTTTTCGTGCTAGGACGGGGCCTTTTGAACTCTTTTTCTCAGTCATTTTGGTCTTTTGTCTTCGTCAGCAGGACTTTTCGCTTGGCGCCTGGTTGCTGTGTATCCACTGCTACCAATTCTACCTTCTCATTCTCTCCCTCCCCTGCGGGTTTGGCCGCTGCCCTGGAGACGGCCGCGATGGCAGTCGACGGAGGGGACGTCTGTATCTGCCTTTTCATACGTATTTTATTAGGTGTTTGCTGTAGTTATCAATTTTTCTGGCTGATCCACTGTTTTGCTTTTTTGCCTATTCTAGCTCCTGTCTGAGTGGCTTGTTTTCCCTAGCGTTACTATTATTGCCGGACCTTGCCGAATCGCGATTGGCCACTACGTCTGAGCAGCCCACCTTGTCTGGCGTCTTCTGTTCTCCTTGCTGCTTCCTTGTCGCTTTAGGCATCCTTCCCCTCAAAGTGGATCTTGGCCTGCTCCTAGTTCCGGGTCTGCTTCTGGACCTTTACCCCAAGCGACGTAGTCCCCAGGCTGCCAGCCTTGACTTGGATCTGGACCTGGACCTTGATGTGGGTTCACGGGCTTGTTGTGTGTCGCTGCTTCCCCAGGTGTCCTGGTCTGGTGAGTCGGCTTCCCGCTGGAGTTCTTCCTCGTTTCTCCTCGCGGCCCATTTTCGTTGCTTTACGAAGTATGGCGTCTCAAATTTAGCCCTGCAAGTTTGATCTGCCGTGGGGTGTGCGTCTCCTCAGAGCTTGCACTTGGGTGTGCATTCATGGTCTCTAGCAGCATTTGTGGCACAACACGCCGGGCACAACTTGTCTGTTGGTCTGGGGCACACATCGGGCCTGTGCCCGAGCCTCCCGCACTCTTTTCAAAAATCTATTTCCTTCCGGTAGAGGGAAACTTTCTTCATGATGCTGTTGAAGTAAGCCCACATAGGAACCATGTTGCCTTCGTACAGTAGTATCAGGGCGGTCGTGCTTCCCAGTCTCTTGGCGTACGCCAATGAAGGGTTCCTCACGTTCACTAGTGCATGCATGAGCTGATCATGTGTGTACTTCAAGGGAATGTTGCGGACTATCCCCTTGGCTGTGTGTTCCGGTGCCGAGACGTGCGCGTTGATCTCGTACTTCTTCCCGTTAATTTCTAAATCCTTGATTTTGACGAGTTTCGTCACCGTCTTCTCATCCGGTGTGCTGATCAGCAGGATATTTTGTGTAGGGTTGGGGCAGATCGCGAAGATTTCGTCGTTGCTGACCTCTGCTTCTTGGCGTATCGCTTCGTCAAGGCTGGCTCCGCACGTGTGTCTAATGCTCAGCCCGTCTCTTGGTCTGACGATTATCTTGATGTCATCTACAGGTAGCATTGGCATCTTGCTTGCTTGTAAAATCTTGCTCACGATGCGCTTCCCACCTCAGCGCGTCGGACTTCTTGAGCTGGTGCATTTCTGTGCTCTCTCTTCGCCAGGGCTCACACAGCCCTTCTTTTTATACGTGACTTCGATCCAGCCCTCCGCGTCGCCATCAGCGTCTCGTCTCGACAGATCGCTATTGTCCTCTCCGGAATCACTACTTGGAGTTTCCCCCACTTCTACATTATCTACGTTCATTTCGGAGTTGCGTCCAATCCCTTGGCTTACAACTCGACACCGTTGATCACCCTTCCCGAGGCCGGCGTCGGCCTTGTCGTTGTAGGCTTAGCTGGGCACACTTGTAACTCGGGTGGTTTTGCACATCGAAAGAGCTTCAAAAAAGGTCTCTTATCAAGGTTTTTGATGTCGAAGCCTTCGAATGGACCTGCTCTATCTGATGGTGGTCGATTTTCAGATATTTTACTTGGTGAAACTGCAAAAAACATTTATAAAATGCTGAGCCGACGTGAACCGCGTCCGCAGCGTTGCGTTGCAAAGCAGCGTCCTCACTTCCTGGAAAACGTCTGTTTATTTACACACTGACATTCACAAAGGCCGTGGCGGCCACTAAACCGACCACACAGTAGACACTGGGCTCTATTAACATCGGCGTTACTTGCCGAGCCCTTCGTATACTTCACAGATCAACCTTGGATCAGAGTCGGTGCCAAACACGACCTCTGTCCCCGCTTCCCGATATCGTTCTCGAGTGCCAAGCTCCCCTCCTCTCCATTTCTATGTATTAAATACCTGCTGTCTTATCTGAGACCCCCCGTGGGGCGAACCTCTTCTCGACGCTACACCAATGCAGCAAACAACTCACCTTTTCTCAGAGACGTGGCTCCGTCTCTGCGCTCCCACACTTTGCTAACCTCATCCTCCAAGAGCCGGCTAAAGATGAACTCCGTTATTTCGTCGACGTACAGCCTAAGAAGATACTTTCGTGCGACAACAAGCCTGCCTAGACAGCCGGTTGGCTGCGTGAAGTTAGTACACACGATGCTGCCGTCTATCCACACGTATTGTGACAGCACGGTGCCACATTATCTTGTCGGGAGTGGTGTCGCGACAGGGACAACTTATTTCTCACTCTGGCTCACCGTGGGAACGCTACCACTGTGCGGGTGACTTACCAGCACATGGTACGGGTGAACAAAGGCCTCCGGAGTTTTTCGACAAAGGCGTGTTCAGAGGCGAACGGCTTAGTGCACGTTTGGAGAGCCTCTTTTCATTCACTTCTCTTTTCGTCGGGCGCCGTCTGTCGTTTTGCCATCGTTCGCGTGCCCCAAGCATAACTTCCCGGATATCTGTTCAAGACAAGTCTAAGCTCCGAGGTGACGCTGCCAGTGCCAGGCCCATTGAGGATGGTGGCAGTTCTTTTCTGAAACGTCCGAAATTAGCTCAGCACTTTGAGTCGTAGTGGTGCCTGACCTTGGAAGTTTCTATCTGCAAGAAAAGCTACCCCCACTAATAAACCAATTAATACTCAAGTGTACCGTAGTGTAGAACAGTTTGGTCTCTTCTTACGGCGGTGTTCTTATCCACTGCAAAGGTGTTATTAAAAGCCTCAACACTAGCGAAGTTCTTGTCGTAGTCACTGTCTTTAGCCAAGTTCGCCAGTGGGTATCAATGGGCTCTGGTGAAGTAAGCCCTACCGGCAACTGGTATTTATAGACACGAAAGTACGATGGTACCTTCAGGTACGCTCTTTTGGCTGCAACTATTATTTCGTTAACAGAACTAAATGGCTTTCTCAGCTTTTCACAGGTAGAAGGAATCTCATGGGAAAGACAACAGACATGCAATGGCTCTGGATAAAATGCACTGAGAAGTATAGCAGCCTTTGACATATAAGCTGCTTCATCCGCGTAGAGCAACGGCACTCGGTTGAGGTGGGATTCGGAGAAGTACAGTACCCTCAAGGACAAGTTCAAACAGTAGGCCGTAGTATCACCGCTGATTTTTTCCTGTTGTTTTTATCATACCAAGAAAGGTGTTTGCTGTTTCACATCCAGCTTCGCAGCTATAATAAATGTCCAAGTATTCGTCCAGTCGCATCTTTTGTCCCGTCTACTGATATCCAGATGGAAGATTCACTCAGTTATCGTCTGATTTGCACAACAGTGGCCGTGGGTACTGCTTGTGAAGAGTGGGCTCTATTGTATATTTTGCTTCCAGTACGTTTGCAAAATAAAAAATGTACGTTCGCTCAAGTGTTGTTAGCAGCGATAAATGCTGCGAGAAAAAAAGGGTGAATTTTACTACACAGCTGCCTTGGCTTTATACCCTAAACACATCTGGTGCTGTTGCGCCTATGTTTCTTAACCTGGCGGCTGTTAAAAACGTTAATGAAATGGAAAAGTTAGAAAGCACGAGCCCAAGCGTGAGTTTTAAAAACGAATTGCTTGTACCTGTATCCGACCGAGAATACACCGACATTTTATTTTGCATGAGGTTTGAGAGATGCGGATATGAAACCATCAAAATTACTCAGCTTAGCTCCCGCAATATGACCACAAAATGCATGGTAATATAGAGCAAGTTCAGGGGTTACGCAAACTCTTGTTGTGTAAGCTATGTTGGGACCTTTATGACTATGAGTGTTTCAGAATTAGCGTCGGACGCTAAATATTGTTGACCTTTCCAATGTCTTCCCACCCACTACCCACACGGATGGTAAAATACTGTTTCTTCATCTACGGAGTAGCACTGTCTATCCACTGGTACACTGCCTGACAACGACACTTTTTGATGCATTTTTTTTCGGCATTGCTCGGCAGACTTTCAGCAGCTAGCTAGCGTTACTAAAACATAATTGCAAACTAAACTGACGATTCGCCGCAGTAATCTAGTGACTGATCTATTTGGCTGGTGGCCCGCAGGTCCCGGAATCGAATACCGGCCGTGGCGGCAGCACCTTGAATGGACGCGGAAATGCTTGAGGCTTATGTGTTTATATACAGGTGCACGTATCTATATGGTCGGCATTTCAAGAGCTCAAGATGTCGACATTTCAGGAGCCTTCCACTACAGCGTCTCACATAATCATATCGAAATTTTAGATGTTATATCAACGCCGAGAACTATTACAATAAGAAAATTGACTGCGGGTTGCACCGCTAGCCTAGCTTAGCTTTTGCTTACTTGAGTACATTCTAGCCCCACGCAAGCTTCTGCCGAGTTGCACTACTCTTGAATCAATGACGGATATTTCGCAGGTGGTGCACTAGCACTAGGCTAGCCTAGCTTTTCAACGCTTGGATACACTCTAGTTCCGCTCACGCCAAACGATGTTCAATAGTTTTACGTCATGGGCGCATTGGCGAGCGACACAAGCATCGGTGCGCACCGGCCCTGACCAGGGGAGCCATTCTCGAAGTAATCACTTAGTATACACGCCTACTTAGGGCTCCAGTGATTGGCTGGAGCTCAGCTGGCAGCGCGCCACCTGTTTCCAGTCTTTTTTTCCGCAGCGTCAATTTCATGCCATGCAGCTTTCCCAACTCTCGACACAACTGAGCAAAGCTGAATGCGTTTAACCACAATAAATGATGCTTCAGAGGTCCACTTTGTGGATAAACAGTACACCCGAATGCCCTTTATTTAGACTTAATGTGGCCGTCCACCTGACGCACCTGGAATGCCGGTACGCATTCTCCGCATCTTTCGTCAAACGTCTGAACTCATGCGTACGCAAGTTCAGACCTGTCGGTACTTTTTTAAGAACATTGTTACTGTAAATTTCGACCAGTTTCTCTTTACGCTAGGATTGTGCTGGCGGTTTCCATATGTCGACGCGCTCAAGAGAACATGACGTCACGACTCGCTGTTTTTTTTTAGTAAAGGACCGCGCTCCACCCAGGTCGACATGTGGACACCAGGAGAATTGCGCTCCAGTTGCACGTTGGCTGCGGAAATACGTAGAACTTTGAACTGTTTACGCCGACGTGATACAGCGCATGTGATCGTTTACCCGACGTCATGCTATGATCGCGGCTTGACAGGGGCTAAAAACGGTAATTTAAAGGGCCATTCACCAATCCTCATACCAAATTTTAGTTAGATCTTGGAAGTTGTTGGGTGTCCGATAAGAAACATTTTGCCACAGGAATTTTTCGAACCGGTTCATTACAAGCCGAGAAAACTGTGTTTTTTGATGCGGCGCGAAAGGAGGATCAAACAAGGGGAGCTTGAAACCCTTGCCGCTCCTCCGCGTAGCCTTCAGAAGCCAAATCTGTTCCCTAGGTTCTCCGGTATCCGACCAAAACGTCACGTGCACATGACGTTCCCGAACAAGCCCAGCCCCCGTGCGCGCGAGCAGCGTTTAATAAAAGCATTTCTTAGTGAACTTCGGCAACTTTGAGTGTATCTATCCATCTATCTATCTAGCCGCCCACAACTTTTAGCTCTCCTTGCCGTTTCAATAATGGTATTGACACCGAACTTAGTATGGCATAACATGACAGCTTGATCAACATATGTGTTGTATGACAGCATGACAACATGAAGCATGACAGCATGAACAGCAGCATGAACAACACAGACGCAGTGTTGTGGGAGTAGCGCGTCGGCACAGAGTAATGTTAATTCATGGAATCGGCGCGAAATGCAGCATGTCGCATTTCGCACCGGTTGCCGTCGGGCCGCACCGACGGACGCTCGTCGTTTCTTGCTTCAGACCATTGGCCGCGAGATCGAGTAGAGTCGCCCCCTGGTGGACATTTGCCGAAATGGTGAAGTTTGAATTGCTCCTTGCGTCGTCTGCTAGCCACGTCATGTTTCAATGTGCGCGTACGTCATGCAAATTCTCAAAGTGGGGTTTATCCGGTGATGTCAGCACGAGTTTAACTGTTTTTACTTATGCGTGAAAGGACGTACGAACGCATTTCGTCTTTCTCGGCTGGTAATGCTATTATTAAGAATCGCGTGTGCATATTTCCAAAGTGCTGTCTATTGTCATTGTACCCTACATTCACCAGAATAATTTCAGAGTGGTTGCCGCATCCTGTTTATAGCACATCGCAAAATGCTTTTGCCATCCTCCCAAACACGACGACTATTAAATGCTGGGTAAATGCAGCGTTTTATAGCGACTCATTGGTAAAAAAAACAGGCTCTTGGTCATGCACTTTCGCGCTGTTGGTTGGTGCACAACTACGGCACTGTAGTTCAACGATCATGCGAGGAGCCTTACTTGTGTTTATCTGGTCCTTATACCAATTCATAAAAATGATACTGACACATAAACTCTGAGACTTCGGTACTAACACTGTACTTAAAACAGAGTTAATATGTGCTTAGGTTTAACAATAATTTAGGAGTCCAGACATTGTAAATCAATTCAGACGACATGCCCTATATATATTGATACAGAACAGCTGCCGCAGCCTTACTGCATGAAAGAGAAAGACGACTTCGGTTTATTGTTGTTGGTGAACTGGCGCCATATTGTAACGGGTGCAAGAGAAGCAAAGTCGAAAACTAGTTTATTATGGGTGAACTTGTGCCCTGAAAATTATGCGCGAAAAGGAAAGAGTCTGCTAGAGCGTTCCAAAACAAAAACGGTTGATCTGCCCGCTCACCTTCTTCTTCTTCACAGCTCCAACCCACACTGGCTCGTGCCTGTGAACAAGAGGCATGAGTCGAACGGCCCCAAGCAAGAGTGCGCACAAGACTGTGGACGCTGATTCTTCATAATGTCGGTTATTGTAAACAGTCTGTGTGGCAATATTGTTCGTCGAGCTTAATGTATCGCATATAATTTAATGAATAAGCTACTCGTAACATTATTCGTGGATGTGGACGACCCCGAAACTTGATGGAGACGCGCAGCAGTCATAGCACCGGGGACTCTTCGGCTACTTCAACTGCCAGTGCCTCATCACCATCGGCCTCTCCAGCCGAGTCGACAACCTACGTCACCATGCGTCACCTAGCTGCACCGGTACGAGCATGTGAGTGCTGCCCACCGCTGGGATTGCAGGCTCAAGCTCGCTAATGTTGAGTTCTACCACGACGGCACGCCGCGGACATGGTTCGAAACCACTAAGTCGAAACCACAAGCTGGGATTTCTTCAAAAAACAAAGATCTGTGATATTTTGACAATTCTTCTGGTTGTTAGCTCGTTACAGTAAGACTTTCGCTACTCTCGGCCAGACGTCTACTGAATCGTACGTCTCATACATTCTTGACGTCTTGGCGCTTGGTAGCAAGGTAGACCAGCGCATGTCGAAAGACGAGAAAGTGAATCACGTCCTCAAAGGGATTGCTCAAGATTCCTTTAACCTGCTGGTCTTTAGTAATATCACGATTGCCTCCGTCTAGAACAGGCTGAAGCCCGCCGGGTCACTCACGGCATCACGCGCCTGCCGAACACAGCGGCTACATCCTCTTGCCATGACGCCTTCCGCTAAGTTCCCAACCTCACCCGCATAATTCGTCGCGAGGTCCAGGCAGCACAAGCAGTAGTTACTCTAATGGCAACGCCTGGTCCTTCACCGACCACGATTTTACTGATACAAGCCGTCGTTCGTCAAGAATTATCGAACTTCGGCCTACACCCTGTTCGACCAGTCTACACTGCCGAGCCTTTTTATCGTCGTCCCTCCACTCCTCGCTTTGGTTCCAACTACTCTCGACAGCGCAATTTATCCGAATGGCGTACACTGGACGACAAGCCCATATGCGTCAACTGCCGACGCGTCGGTCATATCGCTCACCACTGCCGCAATCACTTGACTCTGCCGGCACCCTATTGGCCTCCTCCCCAGGCCACTTCTGTTCACCAGTCGTCCTCGGCATTTGATTTTGATTCCCTTGTGCCGACCACAATCTCTGATTCTGCCTCACTTCTGACGAGACCTCGCTACGCCCACTCGCCATTTCCTGCTCGCCGTCAATCTCGTTCGCCCCACAATGCCATCCTGGCTCTCCAACCTAGTCGCAGCGCCCCTGACCGGAAAACTTGGTAGTGCAGCTTCTGCAGGAGGAGCTGCATTGACGCAACGTCTGCAAGAAATCCTCGTGTAACATTACCGACCGCTTGGAATCTTGCGGACGTTACTTTAGACAATGTACCTGTGCGCGAGTTGATCGATACCGGCGCACTTGTGTTCATAATGAGTGCTGCTCTTCGTCGCCGCCTAAAGAAAGTTGTCACACTCACGTTGAACCGAGCCGTTCGAGTCGCCGACGGGGGAACTGCCGTTATGTGACTATTGCCGATAGAAGCACTGCTGTTCTTTTCACCGTTATAGAAAATTGCCCTCATGATCTAAATCTAGGTATGGATTTTCTAACCACTCACTCGGCCCTTATAGATTGTTCAGCCGGCTGTCTTGACATTGAGATGCCTCTACTTTCTAAACCGACTGACTCACCCCAAAGCTGTCTTTTCTGCATTGATTTTGTACGCCATCCGCCCAACTGCGTTGCACACATCGACCTCTCCTCTACGCCACCTGCACCTGATGGGGATTACATTGCGGCACCCATTCATGCCGTGATGCTTACGCATGGCGTCGCTGTTCCTCACGCGATTTTGACAACTGTTGGAAACCGCACATGCCTTTCTATTGTCCATTTTTCCCTCACTGCCCAAATTCTTCCTCAAGGTATCTCCCTGGCCGAAATTACTGCCCTACAAGACCATATGGTTTAACCCTTCAGAGTGGGCGATTGCTGCACCTCAGACCATGACCCAATATCACGTTCATCGGGCGTCGACGTTGACCGCATGGTACCATCAGACCTCGCTCCTGATCGAGCGGAAGCCCTTCGTCACGTGCTGAAGCCCTATAGTGAAATTTTCGACTTTGCCAGCACAGCCTTAAGCCGAATTAGTGCTGTTACTCATCGCATCAATACTGGTGACGCGAGTTTCATTCACCGGCATCCATACTGTGCTTCCACGTCCGAGCTTACAGTCATACAACAGGGAGTCAAAAAATTCTTGCAAAAGACATAATCGAGTCCTCGTGTAGATCCTGGGCTTCTCCTGTCGTCCTGATTAGAAAGAAAGATGGAACACGGCACTTTTGTGTTGATTATCAGCACCTCAAAAAAGTTGTAAAGAAACATGTTTACCCATTGCTTAGAATCAACGATGCCTTAAACTGCCTTTACGGTGCTACGTATTTTTTACTATCGACCTTCGATCTGGCTACTGGTAGTTTGTTGTAGAGGAGATAGACCGTGAGAAGACTGAATTCTTCACTCCTGACGAGCTTTATCACTTCAAAGTTATGCCCTTCGGTCTTTGTAATGCACCAGCCACATTCGAAAGAATGATGAACTCCTTGCTACAAAGGTTTAAATGGTCAACCTGCTTCTGTTATTTAGACGACGTTATCGTTTTCTCACCCGCATTAGACTCCCATCTTGATCGTTTATCAGTGAGTCTTGAAGTATTTCTTCGAGCCGCACTTCAATTCAAGTCTTCAAAATGCCACTGCTCGTCGTCAAATAACCATACTTGGGCATCTGGTCGATGCCGCAGGAGGACGGCCGGATCCCGAGAAAAGTCGCACCGTCACGGACTTTCCTGTTCCGAAGTCCACAAATGACATTCGCTGTTTTGTGGGCTTGTGCTCATATATCCGACGCTTTTTAAAGACTTCGCGATCATTTCATACCCACTCACGAAACTCCTGAAGAAGGACGCCCCGTTTTTTCTGGGGCGCCGATCAAGCCTCATCTTTTTCCCAGCTTACGACCCTCCTTACGACACTGCCAATTTTAGTTAATTTCGATCCATCAGCGCTCTTGCGCTCTTGCTCTACCTCTTGCGCTCTTACTCTTGCACTCTTGCTCTGCCAAGCACAGGTTTACCACATCGTACAATCCGCAAACGGACGGTCCTACGGAGCGCCTCAACTGCACCATTACCGGCATGCTTTCTAAATACGTAGCGACCGAATACCTGAACTGGGACGTTCATTTGCCATTTGTGACGCTCGAATATAATTCGTCACATCATGACCCTGCTGGCTCTTCCCCATTCGATCTTCTATTCGGCCGAGAACCCGCCCTACCCTTTTAGACCTTCCTGCCCTCGGTCACTTAATATATATGCCGGTGGAGCCATCACGCGAGCCGACCACGCGCGCCAACTCGCCCGCAGCCGTCTGCAGGTCTCATAGGAGCACCAAAAAACCCTCTACGATTCCCATCATTGAAACGTGCACTTTTCAGCGGGTTCCCATGTTCTTCTCTGGTCCCCCACTCGGCGTGTAGGTTTTTCTGAAAAACTGCCGTCACGCTACACTGGACTGTACCGCGTCGTTCGCCAGGTGACTGACGTTACATACGAGATCGTACCAGCCGATCTAAAGTCATCTTCGTCATCTTCGTTCGAGGGACATCGTGACATCGTGCACATAGCTCGACTCAAGCCTTATCACCCTCCTTCTACCGCCTGCGAGTAGCTCGAGCACCGAGGCGGTGCTACTACCACCGGGAGGTTATGATAGAGAACAGCCGCCTCAACCTTGCTGCAGATAGAGAAATACGACGTCGGTTGATCGTTGTTGATGAGCTCGCAACATCTTGTTCGCCAAGCTCGGTGCATCGTATATAATTTAATAAATAGGTTACTCGTAACAATAAGGTTTCATATAATTTCTCTGAAAATTTCATCTTTTTTCATCGTTTTCAGCGTTTGTGTGGCATTGTTAGTGACACACGGGAGGCAGTGGTAATTTCTGTTTTAAAAAAACAAAAAACATGCTTTTCTCATTAACCAGGCCTTTGTTGTAGCACCGTCATGCACTTAATCCATCGACAAACGCTTTCTGCTGAACTCCTATGTAATATTTTTACTAGTGCAAGAACATTTGCGTACACGTGGTAGTGTAGCGCAAGGCGCCGTCAGCCACTAAGCTTTCCTGACTAGATGTATCGGCTGTCCCACATTTCATGGTGAACAGAATGAGAAAAAAAGATCACATGCATTTGAGGTGTGAACGCTGGCACTGAACGAGTCGCACAGATAAGCGGGCTTTCTACAATATTTTTTGCAGTATGCAGATGACAAAGATTTAAATAAGTAGTTCAGTCACACTATAGAGCAGTGCATAGCAAACGAGCACGAGCTAACCTCGTACAAACAGCACAGCAAAGGCGTGATTTAGTGCAAAGGCGTTAAGAGAGTCACCCAGGGCGAGCATTCTCTGAAAGGCAGAATGCGCTTAGCTCGCGGGTAATGTTAACATTGCATATAGGAGTCGTGCAAACATTCAGTAAAGAGCATAGATATTAACAGTAAATTGTCGTCAACGCATTTTAACTGCCGACAATCGGCTCAGACTACACGCAACGAAGCACCGCTGCGTGTATTTGTATACGCGCCACCGACCGCCTATCTCTACTTTCTTGGGGCAGTGCTGCCGCCTACAACCTAATCTCGCCGTGAATAGACTGCTCACGTTTTGCTAACGTAGCGTCGCTGTGCCCTGCGTGCGCGCGCGTCAACGCTACTTTGGAGTATATAGGGCCCTTCATGATGCACTCGTGCCCGTTTTGCTAGCTCCACAGATACTGAATTTGGTGTTACGTGACGTAAATAAATGACGACATACAAGACTGGTGCAAACATGATAATCCTGACACGCGTGTCACGTAAGAACATGACAACATATCACGCTCACAGCGTGCGCGCGGCCGTTTCGCTGGTTTCTCATATACTAAATTTGGTATCACGTGACGTGAATCGCTGACGATACACTCGGCGACAGCTTTTCTTGACATTGGAGCGAAGGCTACGGAGGTGGGGCCTCCGCACATTTGTGTTACTACGCAAGTAGTCCGGCAGCTTGCAGCCGATTTCGGTTCCAGTTTCGGTTTTCGCTTGCTCGCTGCGCTAGTCTGTTTAGCAAAATGTATGCATGCAAAATGGGAACGTCATAGTTAAACTTTGATGAGAGTGCATACATGCAGCTAGTTACTGTGCTGTTTATATACTGGTATATATAAAATTTTCCGTTGTTCAGAACGTTTTCCCAGCATTATTCAGCCTTCATAACAGTGAAGTTTAGGATCCGTGTTCAGCCCAGTATATACGGGTACGCGCCACACGTGATCGAATGTTAGCTTTTACGGAATTCAGCCCCGGTACCGGCGAAATGGAAGGCCGGTTGCGGCACGATCTGACCACGGGCCTGTCTTCTTTCAGTTTTGCTGTATTCGGTTTACGCCCTCAAAGGCTGTCAGCAATGATCGGCGCAGACTGCGCCTCAGTGTTCGTGAAGCCTCACAATCGTTGTAGATTGTTGTTAAGATTGCGCGCAAGACGCCAACAGTGAAGCTCATTTCAGAACTTGCGCGGCCACCAGTGATAAGGCTGGAAAGTTCAATGCGTGATGTATAAAAGACGGCGCGTCCCAACGATGAGCAGCTTTTCCACGGCCGGTGCTGTGCTCGCCGCTGCAAGAGCAAGCAGCAGACGCAGCCGGCGTACGGAAAACGTGGTGCCGCCCAATAAATAAAAAAGAAAAAAACTATGGTGCACGATAACTTCTTTTCCATGAACAGCGTCCCATACTTGTTCTATCCTTATAATGAAGAAAGTTTTATTTATTCGGGTCAAGTAGCTATTAGAATCAGAAAATAAAATAGGTACTATTTCTAGGCGCGCGCGCATGCAGGCGGTTCGGCTCTATAGCTTCCACAGTGCTGTCAAGAAAAGCTGTCGCCGAGTATAGTAAACGACACATCCAAACATAATCATGACACGGAAGTCAGGTACGGCATCATTTACCTCCACCTCGTCACGTTGTGTTGATTTTAAAGTGACATATCAACATTTGTCAATCATGCTTCACATATCATCGATTCCCCCTATACGTGGAATCTGTCAATTTTTTATTGTTTATTTAGTTTTTGACCAGCATTGTCTTGAGTTGTACTGCCTGTTCCTGCGGGATAACTTGAAAACGCTGGTTTAGGGCTGTTTCACATGCCGCAATTGCAGCGAAAAAAAATCGTGCCGTTCGCTCCAATCGCTCTGTTCGCAACCGTCGCTAATTGCAGTTTCGTTTCACATTGACCGCGAACGGTACACGATTTTCACCCTCCAACTGGAGCAGCGAGTTCTTGATTTATATGTGGGGTTTAACGTCCCAAAACCACCATATGATTATGAGAGACGCGGCGAGTTCTTGCCACCACTCATTGTGACAGACACTAATGTAATAGTATGTGCATTATATAGTGGTTTTGGGACGTTAAACCCCACATATCAATCTATAGTATGTGCATCATGATATCATGAAGTTACCATGAACGGTAACGAAGGGCCTGCTTGTTTCGTCATTTAGGAACACTTTCCAGTCTGAATTCATTTTAAAATGCACAACATCTGTCATTACCAAAACAAACACGTCGACTCTATTTTGACGGCTTGGCCAAGCTTGCCCTATTTCGACGAGTCCCGACCGAAAATCGCTCCCGCCGCTGCAATCAGAGCGAAAATTTTCAACATGTTGGAAGCTTGCCGCAGACTGCTGCGGCGGGAGCGAACTGCGCCTTTTTTTTTTCGCTGCGAGCGAATTCGGAGCCTGAAAATTGCTACTTTATGTCTCATGTGAAACAGCCTTTAGACGCGGTAGAATTGATGGGCACATTGAGTGCGCGAACGCGTAAGAGCATTCAACCGCTATCGTCTGCTCGATGCTCTGACCACGACGACATGAACGCATGTGAAACGCTGGCACATCAGCCTGGCATCTCCTTGCGATTCAAGGAAGAAAATGAAAAAAAAAAGACGCGTGCATTTCTTTATTGCGTCTCATTATTTACCTCAAGTTTTATTCATCTATCCAAGTAACAAATTACATAAACTACGCATGTCGTGTTAAATAGTTTGACATGTCACGTGGTATACTGTTGACAACGTCACAGCACAGTTGTTAACGTAGATGGGCAACGTCACTGCATTGTCGTGTGCGTAGGGCCATTCAAATGCGCACGCAAGCCCTCATTCTCTAGGCAAGCGCCGGCAAAAAGAAAGGGAGAGCATCGTTCATCTTAACATTTGACCTATTTCCACAACGCGTAGCGTTGCAAATTTCGGCAGACGAGATCATGTCTGATCAATGCATTGCGCTTGTCACCTCCAAATACTCAAACCTGGTGAGTGACCCTTTGAGAAACATAGATGGCACGCTATGCGTGTGTTGTTCATATCGCCACGCTAAGTGCTTTTTGTTTTCCTCTAAAGGAACTGCTTATATATGCTAAATGTGCAGTCGATGAAGGCGAAAGGTTATTTTTATACACAGCGCCTAAAAAAAGCGTTACCATTTTGCAAAATATTCAAAGAAATAGTGAGAGATTAGCGGTGTACATCTGTCTAATTTGTAAAATACACACCGCCTCCTGGACTATTGAATATCTACGGGAGTGCAAGACACGGTGAGTAGCCGTACAACATCGTATCTATAACAGACATACTTTTTTCTAAGATAAGCACTAGCTATTTAGGCACATTCTGTAAGAATGTTTATTTGAAGCATAACTTTTACTCAACGTCAGTAGTTAAAAGTGTGTTCGCCACTGCGGATTGGGTACCCATGGTATTTGTGCGAAAGATAGGTTGGAACTTGGCCTTGTCCCGATCACAGTTTACATCAGTAGATAAGTGTACAAATAAACTTGAATAAAAATTCATTTAAGAAACACGTAGAAGTTATCTGCAAAGATCAGTATTATTTTTGCTTTCAAAGCCAGAACAGTAGAAAGAAATACCTCTTCAAATTAGGCCACATTGTAAAAGTGGACTTGTAGAGCGAAAATATACAGATATCAGCGATCAAAATGAGAGCGACCTAATGCCAAGATTGTCATCGGATGTGAAGAAGGTATATTCTAGTTGCACCTAAAACAAGTAGGAAACGAGAAAAACAATATTGCATAGAACCCCCACTGGAGTTGTCCAAGTATACGCAAGCGTTCGCAAACCGTCCTGCCCCGGCGGCGACATGCACGGGGAGAAATGTTGCACAACCGCACTAGTGCGCTGAGTGATGCATTTAACGTGCCATGCGACGTCAAGTTTATAACTGCGGCTCTACCATATAAAACCCGTGGAAACCTCTTCGAGCCGTACTGAAGCTATTTTTCTAAGCTTTTAGTTTTACTTACATTTTACTATTGAGATTAATTATGTGATGTGCCACAAAGCTATTTTAAGTGTCCCTGAAAATTTTTCTCACCCACCCTTATTTTTCCTCCATAAAATTTAAAGTTCTTTCATTCCCAGTGTGCTCTCACAACTTTGAGGCTCAAACAGAAGGGCCAGAAAAGTATAACAGCAGATTAAAGTAGGAGGCAATGCTCTCCAGCCTTGCCTTTGGGTACCGTCTGATGCTAGTCAGTTGAGCCCAAACGATGGCGAAAGCCAGCAGAGCCTAGGAACAAACGCCAGACCACGCGGCATTGCCCTGTTTAATTGGCAGAGCAGTGTTTTGCAAAAATAAAATTTTTGTCTTTCCATTTTAGCATAGCGTTGAAAATTTGCGACCAAATTTTTGCACTTTGGCCCCACACATCTATTTTATAGCTAGGTCACCTCTAAAACTATTATCTATACTTAACTTTATATAATTAGGCAGGCTGACATCCAAGAGGCCATTCTTTAAGTTCGCCTGCCAAAACCAGTAGGGGCTTGTTTATTAACGTTTTGTAGATACCTGAAGGTAACGAGTGTAACTTAACGACTCATTTTTGTTTGTTAGACACAACGCTCAATATATTAATTCGAAAACACCGCCCAAAAAGTGTAGAGAATGCTATTTTCAATACTTGTGATTTCTATGTGAAGACGAAAAAGAGAACAAAAATAGAACTGGCACCTGGAAGGGTGCCAACTTGCGACCTTCAAATAACGTGTCCAATGCTGCACCAACTCAGCTACAGCGGTGGGTATGCTCCCGTATGTAGTATAGATAAGCCACGATGGTGAATGTGAAACGCCCTTTTCTGCTCGATGGCCTCACGAAGCACGCGAGCTAGCTGTGAGCTGACAGCTGACTAATAACCCCTTGCTCGAAGGCATTCAGTTTGCCGGAACGAGCTTCTCGCTATGAATGAACGGAAAAACGAGAGTTTTAAAGCCTTATTTTTTCTTTGTAAATATCTAGCATTAGTTGATTAGAACTAACAGTCATGGAAGCCGTGTTATGTACTCTAAATGATGCTTATATTAAATATGACTACAACGTGATGAAAGTAACGTGAATGAAAATGAAACTGGTCTGTTGCAGGATCCGAACCTCTCATTTTTGAAAACCACCTCTGATGTTTTACCAAGTGAGTTCTACTCATGGCATCAGTAATGGCGCAAACCACTTTTGCTCTCGGTGCAAGGTATAATAATTATGTTGTTGTACTAAGCATAGACTTCATCAAATTTTTCTATTGTAAGCGTTGGCCAGTTTTGGTGGAAACGTTCTCTGAAAACGTAGTCATTCAATTGCCAGTTTGATGGATTTGTTGAGTCATATTTTTTTAGCGATGTAATTTGAAGAAATCTTTTTTGAAAAAGAGGAAGCCGAAGTGTCGGAACGCTTCTACTACGGCTCCTGCTTTTTTCAACGTTTTTGCGACGCCACTTTGTGATTTCAACGTCATATTAGTGCAACGACTTCCAGAAGACACAGAGACTCTGCCGACACAATTTGGGCACAGTGAGTGCTTGCTTCTTGCATTTTATTTCGCCTCCGCTATCGTCGCTCGCCCACCGACAGATAGCCCTGACGAGTGTCTTCTTTGCTCTAACGTGGCGCGTGCTTGCTCGCGCGCCCCGTAGCCGCACTGTCTCGCTGAGCGATGGAGTACCAAGTGAAAGGGGAAGACATTGACCCTGAAGAAATCACGCCAGACCAAGGGTGGCAGACCGCCTCGTGTCGCCGAGCAAAAAATGAAGACTCCAGACGTGTGCCATCATATAGCGCTTTGAAACGCACCGAGCACAAGCCCCGCAACAGAGAAAATGTGAAGAACAAGATTATTCGAGCAAGCCGAATGCCTCATCTACCAATAAACGACATCCGCATTATCATTAGGCCCAGAGGGGGTCTTAACATCGCTAGGCTTGGCCCAACGACAATCGCTGAAGCCATTTCGACTTCGGCAGGTATCAGCCCATCGGAACAGCAAGCAGACACGCTCTGCCCCAACATTAAACAGAATACACGCCGAAGAGAGAAAATGCTAATCGCTACGTGCGCGTTAAAGAAATCCGCATCGCTGACAAGACCTATGAAGTTAGTGCCTACGAAGCGGCACCACATTCTACATGCAAAGGTGTCATTCGAGGGATTCCCGTGCAATACGGTTCGGCGAACATTGACGCGAAGATTGTCAACGACCGAAATCCCCTAGCTTTGGCTGCCAAGCGCATCGGAAGTACCACTGCAGTGATCGTGGCCTTCAATGAACATCGTGTGCCCAATTTTTTGCGATACGGATCGGTGCTACTTGAATGCACACTATACCGTAGACAGATATTTGCTACACCTGTGGTCGGCTAGGCCATCGAACGGACGTGTGCCCGAACCCTGGAGACGTTATCTGCAGAGGCTGCAGCGTGCCGAACCCGAAAAAGAACACCGCTGCACACCAACATGCAAACTTTGCGGAGGAACCCACCTCACTGCCGACAGGGAATGTAAAGAACGCTACCACATTCCATACGTGGTGCGCCAACGACGATGGGAGCGAGCACACTCGACGCGACACAACAGTTACGATGCAATGAACGAGTTCAACGCAACCGCTGACGACGACCAGGCCTCGAAGCTTTCTACAGATGGTTGATCCGATGGCAGCCGATCCCGGTCGCGATCCCGGAGTGGTCCCAGGAACCGCACCATGCGTGTATCGAGGTCCCGGAGCCACCCTCGGACCCACTCCCGCAGCGCGCGAAGTGGGACCCCAACCAGATCTATATGGCGAGGCTACTCCAGGTCTCGTTCTGGTTCACGTCACGGTTCCCGCTCAGGTTCCCGGCCCGGGTCACGCTCCGGCTCCCACTCTGGTTCCGGGCCTCATGCTGGTTTCAGGCCTCACCCCAGTCTCACCGGGGTCTCGCGTCAACGATCACCTAGCCTATCGGCACCACCATCACCAGCCAACGCCAGCAAGAATAAGCGGGGACCTCTCACTTGGGCGGACGCCGTCCGGAGAAAAAGAAACACTACATCACAGGTAGGGTCGGGTTCACTCCCAGAGCATGATACACACAACACATCTGAGATAGCGATCCTAAAGCACGAAAATGCGATGATGAAAGAAACAATACGCAAACTCACAGTCGCAATTGCCGAACTAAAACTGACAGACACGCATGCGCTGCTATGCCCACAACCGACAACGACGACGATGCAGTCATTCCGTTGCAGCCGCAACCCGTAGGCGCTGGTAACGACGACGGCGAGAGCGCACCCAAGAAACGCGCGGTCGCCCACGACCAGCCAGCTTTAAAGACAGAGTTAGACGACATTAAGAGCACGCTATCAGCGATTAAGGAAAGCCTTCGCTTTCTTGGCGAAAGCATGGCTCTCGTGCAGTCTACTCTCGCGGTACACGGTAATCGTTTGGGCCAAGTGGAGCAATATTTTGATCACGTCGTCGCCCCTGCCGTTGCCGCGGATAAGCCGTTGTCGCAACGTACAGCCGTGCCCAGTCCACCGCATCACGCGGCCCTTATGCACCCGCCGGGTGCTCAGGCCAACTCCTAAATGCATCAAGATGGCCAGGCCAATTGACGAGTTGCAAATCTGGCAATGGAACTGCAGGAGCTTCACCCACAAGAAAGCTTTCCTGCAGCAATACCTCCGTAGCCACGAAGCCAAACCTCACATCATGCTATTACAAGAGACTGTAGTATCAACCGCCACGTTTTCCAGATACCAGTGGTTGCCCGGCCCCTCGGGAAGACGCGGTATCGCCACCCTGGTCGCTAACAAGATTACCTGCACAGCGCACAGCCTCAAGGTGCCCGAAATTGAGCACGTTATGGTCGAAATTCTCCCTGGCAACATATCACAACAAAGCGTATACATGCTCAATGTATACAGTAGTCCCATCCACCATAGACAAAGATTCACACGCCTGTTCCAGAAAGCTGTCCGTCTCGCGGGGCCTAACCCGCTAGTGATTGCAGGCGAATTAAACGCTGCGCATAGCACCTGGGGCTACACGTACGATACACCCAAACATAACGAGCTTTGGAAAAGTGCGAATGACATGGGCCTTATTCTAATTACGGACAACGCCTTGCCCACTCGCACTGGTACGTCCACGCAAAGAGATACTACGCCGAATCTATGCTTCATCAAGAATATCTCCGACGCCCGCTGTTCCAACCTCGCGGTAGATCTCGGTAGTGACCACTTTATATTGGCTCTACACCTCCCCACAGTAAGCAGGAAAACCAAGTCGTACACGTGGGTCGACTGAGACCTCCTTCGTAAGACCCGCGCAGAACGACCTGTTCCCGATACCCCACCGAGCCTCGAGACGTGGACGGCCCACCTCAAAGCTGATGTAAACAAGGCAACGAAAACTATCAGCACAGACCTTCCAACCGAAAGGATGGACAGTCGTCTCGCCCACCTACTAGAGGCCAAACAGTCTCTATTGGCCCGGTGGAAGGGCCAGCGCCTTAATCGGAGGTTACGCAAACGCATATCTCAGCTGAACAAGACCATTATGGATCACTGCCGCATCCTTTCAAAACAGCAGTGGGAGGAAATTTGTAATTCGATTGATGGTCAGGTTCGAAATGGCAAAATGTGGAACTTACTCAAACACCTCCTCAATGAAACCAACACCCGCACAAATCAGCGTCATTCGATCGTGATCAGGCTAAACGAACAGTGTCACCGGAAGATGTTGTCAAGAACCTCATGGAAAAGTATCTCCCGCTCCCCAAGGGCCCTGTGACCCCTCACCCTGATTACTCTGGCAGCAACAACACTAACTTAGACGCCGACTTCTCTATTGAAGATGTGCGCCGAGCTCTCCATGAGCTCAATGGCCGCTCAGCCCCTGGCCCCGATGGCATCACCAACAAGCTCCTACGGAACCTGGACGATTCTTCCGTCACTTACTTCACCGACACTATCAACGAGATATGGAAATAGGGTGAGATACCCGATGCTTGGAAACTAGCTCACACGGTTCTCATACCCAAACCGGGAAAGGCGCCGAGCCTAGATAACCTACGCCCCATATCTCTCACGTCGTGCTTGGGCAAAGTGGCTGAGCACGTCGTCCTCAACAGGGTTGGTCGATACCTCGAAGATAACGACTACATCCCGCACCACATGATTGGCTTCCGACCAGGGTTATCCACTCAAGACGCCATGTTACTCCTAAAGCATCAAATTATAGATGACGGAAACACTCGGGACACTCGTGCAATACTCGGTCTCGATTTAGAAAAGGCTTCGATACAATAACGCACTCGTCAATCTTGAAAGCGATCGCAGCCCTCGGCCTAGGTCATCGATTTTACTACTTTATCCGCTCTTTTCTCACTCGACGCAGAGCCGTCCTCAGCGTAGGAGACCTAGTGTCGGAAAAAGTGGAGCTCGGACAGCGGGGCACTCCTCAGAGATCCGTCCTCTCACCCACGCTCTTCAACCTCGTGATGATCGTGCTTTCCGAACGACTTTCAAAAATAGACGGGCTAAATCACACTATCTATGCGGATGATGTAACCATATGGTGCTCCACAGGGTCGGATGGCTTCATTGAGTCCACCCTGCAAGAGGCTATCGACATCACCGAGTCTTACCTCAACCACACCGGTCTCAGGTGCTCACCTGCGAAGTCGGAGCTGTTGATATATTTGCCCAAACGCCAGGGTGCCATGCCCAAAGGGTGGCAACCTCCAGCGGAACGCAATATCACCCTCCACACCAGAGATGGTCGTACTATACCCAGGGTAGACACCATCAAGGTTCTCGGCATGATCATCGAGTCCCGCGGAACCAACACCCAAACAGTACACAAGCTCAGGAGTTAGACTGAGAATGCCATACGACTCGTACATAGAGTAGCCAACAGGCACAATGGCCTCAAAGAAGACAACCTGCTGCGTCTCGTACACGCGTTTGTTTTCTGCCATTTTACCTACGTTGCCGCTATACCCAAGTGGCTACGTGCTGAGCGCGATCAACTCAATGCGCTTATTCGCAAGGTGGTCAAACGAGCCCTTGGCCTCCCTATCACCACTCCAACGTACAAACTCCTCGAGCTTGGTGTACATAACACGCTAGAAGAGATCGCCGAAGCTCAGGATCGTGTGCAATCGACCCGACTCACTACCACCAAGGCGGGCCGCCATATTCTGCGCGAGCTCGGCTTCTTCTCTTCGAGGGCCAGGGACCCCCCAGAGTTGACTCTAATTCCTCGTGAAATCCGCGACCTTATCACGATCGCTCCCATACCACGAAATGTACACCCCGAATACGACAGAGGCAGGCGCCTTGCGCGGGCGACCGCCATTCTCAAGCGCATAGACATGGAAGCGGACAACGTGTCTTTCGTGGATGCCGCTGCCTATCGCAACAACCAAGCCTTCGCCGCGGTTGCGGTATCATCCGCGCAGCAGACTGTTAACTCAGCCACAATCCTCACCCGAAACCCCGAAGTAGCGGAGCAAGTAGCTATAGCTATAGCTATGCTCGACGGCAAACGGGAATTCATCTACAGCGACTCCAGGCCGGCCTTCAAAGCCTTCGAACGCGGAGTCATCTCCGACCAGGCGTTACGCATCCTGCGCAATGCGGACCCAAGTGCCCTGAAGCACCACACTGTCATCTGGTTCCCCGCCCATCTCGGCCAGGTGCCGGGTGCCCTATCCAACCTCAACGAGATCGCCCATGATGCAGCGCGCGCACTTACCGAGCGCGCTGCCACAGGGCAACCTCATCTTGCTGGGTTGGATACCAATCGGGATGCACCAATCACGTACAATGAAATCACGTACAATGACAAATTACAAAGCACTTTTACTTGGAACGCCGCATTTTTCCACCCCCACATCCGAAACTAACCGACCACAGGCATTAACCCTACGCCTATTACAGACACACACGTACCCAAACCTTGCCACGCTTCACATTTATTATCCCGATGCATACCCCAGCGACACATGCCCATCATGTGGACACACAGCGACACTCGAGCACATGCTCTGGGAGTGTAGAACAACTCCTCCCCACTCTACCTCAAGCAAGTGGGAGAGGTCCCTCAGGAGCCCACTTCTCGCCGACCAGCAATGGGTTGTCCAGCAGGCCCACGAAGCGGCCGCCAGGTACTCCCTGTCGGTCCCTACGAGGGAGACGCCCGCTACGCGCTAAGCGCGTCCTGCAGGACCGAAATAAAGTTTTTTCATTCCATTCATTCATTTTTTCAGAAGGAGCTGCGCCTAAATGTTGAGTATCTCATAACAATGGTCATGTAGCCTTTTACACATCAGAAATTAGTTCAAGTACATATCGCGTTTACTAGTTATTTATTTGTGATCTCGTATATTGTTTCAACTTTTTTATTTATTTCTACGAGTATTGCTTGTATATATTTACATATATTTACAGACACATTTCAGTAGTACTTTACCAGCGTGCAACAGCTCTCTTTAAACTCTATGCACGCTATTTATGCTCACTACATTGTCACTAGCGTTACAACTAAAAGTGTGCTAATATACGAAAATTCAAACAATGAATCGAACGATGATTCGGTACTGGATTCAGTAGTGGCAGATGAATAGGTGTTGCAGAAGAGAAGACAAGATGCTTCTCTTGCAGGAAGAATTTACCACGTCCACGGGCCTGCGCGTGCTTGTGTTCAATTCAGTAATTAAAGTGGTCCTGCAACACTTTCTGAGCATGGTCACGAAACGCTGACGATTGGTAGTAGAGGCTCCCGACAAGACGCTAACCGAATGTTACAGCGCAGCACTAGGCTTAGAATTGACAATAGATTATCAAAGTTAGCAAAAAATTGCTTTCTCTTCTTTCGACAAATCAAGCTATGTGCCCTAAAATCACACGTAGCAAGCCTATCTATCAGCCATTGGCTGTTTGAACAAAGCGTGCTTGCTCGTTACAAAGATAGCCGCGGAAACTCGCTACCTGTCCACGTGTGCGCGTGCGATCACATTGGTAAAGCCGCGCATTCGGAGCAAAAAACAAGAAAAAAGTGCTCAAGGCGCGGGGCGTGGGTTATGTTTCCTTGGGGCCCTGCTATCTCTCTCTGCTTAGCTTCAAGCGCTTTCGTCGAAATGAGGGAAGATAGAATGCGATTGCAGCGTGTGAAATATCTTCGTAACTACACTCCAACTGGACGGATTCTTATAATGTTTGCGGCGGTCCATGCGTGAGGCAATAAGCTCTTCCAGTGATTTCATTTTATACTTACGTTTAAAAATATTTTTAGCCCCTTTCAAATACTTCTGATCACGACGGTCGTGAAATTGGTTCTTTGCCTGGTTGGGCCGAGAGTTCACTGGTTGGCGAAGTCGCACATTGTTACAGTTTGGTGACCTCAATGTGAATGAGGACATACATTTCCGTGGCAGATTCGACCATGAAACAGACCGACAGTACGTGGTTTTGAGAACAGAATCTTCCCGAGCAACGCAGTGAGCGCTCCTGCTCAGTCATCGCTGTCCGCCATGCTCAGTACTGGGACCAGAATTCGTCGGTGTGGTTCCTTTTGGCAGAATGACAATTTCAAGTTGATGGCATCTACTCTCAAGCTACGAACATCCACTGCCCTATTGCGGCACTTTAATCCTCGGCCATCGACGAAGTAGTGGATCTGTTACGCGACCTCACAGACCGGTGGAGTCTCGGCCTTCCGAGACAGAGAGCGCGCCCGACACAATAGCTGTAATCAAAAGTATTTTAATAACAGAATGGAACGCCAGCACGCGCAGGCCCATGCATGGCCAGGCTAGAGGAGTGACACGTGGGCTCTCTCAGAGTGCGCGCGTACAGCTTCTCCAGCCCGGCCACGGTCTTTGTGACGCCGATGCAGCTGGCGTTACAAATCAAGTAGTGAATATTCGAAATACCGCTGTATATTTTGAATATTTGTCGGACATTGAACAATGAGGTCAAGATGCTTGAAAGAACGAGAGGCAAAAGATCGAGGGGCTAAATTCATCGTTTTCACTGGCAGGAATCATGTGGCATCAAAGGTGTCGCCCCCCCCCTCGCTTTCCCGTGTTCAGCCTGTGCAGGGGGAGGAGGCCGGCCACTTACAAGTATCTGCAATCAAGATTTAGCTTGAAATACTACATATTTGAACTACAGATGACAGCGAAGTATAGCGCATTCAAATGTTCTCCAAAGGTGACTATTGTATGCAAGTAGGTTTGTTCCGGATACCTCTCGACTAAGTGTGTGAAAATATAAAAAATGCAAGAACCGTTTCACCGATTTAAAGAATTAATAAAACAAGGCAATTACTCGAGTTCGGAACCCGTGCTTGTTTTTAAAACAGTACTTCAAAGCAGCATTTCATTTTCATGTAGGTAAGAATACAAGGAAGGAAGGAAAGAAATAGCTTTATTTTCGTCCTGTGCGACGTGACAGGGCCAGAATAAAACCCTTAAAACACATTTTTGGTCTCTCCCTCATAGTAACCAGCAAAATACGAATGTAAGACGTGTTCTTAAAGAAGTAGTTTATATTTAGGGGACAATGATATAAGAGAGCATGTGTAGTGTCTCTTGATGTTTTACAGCTATAACACCGCTTAACGTAGATGCATCCACGTTAACGCTCAGTTATACCCCTGTCACACGGGCACTTAAATGTCTTTTAAGTAAGCGGTCTTTTTCCGAAAAGGAGTTCCTGACAGCAGACACACGGCACAGAGCGAACTCCTTTTCAGAAGCGGTCTTTTTCGTAAGCGGAGTTCGTCGATCTCTTTTACGGCTCCGAATGAGTAACCTCGAAACCAGTGGGCGCCGGCAATTTTCGAGTGGTGGGAAAAAAAGAGCGAATGCTTATTTTTCTGTCACCAAAACTCTTTGTAAAAACAAATTTCATATCCTGCAGAAGGTGTAATGAACTCTTTTAATGGTTATTTCCTTTTCTACTCTCGTAAGCAGCTACAACGCGTCGGCAATATCACGTGGTGACGCTCGGTCTCATGCCGCGCCATTTTGCACAAGCAAAAAAAGCGTGGCAGTCATGTGTTTGCCCGTCATTCATGGGGTCCGAGTCCGAGCGTCTGTGTCCAACTCCGCAGATCAAGCAGCCGGCGCCCCACGGAAAAGGCAGCGTTTGCAATGGTCGGAAGCAGACACGTTATCCTCTCCTTGGCGGCTTTTACAGCGTCTGCCTCGCTTTCCAGAGCGAGAAGGCAGGCCATGAGGCTTGCGATCCTCGCTTTTTATCCCGTACGGTCGCCCATAACGTGTCGAGAGCAGCCGAGAGCAGCAAAAAACAAATACGGTAAATAAAAGCCCAGTGGTGCCAGACGGACTTGTGCACGTCGCTAGTTATGGAAATGCTTCCTTAACTAGTGCAACAAACTTTCACGTTGGTGTTTCTTCATCTCTTATTCTTAAATTTATTTGAAGAAACAAGCAGTGCAACAAGACTTTAATTTGTACATCGTGATACATCGTTTAATTTTCAATGCTTCTCTTTTAACTGCTAGCGCCACGCTTTCGCTAGCGTCTTCGAACGAAAATACTAAAAGGAGATCGTTGCTGCCGTGTGTTTGCGCCGCAAACACCTCTTTGTTAAAAGTCCTTCAACTTCGTAAAAGACCGCTTACTTAAAAGACTTTTTGCGCGCCCGTGTGACACAGGTATTATACATCTACATCCCGACGACTAACAAACTCTTGTGGTCATACGTGAGTGCAAAAACCGAGAAATCGATTCGGCAGCCAGAAGAATGCGACTGATTGGTCGCCGAATGGGGGTAAGGTCTCCTACTAGCGGCATATCAGGTTATGGGACACGGTCCGACCAGAGGGAAACGCAAAGCACATTTTGTCTTCCCTGTTGGTCGGCCACGGTTTTTCACGGGGCGACCGTGTGCGGCAAACGCGGAGTTAGTTGTCCCACGGTCCCAGAAAATTATACCGTGGTACGTCCAGACGACTTAGCGCGATGCGTTTCATAACTATTTTTTAGGTGGGGGGGGGGGAGAAGAGGCGTCGAAGAATGCTATATATGACACAAACGCTTGCGGTAAGACCGCCACCTGGGTGTGTGTTTGGCATTAACAGAATTGCACATACTTCATTAAATCACGCCGAAGACCTCGGACAGCTAAAAATGAAGCCTTAAAGGGCAACTCACCAGGTTTGACAATTTTGAGCTGACAAGCGTAATGCGTAGACGAGGCGTTCATGACCACGTCTGCCAAAATTTGCAACGCTACCCGCCGCCCAAATGGGTCAAATATCAAGATGAAAGCTGCCCCCCCCCGACCCTTTGCCGGCGCACGTGTAAAGAATGAGGGCATGACGTGGGCGTCTTGCCTTCATTATCTACGTACACGGCAATTCCCACATGTCCTACGTACACGGCAATACAGTGACGTTGGTCCTCTACGCAGACGACTCTGCTCTGACGTTGTCAACAGTATACCACGTGACATGGCAAAAATTATTTAACACAACATGCTTAGTTTATGTATTTGTTGCTTTAAGAGATGACAAAACTTGAAACAAATAATGAGACGCAATCAAAAATCCTGCGCGTTATTCTTACACTTTTTCCCGTTAAATGCTACGAATTGCGGTGCCAGCGTTTCGCATGCGTTCGAGTTCCCGTGGTCAGCGCATTGAGCAGACGACCACCGTGGAACGCTCCTACTCGTCCACGCACTCATTGTGCTCATATACTCTACCACGTCTAAGCCAGTGTTTCCAAACAACCCCGCAAAAACGGGCAGAAGACCACAAAATAACGGTGGTCAACAAAGCAACGCCGCTCGTGTGCACGGGGGCTGGGCTTGTTTGTGCACGTCATGCGCACGTCACCTCTTGGTCGGATGCCGGCGAGCATGGCGAAGAGCTTTAGCTTGCGAAGGCTACGCGGAGGAGCGGCAAGGATTTTGAGCTGGCCTCCTCTCACCCCTGTTTCGCGCTGCTTCAAAAAACTAGGTTGCTCTGCTCGTGTGTGTGTGTGTGTGTGTGTGTGTGTGTGTGTGTGTGTGTGTGTGTGTGTGTGTGTGTGTGTGTGTGTGTGTGTGTATTGTGAGCATTATTCATGCGCGTCATCTTGTCATATGTACATACTTATCTTCATCAGTCTGACCTGTGTTGTGGGGCAGAGGCTCGGCAAGTAAAAGAAGGGTCTTGCAGCAAAAACGTTGCCTTACAAGTGGTGGAGAGTGCTTTCCAGTCCCCTCGTACTCTTCCTGCAGCGCTTTTTCGTTACCTTCGACTACCAACTATCCCTGGAGCTCCGGTCGGGTCGCCGTCTGCGCAGTCAGCCCCCGATCGTGTCGTAAGACGAGCACAACAACACGGCTCCATCCACCCCGCCTACACCCCTGGGCATGCCTTCATGGACTGCCACCGCCCCTCAAAAAGATCCCCCGATGTTTGCTGGCCTTCGCGGTGAAGACGTTGAAGACTGGTTGGATGAGCACTGGTGTGAGTGCGCTTAACTATTGACATGATTCTGTGAAGCTGTCCCACGTTCCGTTCTATCTGACGGGGGTCGCTAAGGCATGGTTGATTTCCCAGGCTGGCCTACCTTTAAGTAGCAGCTCCGTCAGATATTTACCAACCCTTCTGTCCGTGCAGACATAGCCAAACGGAAACTTGCTTAAGCACTCCGGTGAGTCTTATACCTCGTACATTGAAGATGTCCTCGCCCTATGCCATCGCGTCGACAGCTCGATGGCGGAGCATGCCCGCGTTTGCCACTTGCTCAAGGGCATAGGCGCCGTCGCATTTAACGCTTTGGCGGCAAAGAACCCCGCCACGATCGCGGATATCATTAATACGTGTCAGTGACTCGACGACCTTCAACTTATACGTTTACAACCTAACACAGGAGATCTCAGGCCAACGGATGACAATGAGCTCTGTGCGTTGATACGGTCCATGATCCGCGAGGAGCTGCAACTCCGGGCCACCTCGTCGTCTTGTGGGCTCCGCATAACACCTTCTGCAAACAGCCTCCGCAACATCGTCAGGGAGGAACTGGCATTCATGACGTGTGAGCAAGTCCCGAGCTCGCATACCACTCCAAAGCCGACATACGCTCAGGTCGTTGCAGCGTCACCTTCTCAGAAATCACCACAGTATGTGTCAACTACGCAGCCCTCACTAAATGTCCTCACCCCGAGGGTACCACCTCCTTCTTTCCAAGCCTGGCGTCCATCTCGACCAATTCGCTATTATTGCGGAATACGTGGCCACAGCACACGATTCTGTCGTCGACGTCAACAAGACGAAAGCCGGGGCTATGGTGACTTCGAGAGGGATGAGTTTACCCCTGCTCCACAACATCGCCACCCATACCAACTGTACCAACGCCGCTCACTATCTCCACAGCACTTTGATACAGCCAGTCCCTTCTGCTCCTCGCGCCATCGTTCCCCGTCACCTATGCGCCGTCCCTCGTCACCACTTCGTCCGGCTACCACGGCGTCTAATCATCGCCCGGAAAACTAAACAGTGCAGCTTCAGGCAGGAAAGCTGCATTTGGCGGACTGCATCGAACTCCTACGGAACGCCCTTCAAATGTACTTTCAGTGTGTGTCGGGGTATATGGACTGAAGCCTTCGTGGACACAGGCGCATCGCTCTCAGTTATTAGTGTGGACTTGTGTTCCCGTTAGCGCAAAGTGAAGACACCGTATGATGGCCCTCCCCTTCACTGTGCTAATGCGGTTTTTGTTCAGCTTTCTGGTGTTGGCACAGCACGAGTTTTTATTGAGGGCATCCTTCACCATATACAGTTCCTCGTTCTGTCATTGTGTACTAATCCGCTCATTTTAGGGTGGGACTTTCTCTCCTCAGCTTCAGCCGTGATATCTTGCTGTCAGAGGGTCTTCGCATGTCAGACACTGCGCTTTCGTCCGATGAAGATGCTCATAGCCAGCGCTTCGTCACCGCTGATGACTGTTTTATTCCTCCAGGTAATGAGCATATTCTGACCCTGACATCAGAGAAGATCGATACTGGTGATGTGTTCCTGGCACCGTGTGGACGCTACATCTCTGGTGGGCTTACCATCGCTCCTAGCCTGGTGCGCTTTCATGATGGCAGAGCATTAGTTACGACAGTTAACCCTACTTCTTTGCCTGTTGCACTGCCCCAGGGCACCAGTGTATTTTGCTTCACAGATACCGAACTACTTTCTTTGGTGCCCCTTCACGCAGACGCGCCCTCTTTCTCTACGAGTAATGATGACGATGCTACAACGGCTGCTTTAACAGCCACAATAAATGCCAATCTCACGTCAGCGCAAGAGCAAGAATTTTTCGGTATCCTTCAAAAACACAGTGCTTCGTTTGATGTCAATTCCAAGCTTTTAGGTCGCAATTCCATCGCCGTAAATCGAATGGAAACGAAAGGCAATATAATTGTACGTCGCCACCCGTATCGAGTGTCATACGAAGAGCGGAAAATAATCGAGAACAACGTTGCTGATATGCTCAAACGAGATGCTTTCCGTCTTTCGTCCAGCCAGTGGTCGTCACCTGTATTGCTAGTCCGAAAGAAGGATGGTTCGGTGCGATTCCACGTCGATTGTTGAGCACCTAATAAGATCACGCGCAAAGACGTGTACCCCATCCCACGAGTCGATGACGCACTTGACTCTCTGCAAGGCGCTGAATTTTCTCCAGCCTCGATTTACGGTCTGTTTATCGGCAGATACCTATGCACGAAGCGTACAAAAAAAAACTGCCTTTGCAACACCAGACTTGCTGCATGAATTCAACATGATGCCATTTTGTTTATGTAATGTTCCTGCCATGTTTAGCGCATGATTGACACAGCTATACGCGGCCTAAAATGGAAAACTTGTCTCTGTTATCTAGATGACATCGTCATTTTCTCCTATTCTTTTAGTCAGCATCTTGATTGTTTAGACGAAGTTTAGACGTGTATTTCTCACGCTGGACTTCAGCTAAACACAAAGAAATCCATTTCGCTCACAAGAACATCAAGGTGTTGGGCCACCTTGTCAGCAAAGATGGTGTTCGCCCGTATTCCGACAATCTTGCTGCCGTGATACGCTTCCCTCGGCCAGAAATTCAGAAACAACTATGAAGTTTCATGGGCCTGGCATCCTACTTCCACCGCTTCATTAGTCGTTTTGCTGCCATCGCGTCGCCACTGCACAAGCTGCTGACATCCGGATCAACTTTCGCTTGGAACGACGACTGCGAGCATGCCTTTCAAGCCCTCAAGAATGCTTTGACGTCTGACCCTGTTCTGTGCCATTTCGACGAGAACGCACCTACTAGTCTGCACACCGATGCGAGCGGCCATGCCATTGATGCAGTTCTTCTACAGCGGGATGCCACTTCACGGGAAAGAGTTATAGCGTATGCTAGTCGTGCTCTTACGGCTTCTGAACAGAACTTCTCCATAACTGAGCAGGAGTGCCTCGCTGTCGTTTGGGCCATACAAAAATTTCGACCGTATCTTTACGGACGCCACTTCACAGTTATTAGAGACCATCATGCCTTCTGCTGGCTATCACCAATGAAAAACTTGTCTGGTCACCTCGGTCGTTGGGTGCTCCGCCTACAAGAGTACGATTTTGACGTCATCTATAAGTCTGGCAAAAGACACCAAGATTCAGATGCTCTATCTCGCTGCCCCCTTCTACTGTCACCAACGAGTACGTCAGGTGATTGCTCGTCTGGTGGGCCAAACACTGCGTCACCCCTCACATTATCACAACTTGTGGTTAACGACACGCCAGCTTCAAATCGCTACACCGAGTTCACCACACGCCTGCGTGATGATCCATATTGCAATAGCATTATTTAACGCCAAAATGGTATATCACCTACTCCTAATGCTAGATTGCGCCGACAACTACGTTAATTTAAGCTCGATAACAAAGTGCTCCATCGTTATTTTACACTACTGATGGACACCGCTGGGTTCCAGTACTTCCGCTTTCTCTACATCACTAAGTCCTCGAAGCCTTTCACGACGACCCATGTGCAATCCACTTGCGATTTCACAAAACACAAAGCCGCATCAGGAAACGTTTCTTCTGACCTGGCATCTCTACTTTTGTGGCCAAATACGTTGCATCTTGCCATCTGTGTCAACGGCGGAGGCGAGCAACTTCGTCTCCTGCTGGCCTTTTGCAACCCATCCCGTGTCCCGAAACACCTTTCACTATCGTTGGCATAGACCTACTAGGACCTCTCCCTTTCACGCCAGCAGGTAATCGTTGGATTGCGACTGCTGTCGATCACCTGATACGGTACGCAGAGACTGCTGCACTACACACAAGTTCTGATTCAGACGTCACAGACTTTTTTCTCAAAGCCATTTCATTGCGTCACGGTGCCCCTCGCGTCCTCCTGAGTAATCGCCACAAGACGTTCCTGTCCACCATAATCGAAACCCTCCTCACTACCTGTGGTGCAGTAAATAAGAAGACGTCAGCCTACCACAACAAAAACTAATGGGCTGACAGAAAGATTTCTTCGGACACTAACACATAAGCTATCGATGTACATGGCACCAAACCACGACAACTAGGATACGATTTTGCCTTTTGTGACGTTTGCCCATAACACCGCTGTTCAAAAAACTACCGGCTACTCGCCTTTCTACATCGTGTACGGCCGTTCACCGACATTCACCATCGACATCTCTTTTCTAAATGTTCCAACTGACGCCTCAGGAACCGTATCAGAGCAGTTCATCACAAGTACCGAGGAATGTAGGCCACGGGCTCGCCCTAATACAGAAGCCAATTAGCAAAATCGCAAGCAACGCTACGACAGCTCTCATCGCAACATCTCCTTCTGTCCGGGGGATGAAGAGTTGCTTTGGACGCCAATTTGTACTCCAGGATTGTGCGATAACTTTCCGTCACGCTTCATTGGACCCTATACAAACAACAAACAAACGTCACCAGTGAACTACCGTGTCACTCCCAGCGACATTTCTTCGGATCGTCGCTGTCGTGGTTCGGAGATTGTCCGCGTATCGCGTCTGAAGCCATTCGTTCGACGTTCCGTTTCCGTCTAAGACGCGTCCGGGCTGGCCGCTCAAGCGTGGGGGGGGGGGGAAATAAGCGTGAGCATTATTCATGCGCGTCATCTTGTCATATGTACACACTCATCATCATCAGTCTGACCTGTGTTGTGCGGCGGGGCAGAGGTTCTGCAAGTAAAAGAAGGGTGTTGCACCAAAAACGTTGAATGATATATATATATATATATATATATATATATATATATATATATATATATATATATATATATAAGAAAACGCAATAAATCAAGGAATCCAGGAAAGGACTTTGGCACGCGGAATCAAGCGTGGGACCTCTGCCTCATCAATGCGAGGCGTTAACCACTGAACTACTGACGAGCATGTCCTTCAACATACAAACGACAAGCTATTTATATCGTAAGCATGCAGGGGAGAACTGTCGTGTTTTCAGTGTTGCCAGCAAGATGGCGCAATCAGCGCGCCTGACCACATCGCGTGACCGTGCGCACTCTAATCACCCGGGAAGTATTTTGCCCCCCTTAGAGGAGTGGAGCGACGCTCCCTCGCGAACTCTAATGAAGAGGGGGCGGGGTAGGAAGAGAGGATAGTACGTCTTGGCTGGCCTCTGCTTTACCTGGAACGTTTCTGTTTTAGTTACCGAGCGCACAAAGGTCACTGCAATCATTGAAATCTTCGTTTGCGAAAAGCGCACGCTTTTGAGACAGAGCGAAGTAACAACTGAGATGCTTATTCACGTGCATATGTACCAGTGAGTACGTTTTGCGCCTCATATGCGCGTCAGAAACATGGAGAACGTTTTAATCTGCTTTTAATTCTGTGCGTGACATTTCAATTTGTTGCTATCGCGCTCACTGCTTCACCTTTGCGGCAAAGCTTTTACTTTTGAAGAGTTTCAAAGTATCTAACCATGGCACAGTAAATAG
Source organism: Rhipicephalus microplus (assembly GCF_043290135.1). Lineage (NCBI taxonomy): Eukaryota > Metazoa > Arthropoda > Arachnida > Ixodida > Ixodidae > Rhipicephalus > Rhipicephalus microplus. The sequence continues at coordinate 193,431,648 of NC_134702.1, forward strand.
CGTGCCTGCAATCTGTCGCAACGCCCTAGAGGTCAGGGATTCGGCTCCCGATAACTTTTGTCTTCCGATTCTGCGTATTTTTTGGCCTCAGTTTCGTGACGGAAATACGTCATAGGTCTTGGTGAACCCCAGCATGAAACACTCTTCTGGTAAAATCACCACTCAAGCACTCTGTACGAATGGTCAATCAGCGAAAGCTTATACAAGTGGCCCCGGTGTTTTGCATAGTTTCAACTTGAAGTGGCGCTGAAGACTTTTAAAAATATTGGTTATTGTTTTCGTGATTTTTAATCAGGTTCGACACACGTGTGGCTTGGGTTTACGAAAGCGTCTAAGTCTAATTAGCAAGCCATGAATTTGTTGATTTGATTAAAATAAGTTGATTTGATTGATTGGTATGTGGAGTGTAACGTCCCAAAACCACCATATGATTGATTATGAGAGACGCCGTAGTGGAGGCCTCCGGAAATTTCGACCACCTAGGGTTCTTTCACCTGCACCTAAATCTGAGCCCACGGGCCTACAACGTTTCCGCCTCCATCGGAAATGCATCTGCCGCAGCCGGGATTCGATCGCACGACCTGCGGTTCAGCAGCCGAGTACCTTAGCCACTAGACCAGCGCTACAGGGTGCGGTTAAATAGGTCTCGGTGCTCCTTATTCGTAGTGATTGTTCTTGAACCGCAGGAGGTAATAGGTGTCGCAGCTTATGCCGATGCGCCGCTGAAGAAACCTCCCCTGAAAACGGGCGTTAGCCTCAGCGAACGCCATCCTGCAAATATAACGTAGACGCCGCAACGACACTGCAAGCGTTTAACATCGCAAGTGAACTCAGTGGCGTGGTTTGCATGATCAGCCCGTCACCGGCAACTGCACACCCGTTCACAATTTAGCGTGGCTTGAAAAGCTGTCGGATGATAGGTACGCCGTTGCTGCCAGCACTCGGCTTCCCTGGTCTGTCTGTGTGTCCGGACTGCACCATCGACATGGCGAATGCGAGCTGCCCCACGTTTCCACTTTCAACGCTATCCTAGAGTTTTCCATGGTAAACTCAAATAGAAAGATTCAAGAAAAACTGCTGCGTGCGTGCTCGGCTCCATGGCGGTGATGGATTAACGACGTCACTCACAAGGCAGCCAATGGTGTGCGTAATCAGGTACGACACTGTGATTGGCCTAACTGATATTGCAGCCAATTTAGACCGCTTGTGACACTCTGCTAGATAAATTTTTGTTATTCCTAGTGATATACCTGTTTTACTGTAAACCGAAAATGATCCTTATGGACAAATTTGTGTCCTCCTTTGTGACTTTTCTCGATTTACACCACTGAGACTTGTTATCATCATGCCGAAATTCGGATATGCAGCTCGTGCACTTACAAGACTACTGACGCTATAGTGGTTACAATACTAAGGCGTCTTTAATTAATATTATATTGCGTTTCGCTTCCTAAAGCCACGCTATGAATAAGTGGGATACATAAGTGGAGTGTCCAGAGTTTTTGACTATCTGGTGTGATGCAATGCGCACTGACGCCAGACAGTTTTAGCGCCACAGAATTGTGGCTGTAGTGGCGGAGATTCAAAAGCTGTTGACCAAGTACCAACAAGAAAAAAAAATTAGTCAACACTATAGAAATTTCAAATTGTCTTTAGCGCAATCCAGTTTTTGTTACTGACTGCCATGTGCTTTGTAGTTTTTCTGTTTTTTGTTGTAGTTGTCTGTTTTTTTGTCGCCGCTGTGCTATCACGTGATCGTTGAAGTAGTGTGAGGAAAAAAGGCCACAGCTGGCACTGATCTAGTGCACGGACAGACGTTGGTCACTGTCAATATGCGATAATAAATGACTTTGCCGTAATAATGCAGCAATGTTTCAGCCTACATTTGTGAATGTTGGAAGGCTCTATTGCTGCTTTGTATGACCTGCCCCAGTTTAAATGATTGCGTATTTTTTGTTGGTTTGACGTAGTCATGATGATCATCTGTAGAAGCTTGCGAATATTTGTTCCAAATAATATGTAGAGTTTAGGGGTTCTTTTGAACATTGTTATCCTGCCACTCTGGGGCTGCTATGAAAAAATTGCCGTAGTATTTGAAACTGTTTGAACAATTCGAAAACTCTTGGAACAGTATAAAATAACAATTCATATTCAGTCCAGAACCATCAACATTTGGTTTGTATTAAATTCGGTTTGAACAATCGCTATTCAAACACTCCTTGTCAAAACGATTGTTTTTATCGTGGACGTTCTCAATAAAATTAATTGCTAGTGAGTCGCATGAGAAAGTTCGTGAATGTACTCCACTGTTCTTTCATTTAGTTAGATTTTGGAGTAGTGAGCATTGCGAATGATAGTTGTTCAATGAATTAGCGTACAAGGATGAACTTCCAAGTTTCACACTCAACAGCAATTGAGCAGGGACTAATGCACTCACAACTGTGGGCAGCACGAACCGGTGGCATTCCAAATCGTTTACAATTGTAGCATGCGTCTGGGGTATAAAACCTAGGGAAGAAATGAACACAATCACTGTAGTGATACTCATACTTCATTCTTTACTACAATCATAGTGATCGCTTAAGCTCAGTTACCCTCTCATTTATAATAAATTACTGCATTTTTATCAAAGCTCTGCTCATATCTATGATTAATAAATGGGCCAACCTGTAAAAGCAACGCACTGTATTTGGTACACTTCACAAAAGCGTTTCACACACCATGATGCCAAAGTATACCTTTGAACGGAAAGCTAAAAACAATATGCCATTCAATAATTTACTTATAATGGCTTTGATAACGCCCACTACGGACATAGGTCTACCATCACTGCAGTTACGTTGCACAAGTTAAGTCGCCCTTCTTACTTCGGCTTCATCATCAGTGTACGTTCTTCAATACATCTTCGCACTTAACTTTGTGTTTTTTCGGCCGTCATCTTGAACTTGCAAATGTAGAGAGAAGAATAACTTTAATACAATATATTTCTTTGGCGTGTTTGTCTTTTTTAAATGAAGGCTGTTTTTCTTAAATACGAATGGTTATCCTTGTTTCATAATACATGTCTTGTCTGTGTCCTGCACACACGCATTTCGTTAAGCAAAACTTACTTAGCAGACATTTTGTTTGCCTACCCACTATCTTCGCGTATTCAGCATTGCCGTTACACTTATAATTCTTGCGTGAAATGTTTCCCTTTAGGGTCCTTAGACTAAGCACAATTTACTTGTAAGCCTCTGTGTTTGTGCCAGTAGTTAAATACAGTTCAGATGCAACATTTATATGGTTTCGCTGTGAGAAATAAGGTTGAATTGTCAGTGCAGATCTCAAATTACATGCCAAATGCTATCCAGACTGCCTAAACAGAGACACATAGAACCCCTTGAACAATGTGGTCTGAGGCACATGCTGGCAAAAATATTGCGATTTTCTCTTCTCTACTGATGGTTCATATGAAATTTTCGCACCTTGAACAAAAGCTGCTGTGTGTAATTTAGAAGGTTTTATATGAGAGCACAGCTGCCTCTACATACTGGCTTGAACAGTTCGCATACTATTACACACACACACATACAAAAACAATGAATGTCTGCTATAGTGTTTCAATTTTTCCAAACTGCGTCTAATTTTCAAAGCAGTTAAACGAGGTGAGAAATAAGTAGTCGGGACATGGTCACTAAGGGGAATTGAATGACTCATGCACTGTCAGTCGGAGAAGTCGACTCTTTCATAAGTACGGTACTTTTTGTTTCGTTTTAGCAAATTCAGTAACATGAAACCGTATATGTGCGAATATCTACTTTTATTCAAGCGATAAACTGCTAATGCGTGAACTAGTAATCTTAGCTGTTCACATAAATGTGTTAACGTAATAATACTGCTATGACTGTGCTTGTGTTATATTGCGAGTATGTATTTGTGTAGTTTTTGTGTACATAGTCTTCTTCTGGCTATGAATTGTTACTGATTTATGTGGCGAAAATGCTGTTGAATACAAATTGCTATGTTACTTGTTTGTATGAGGATGTTTATTTCGTGTGTACCTTGCGCGCGTTGACAACAGATTTATTGTGATTATTTTTTAGTACATGTTCTTGTTCCCACACTCTTGCATGGGCTCTAATGTGAGTCTGCGGTATGCTGTAAATAAATAAATAAATAAGTGACATCAGCACCAGAAAAGAGCGCCCTAATGTGTGTAAAGTTCGTTTCAATATATAAATATATATATATATATATATATATATATATATATATACATATATAATAAAAGAAAGAAGTGTATACCTAAGGGCTCGTTTTTCTGTGTTTTAACACAATATTAATGAGATCTAAGAGACAGTAATGCCAAGGAATGTACAGGGGAAGTAATTAGAACCAATCGAGTGTAGATAAGAAGAAAGAAAAGTGGATAAAAAATAACCAGCCGTGAGCAGGAAACGAACCTACGACCTTCGAATAATGCGTTCGATGCTCTAACCACTGAGCTACCACAGCAGCCTTCCCTCCTTCCACTTTTTTGGGTTTATATGTGAATTTCCTGCTCACGGCTGGTTATTTTTTCATCAACTTTTCTTTCTTCTTATTTACATTCCATTGGTTCTAATAACTTCAACTGTACATTCCTTGGCATTGCTGTCTGTTAGATCTCAATAATATATATATATATATATATATATATATATATATATATATATATATATAGAATGAACTTGCAGATAGCACATTTGAAAAGGAAATCGTAATTACTAACGTTTCGGCCGTGGCACGGCCTTCGTCAGACTAAGCAGAGTACTCTGACGAAGGCCGTGCCACGGCCGAAACGTTAGTAAATACGATTTCCTTTTCAAATGTGCTATCTGCAAGTTCATTCAAAATAGAAAATACCCGGACCTGTCATGCCTTCCCTTATATATATATACACATATATACAAGGTTTAGCCCCACCTGCGAAAGGTTTGAAAAAAAGAAAATTGTGATATGTCTTACTGCCTAAAAAAAGCCTTGTAGGAAGAAGGCGAAAACTCCATTATATTGAAGGGCTGCATGGGAGCAAAAATGCTTTAAACTACCATACTGAAGCAACGCGCAACGTTCTTTCTGCACTCTCGATAAGTGGAAGATTCACATATTCAAGGTTAAAGATGGAAGAAAAACGCGAAACCACAACTTTTGAGGAGCATCGAAACACTCTAAGCAAATTAACCTCATGGAATTAAGAAGGTTGTGTAAGTTCTTGTGCTGAAACACGAATAAACGCTAACCCTCGAACATTTGAAATTTTTCAAGAGTTGCGCATTCACGCTACCGCTACACGGAAATATCAGCGTGCTGAGAAACACGACTGTTCTCGTGCAAACATTTTTTATCGGCAAACTTGAAGAGATAAAATGAAGCACAGGACTCATGTCCTGATTTCGTGCGCCGCAATTACTTAGCATGAAGCAGTCATACAGACGTAGAAAAGTACAGCTGCCGCGGCAACGTAAGCTTCATTAATCCCTCAAAACACGCTTAAATCCTAGCGCCACGAAGTCGGTAAGTTTTAAACTGTAAAGAAGTTCTGACCTACGTTTATATATGCACAGTTATGTCATGATGCTACAACACTGACGCAGCCAATTATATCTGAAACATGTTACTCACGCAGCCCGTGTAGCAACAAAAGACGCGTTTTAATTTTTCAAAAATGAAGGGGTGCACATTTTAAAAGGACACTAAATCGCGGAACTACTTATTTCGTGTTAGATAAGTACAATTTTACAATTCATTGAATGCGAATCTTACCGCGACACGTCGCTTAGTAAGTGAGCAAACACGCGAAAAAAAAATGTAGGCGGTGACACCACCTGGAGATTCTTGCACCAAACAACTTTACTTAAGAACTTATGAAGGCACCCACTGGTTCTTGCATATTTTTCAATCGATATTATAGAAGTACATTATAACTTGAGGTGTCACAACTTTTGCATACAGTATTTCAGACAACTTCATCGAGCCAACGCCACGAAACTACAAAAAATATATTTCATTACTTGTTATATCATCAACAAATATTTCAGAGCAAAATATAAAGATTAAACCTGAACCTTGATGTTCCCCACTAATAATGAACTTGTAATAGTTAAACTTTTAGAATTCTGGTTCTCATAGTGCAGTTTGTGAATCTAAACCAAGTCAATGTTCTTCTTAAGTGACTCTTTAAGAAAACTGAACTTACCTTGAAGGACAGTGGACACATGCAGTTCATAAACGTCTGCATATTAAATTAGTGATAACAACATAACAAGGTAAGCCTGTCTATTCTTCTAGCTCACAGGCCACACAGGTGACTGCGCGGATTTCTATCCGCGCTGCCGTTGTCAAAACTGCTGTGAAGCTGGTAAGGCGGGTATCCTGTTATCGCACCTATTAGTTCTCTAATACTGTCCGGATTACAACTTGTGAATTCTTCGATGTTGTTGGCACAACGCAGCACCTCACAAACCCTTTTGTTTTTGCGCTATTTTCTTTGTCGTAATAAGACATGGCGCTCCAGCTCGAGTGACATTTGAAACATATCACCATGCTTTTTCAACTGCAAAAACGACATAGGTGGCGTTTGTCAACAGCATGATTAGTAATAAAACAAAGTGCAAATAAAACATAGTCACCCATACACGAGGCTGCTATAACATCTTGGTGCAATGAGGTTTCAGAGACAGAGCCTAATTGCGACCCTGTACCGGCAGGCAAAGAATTCTGCACTGCCCTTTCTCTATCCCACCACCGATTCACGCAGTGAGACTTTTGTGTCATTTCAAGGCGGTACATGAATGATGACGTTTTTCTCGGTAAACTTTCAGCTGTTATACAGCACTCGTGTCGTGAACTTTGTTTTTGATGTATCCTATTTGCGCTAACCATCATGAGTATGTTCGAACTAGCCCGATTCATTACATAACTCGACCACTGCTTCTTCTTAATTAACGCCTCAACGATTTCTTTTCTTACTTTTAGCGATTATAATGTCTTATAAGGCAGCAATATGTTATTGCGCCTACATTCTTATTAGTCGCGTTTTTTGAAGGAGATTACCATATTATATAGGAATAAATGTTCTGAAATATCACCTACCATCTGAAATTTTGAGTATGCACTTTTGTTAGTTTCTTTATTAGGGACCAAAACAATATGGTTTAACTTGAAGGTGGAGGCGATTGAGTGAAGGTAACTTGAAGGAGATTAACTTGAAGGGCACGAGTGAAAACAAAGTTCCCACTCGTGCCTGTACTGCAAATGCTAGCCTCATATTTAGGCCCTGAGAGCACAAAATATATAAATCATTTGTCCATCAATTCTTGAGATTTGCACCTTTGAGTTGGTCATTTCTTTATTTATTCACTGATTTTAATGTTTCAGGACTCACCCAAAATGATGGCCAATGCAATGCCAACGCAGTAGCTAGCTTTCATTACTCTAGCTGCATAGGGCTTCTTGCACAAATCATTACAAAGACCATGTCGTCTATTCCAGCAGTGCCTATTGAAATAACACACACACAGTGCTCAAAATCATGAAGGCCTTTCTTCGAGTATATTGCTATTTCTCTTCATTGTTTTCATCCATTGTTTTATCCAAACATAAAACAATGAACACAATGTACATTCTCTTGCGAATATACTTTTTTTGTATATGGAAAAACTTTCTACCATCAGTCATTTTGCCTGTGTTATTCAAGGCGTTCATGGTATATGAAAAAATATCGAACTGGAACGTGACATGAGCTCCGTTCAGCAAAAAAACCTTGCTCTGAGTGAAGAATGTTCAAGAAGTGTTAGTATGCTTTCTTTTGTTATCTCAGATCTCAGAAAAGAAGCTACAGCAAAGGCAGAGAAAGAAGTATACCCGTGCTTTTGGTCTTGCACATTTCTTTTTTTATTGCAATTAGAATTGTATGAACACTTTCGACTCGGTTTTTTTGCTGGCTTCAGTGTGAAAGTCATTCGCCGTATATATGTACGTATCTATATATGAAAACGCAAGAAAGATAAATAAATCTGCAAAAGAATCTGGCGCTTGGAATCAAACCAGAGACGGTCGTTTAACATATTTATCAAATATTTGTTATTTGTTCGTTATTTTGTTTTGAATTGAATGAATAAATTCAATGTAATGTTTTATTCGACTCACCAATTACTCGACAAATTTGAATAGGTACTTTAAATATGGTGTCTCATTGTTAGAAAAGCATCGTTTGTGTTCTATCTCAACCGAAGTATATCATATACATGTGCACAATTGCGCCTTCATGAAAATTCTACCTTTGGCCTAATGAACAAGGGGAACGGTGGTTTTTAGGTTATTCCACGTATTCAGGGTCCGTGACTGTCCATAGACAATTCGGCAGCACTTTATAGTTTCCTGGAAGCCCGCTTCTCCAGCGCACCCAAATCTGAGGTGTTTTCGGCAATCGCACTGCTAGAAAAGATACGCAAAAAAGGTGCAGCGTGGTCGAGTGTTCAGAAATCCTGTGAAAGGTAAACCAGAGAGGAACAGAAAGTGAAAAAGACGCTTGCACTTTGGGATGGCATATTTTTTCCCGTTTGTCCGCTAGATAGTGCGGTGGCCCTCAATAACACTATAATTGTGCACTGGCGTGATCTCTAATTCAAGGACACCCATGCAAGATTGTACAGGGACATACCGACCTCAAACAGGTCATCGGTACAGGCATCTGCGGAAAGTGGAAAGCCATGAGGTTTTTCGAGGTTAAAATAAACGGCCATTGCGCAAGCTTATATTCACGTAATTCACCACATTGTCGCTTTAACATGGTCCATCCCCTCAGTAAATATATTTGGAATGCCATTCTCAATTCATTCCTAGAAGCATTGTACCCATTTCATTCTGGAGTCATGAAAAAGTGCAATAATTACGGAATCATCCAATTTGTGGAGTGGAAACTCCACAACACTGGTCGGCACCAGCTTTTGCGGATGTCTTAGCAGATGGATCTACGCGAGCCGGCTCCCTAAAACATAATATGCCATGCGAGCCGGCCCTAGTGTATTTCGTGTTTACAGTGAAGCTGCACAAGTCGACGTCCAAAAGATAACTGAACGCATACCAAAAGTGGCCAAAAGTTCGATAAATAGTCTTGGATAGCTTGATTAAAGACCCTTTAACGGAACACAAAATGCGCCAAAACAAATCAGTGGCTGCCAACGTGCTCGAACACAACCGTACCAGTGACGACTATTCTTCCTTTCGGGCGTTCTTAAAAAGGCCTAAGCTGTGCACAATGAATTAAGAGGCAAGATACGCGAACGCTGTTCGTTGAAAGTAGCAGATGAGCTAGAAGTTGTATTGGACATCTTTCAAAGAGGGCAGTGTCAGGGAACGTCTTGGACCATACCTCAAAATGTATATAAGAATGTGTTCGACCCCTTAAACGCCAATAAAGGCTGCCACAGTTCTTCTTTTAATTATCAGAATCATGTTACATACTTTGAAGTTCATCAGTAAACGCCAGAATTTTAGTGACATTTTAGAGAGACAATAGTGTATGAACAGTGATGAATCACTTTTGGAATATTGTGAAGAATGTTTATATTCTTTGTCTGTGGAGGTGAAAGTAGAACCACAAGTGCTGATGACCTCGTGAACATAATCGTTTCACATTTTATTCTCATTTTCACGCTACCTATTTCACTAGAAGTAGTTGGAAATCTGGTGAGACCTGAAATATTTTAGTTATTTTGGCACGCATTCTTTAGTTACGCGTCCTTCACGCACAGAAGTAGGTGTGACATGATCCGCCTTTTTAATGTCGCAAATTCGAAGACATGAGTGCCGCTTTCATTGTCGTTCTTTGTCGTCGTGCTGCGTATCATTGTTAGCGTTCTCCACATTAGCATGAGTTTCTGTCTTGTCAATTTTGCATTTTGAGTCTTTGAGCTTGCTCTTCTTCCCTGTCTCTGTATTGCTGCTATCGCTGCTCTTTATACGGTGTGTTTTCCTTGAGTTAGTGGTGGGCTTCACATCGTCTTCTTCAGTTTCACCCTCTTCAGAACTCTTGCACTTACGCCGGCCATTGCGGCACTCTGGCTTCATAGTAATTTTAGCGACCTTCAAGGTGATGGCAGTCGTGCTGATGGCCGTGGCTAACCCAGCCAACATATATTTCCTCTTGTGTGTCCCTAGATGATGCTTTACGTTTGCGAAATTGCTCCTGCCCTTACTATAACGAGCGTGCAGAACGCCATATGCTGCGTTTAACTGTGTGTTCTTTTGATTGAAACTCCCATCGGGCTTCTTTTTCCCGGGAATGCTCAAGCGTGGCGCAGCCCTTTTTTTGCGCCAAAGTCTCTGTGTGTCATCCAAAGATACAGAGTCACAAGTACGAATTCCGGCATCACTGCTGGGATTCGCACTTTTGCTTAGAACATGGCTGGCACGCCAATTGCTACTTTTTTTGCGTGGAATATTTTTTGTGGCATAATGCCCACTGGTCCCGATAAGAGAGTTCCGGACATCGTCACCTATTTCAGTTTTTTTGTGAAAAAACACATTTGATCTGGGGGAAAGGCCTCGCCTGAAGCTTTCCAGCCCTATGTATAGCCGAGGCTTGAGGCAGACTCCTCCTCTGCATCTGCCCATCTGCATGAAAAGAAGAACGAAAACGAAAGTTTCAACCTAGGTTGTTTTGATCGGGTGTTCATCGACTTAACTATAGCCTCCTCAACACGCGTTCTTCACTAGCGAAACGTTTTTGTAATACCTTGAAATGGTGGTACCCAACTAAAATTCAAATGTAAATTGAAAACACTAGGTAGCTCAATTTGGGTGGTCGTAATACAAGATGCAATAGCCGCAAATTATGTGGTGTTTGATCTACCGTTAGCTAACTTGTTTGTACTACTTTATTTCATTAAGAAAAATATTTCACGATAAGTGTGTGGTTACTGGCCCGATTAGAGAAGTTGTTGAATACACAATACGCGTCACAAGTGTAGGCATGCGCAGGATTCTTCTATGGGGATACAGGGGTGGTGGGAGGGGAAGGCTGTGAGTTTGTCGTAATGCCCTCTCTGCCTGTTATGTGATCTACGAGGCCGAAGGTCTGTTCCCTCTTTGTTAAGTGAGTGTATAAGGCTGCATTTGCTCCTCCCGCCTCTGAGGGGACTAGAGGGAGCGGTCGCCCTCACTTCCCGAAAGTAGGCACGCCTGCGGTCTAAATTATATATTTTCTAAGATTCTTGTTTAATTTATATGTGGAGCTTATGCAAATTATAAATTAAAGTAATGCAGACCATCCTAAAAATGGTTTGTTGAGTAAGGCACATTTTAATGAGATTGTCAGAAAATCAAAAAGCACATACAGTAAGGTTTTCTAGGTTTTGCATAGTAAACTCATGAAATCAACACTAAGCATGACATAAGGAACGCTCCAAAATCATTTTTATGCACTCCGGATGATTCATAGACATTTCTGTGTAAATATACGGGCGTTCAGGCATTTAGCGACCACGAGCGGTAATCTTATATCCTTATCCTCAGTCTTGAATATCTGAAAACATCTTTCTACTACAATAAATGAAATGTAAAATAAGAAATGTAAATAAGAAACATAAAAACAAAAAAGGAATCCTTGTCATAACCAAAAGCTACTATCGCATTTGGGCTTCTATCAAAAACAGACACACCTACGATCTGCGAATAACGCTTTCGATTCTCTTCGATGCTTATTCGAAGGTCGTACCTGCTTAATCTAGGCCTTCACTTGAACATGATGAGAAGCCAAGGGTATAATCGAGCAGCGACGATGAAAGGGACATTGAACGATGTGCAGGCGCTCATCTGGAATGACTTGAAATGGCTTCGCACACGCATTGGTCGTCACACTCTCTGAACCTTTGTTAGAATGACGCCTCAGTTGTACAAAACGCTCGACAGGCCTTTGGTACAATTAGTGAAGTGTGTACTTTATTTCTGGCGCTATCCAAAAGAACAGAAATTTTGGAGAAAAAACATCTAGAAGCGTGTACAAAGTCATTTTGCCGGCTGCGCTGATATTGTGAAACAAGGTGGGTAACGTCACGATTTAGTTGCACTGTTGGTGAAAGTGCGTTCCGGGATTGTTCGCTCACTCGAAGAGTTTGTGGGCACCTTCTCTGACAGAGCAACAGTGGCCACCTCCTAGTGCCTCCATCAGCAAATCTTTTCACCCAATTTTCTTACGTGCCTCGCTATCAGTGAGACATTCCTAAGCCCTTGTCAGTGCATCTGCACGCCCATCTATTTACATTTACTGACATGGCATTGTAGCAGGTTGTCTTGATACTGACTAAGCTAGAAGAGATGGGAACTAGCGCGGAGACGGAATTCTACAAACTATTTTCTCTATGTAAAGACACAGCGGCCGAATTCGGAGTGAGGTGCGAGATTCTATGGCTGGTAGGAACTCAGAGATACCGGACAAACTACGATTGTAGTTCAGCGGAAGAGTACTACAGAAAAGCCTTGTTCATTAGGTAAATTGATCACCTGAAAGCTTCCCGCAAACGTCGCTTTGCAAAAAATGGCAGCATATCCACGGAGTGAATGATGGAGAGTGGGGCGAAGCGTTCGTCCGTCTATGCGTCCATCTGTGTGACCGTCCATGCGTCTGTTTGTGCGCCCGTCCCTGCGTTCTTTCATGCATCCGCCCCTGCGTCCGTTCATGCGTCCATCCATGCATCTGTTAGTGTATCCGTTCGTTCATCTATTCAACACTCCAAGTCCCACCATCTCGCATCTTTTTATCATATATTCCCCATATGGAAGCACCGCCGTCCAGCGGACATTCCAAGGACTAAACGAGAGGTGGCACACGCACACTTTCTTACGGCCTGCGCTTTGGGTCCACTTCCCACCTTTAACCACCTCGAGTTCATGGTATATTCTAGTTCACTGTATTCATGGCACTGCGACCAAACGCTCGCTAAACCTTTCGAAAACCAAGGAGGTTACGCCCAGCGAGTATAACATAGCAACCTTTCCCTGTCAGATAGGGCTCAATTTACATGCCAGTGGCTGCTAATGAGAAATGAGAGACAGGCGAATTCGGCTTTTACTTTCTTACGGCTTGCACTTCGTATCTACTTCTCATTTATACACCTTGAGTTCATTCATGGTATATACAAGTTCATTGTATTCATGGCACTGCGGCTCAACGCTCGCTAATCCTTTCTAAAGCTGAGGAGGTTACACCCAGCGAGTATACTGTAGCATCCCTTTCTTGTCCGATAGTGCTCAATGTACATGCCAATGGCTGCTAATGGGGATCGCAGCGTGCGCGTTGACTAAAAGCCGAATGCTCATGTCTCTCATTCCCCATTAGCAGCCATTGGCATGTACATTGAGCACTATTTTTATTGTTAAACAACTCACAGAAGAAATCTCTCACTGGCACCACCTTGGAGGTCAAGTGTTATACCTATTTCGGGTATGTGCCACTGGTGGTTACATACGAGGGAAGCCCAAGCCACGCCATAAGGAGCTTCGCCCCTAAAAACCGCAAAACACTATAAAGTTTGCCATTTGTGGTACCAAAGCACGCCTCCAAAGGCAAATTCGAATCTGTCCTACAGCTCTTTTCTCCAGAACTTCTCCGGCCATAGTTTTCTGAATTATCGAAATGATATCATAAACGAATGAGATTACTTTTTATAGCACCACGACGTATCGAATAGCACTCGCTGCGTCAAATGACATTTGACCCTAATGAAATGAACACCTCCATTGTGACAGGAGAATGTCTTCCAATCTTTTGCTTATTAGGGGCGAAGTTCCTTATAACGCCATTCGTTCGTCCCTCGTAGCCGTTGTAATGTGTAACAAGTATAACATGTTTACCTCCAAGGTGGTGCCGGTGAGAGATTTCATCTGTGCGTTGTTGAACAATAAAAAATAGTGCTCAATGTACATGCCAATGGCTGCTAATAGGGAATGGGAGACAGGAGCATTCGTCTTTTAGTTAAGGCGCACGCTGCAATCCTCATTAGCAGCCATTGGCATGTACATTGAGCACTATGTGACAAGAAATGGTTGCTACGTTATACTCGCTGCGTGTAACATCCTTAGTTTTAGAAACTTTAGCTAGCGTTGAGCCGCAGTGCCATGAGTACAGTGAACTAATATATACCATGAACTCGAGGAGGTTAAAGGTGGGAAATAGACCCGAAGCGCAAGCCGTAAGAAAGTGTGCGTGTGCCACCTTTCGTTTAGTTCTTTAAATGTCCGCTGAATGGAGGTGCTTCTATATGGGGAATATATGATGAAAATATGTGAGATAGTGGTACTTGGAGTGTTGAATAGATGGACGAACGGAAACACAGACAGATGCATGGATGGACGCATGAACGGACGCAGGGGCGCATGCATGGACGAACGCAGGGACGGACGCATGAACAGACGCACGCGCAGACGGGTGGATGGACAAATGGATGGTCACACAGACGGACGCATGGATGGACGGAAGCAAGAACGAATGGACGGACGAATGCTTCACCCCACTCTTCATCATTAACTTCGTGGATATGCTGCCAATTTTTTGTGAATGATTTTTCTTTCCCCTTTATATTTCGCTATGTCTTTATTTGTATGTTTCCCTGTCTGTCTGATTGTCCTCTTGGCTGTACAAATTACCTAATTGGAATCATGTCTGAGTTACTGCTTACTCATTCACGCTGCGCCTGAGAAATTGGTTCAGTGTGAGAACCAAGGAGGATTAAAAAATGCAATTTTTTCTTTAATCCTCCTTGGTGAGAACACGTGCCTGTCGCACGTACTCGGGTAGCGGTGGAGACGATGAAAATAGTGAGCGCCAGCATGATGATGATCGTTTTTGGCCCGCGTCGTGGGATGGACGAATGATGGGCGTAAGTGTTAGAGCCCAATTTCTCAACTGTGCAATGAATTGGAATGTGTATTACTTGAAGTTACTTTTTAGATTATAGCACAAAAGTGTCGAGTCCTTTTCCCATCGATAAGGACTCGAGAGTATTACCGACTCGAGATGTTCCTGCCAAAATATTGAACAGAGCTACGTTCTCTACTTGGCCTACTAAATTCTGCCAAACAGCCTCCGCGTGCCGAAGTATCTGATGGACTATGGCTCACACAGGCCTCGCCGGTATATGAGGTGGCGGATGTCACTGCCCACATGCTCACTCTGCGGGAACTGTCCTGATTCATTACCGATTCGGACTTGGAACTCAATCCTGCCGACACCTTTAGGGAGATCTTTTACTATTACCAATCCGGCCATTCCTTCTATGCAAAGCCTTCTAAGGGCCTCACATAGGCGGAGGAGCGATTTGTTCTTCGTCTCTACACCAAAATTATACTGTGCGCGGCAATCATGGACCACTTTGATCCTGTTTTGTTGTAAAAGTTCCTCTGGCAATTTCTACATGGGTTGGGTGTGCCGAAAACCTCCAAACCATGCCTCTTTTACCCAACTCTTCCTAGAAAAGTAAGAGACGGCTTCGCTTGTTTGCATAGATGTGACGGCCTAACAGGCCTTGGGTGAGCGTGAGTGGGGCCGCAGCTGATGCCACTTGACTCCCCTAATGGGGAGCCATAGTGTCAGTACTCAAACTCTGTCAATAAACGTTTTCATCATCATCATCATCATCAACCCAAGGCTGAATGTTTGTTCGCCGGATATGGTGGTAACATTTTGATCTAAGGGAAATGCTAGAGCCACATACGCTGTGCGGTGCCAGGGAGCGATAAGAAACATAATATACTGAACATTTCCGGAGTTCTCCACAACGGCGTGCCTCAGAATTTGTGTCTTGGTTTTTGCAAGTACTACGCAGAGAATAAGGTTATTAATATGCGTCATTGTGAAAATTACCAAGAAAGGGTACATCAGAATGCACGGTCAGATAATCCCGATTGAAAATTATGTACAATTACTCTGTATCTCGAACAGAACACTGTGCACCATGGAAAGATGCATAGACTATAAATAGTAATTCAAGAGTTCATGATGAAGCCATAAAGTTTGAGGAAGCGTCTGAATGCTTCAGCGTTTTACAACGTGTACATTGGACCAAAGTCCAGGTCCTTTTGCTGCCCATGGGAGTAAAGATGCAGTCCTATATTGCCCGAAGCCGCAAAATAAATACCGTTAATTTAAAAACACGGTAAATGTTTGTACTTACGCCACAAGGTGTTCCATCTGGATTATATCTTATTATAATGATGTCAGAATATTCGTCATGTTTTAACCTACATGGAAAACGACAGGGGGTGACAATGGAGGTCTGGAAAACACAATAAAAGTGAGAAGCGTCTTTGTAAAGGTTGTTTTATTTAACACAAAATGTGTGTTTGTAGGCACTCCGTTCATGATAGAGGAGTGAACCCTCGATAGTCAAACCAAAAACGGTAAGAAGAGATCATGAACGGTAATAGGGCGTTAATATCGAAGGGCCAAGTGTGTGTGTGTGCCTTCTTTGCGTCCTCGTTTTTAATGCGCTCTTACCATTGTTAACCTAGGAGTAGAAACTTGCCCAGATGTCCACCTTGGTCTGAAGGTACATTATTTGCAGTCTTTCCGTCTAGTGCAGCACGGTGTAAAACAATGTTACATTTAAGAAATTTTGTCACATTGGAAAAGGCTTAATTAGAATAGGTCATGCCTGCCTAAGGCAAGTTTGACAATAAGTTACAAGAGCCGGAGTAACTCCGTGATAAAACACTGGGCTGGCACCCAGCGGACCCGGCCTCAAGCCGCAGTGTGCCAAGGTTTTTTTTTTCAGAGACCAATAACTGCGCTTGACTCGAAAATTGATCTTATAGCAGCTTTCACTGTAAAAAAAAAACTTTACGGGTTTGTTTTGGATTTTGTATCCTTTCTAGCCTAATGATACGGCGAGTAAGAGAATTCTAAACAATATTAGTGTACTAAGGCGAGTACGTAACACGAGTGTTTTAAATGCTGAAAGCTTTAAATTCTAAAAGCTTGTTAGATATTAAAGTTTGGAAATAGCTTTGCTAGTAATCTCTGTTATAAGAATATTCCTGCGCAGGTCGATGCGAATGTGAAGACAAAAGTATTCATAGCGCTCGTCGTAAGATAATGCGAGATACTATTATTACCATCACGTGCGTATTCAAATGATCGCATATGAGTTCTATTTGCCATAGACATGACAACATTTTCTGAAGATTTACTGACATTTGCCATGCATTGCATCATTGAAAAAGCTGATGAAGTTTATTGTTCAGTTGCACTTGATCATTATTACAGTTCATAACAAAGCATATTACGCAGTCGTCCCCGTGCAACAAAATTTTTACATTACATGTATGCTAGCATATCCGTCGGTTTTGAAAAAAGTTGTCCCGTCTGGAAAAAAATATTTTTTTTCTTTCAAAACCGACTTAAATACGTGCTATATCACGATGATTTATTTTTGTCATTGACACTTCGAAGTGAGAGACGTGCGGAGATTAGGTCGCCTTTTCTTTTTATTAAGAAACCAGTTCTTTTCGAGAGAGCATTTATGGTCAATTGGTACCGAAGTCAGAGGCATACAAAATTCATTCTTGTTTACCTGATGATGAACTTTGTCACAACTCGGAAAGTTACCACTGGCGCTTCATTTTTGTTTTTGTGTGAGCGTCAAAAAGAAAGTACTAAGATCACTCAGCCAGTATTTGTGTTACTTCGCAGAAATGCAATAGGTCGATGGCGTTAAAGTGGATCCGGTAGTGACGATGCCTTTTGTGTTATCATGTTTAAAGTTCGACCATTTGTAATACCATGAATTCGGAACATATTACAGTGATCTGACTGATCTCCCTAGTTGCAGAAGTGGGCATGGTTATTGTACTATCACTAATGTTGAAGTCATCGCAAAAAAAATGATTCGCTTGATGCGGATCCGCAGCAAGCACCTCAAAATATATTTTGATGAGTAATTGGTAGGTAACACAGATTGAGTTCTAAACACAGACGCCATAACACCACAGAACAACAAACTGATTCTTTACTAGCGATCAGGAAGTCAGCAACGCATTTATTCAAGCAGTTCGTTCAACATCATAGCACTTTTAAAATGCACGGAACTCAGAATTTATTAGTTTGCTGTTGATCCATGCTTGTGTTGGCATAGTATCACCAGAGTTACGCATCTCATTAACTGCACAGTATTTCGTAATTTTGGGAAAATAGCAACGAGTGTTAGTAAAAAAGAACTCAATTCCCGACGTCGTTTATGGCACGTGCCATTGAGTGAACCCAATTTGACGGTAACTTGTGAAGAGGCAAGTACTTCCACGTGAATCCTTTCATGTGCTCTCTTCTCTACGCATTTCTTAAGCGCAGTCATTGGCTTCGTCATGCGAGTAGGATTTGCTATTGGAGGTTATTTTTTTCTACTATATTTTTATAGTTGTGGCATTAAACTCAGCACTGTTGCCCCATCTAACTCTTTTCCTGAATATCTCTCACCCAGATATAACCAAGTGTGCCGGGCAATTAGCATCTTCCAAATGAGCGTTTACAAATCGAAGCTGTCGTTTTTCGGCAAACGCATGAACTGTACAGCCTTCCAAAGAAAAATGTGCGTTGGGTGATTTGTGTTGCTTCGTTTAGAAGAGGTTTCCGCGCACGTGTCGGATGTGGTATACTTTTAACACTGAAGTAGGTCGCCTGCTTTTGACATCTAATTTTCTTGGTCCGTCGAATTGCTGCTGCTCAATCACTTCTGCAAAAAGTGATGCTCGGGGCACAAGTAGAGAAGTTAGACCTTGAATGACCTATACTGAGACAGGAGTTATTCCGTACTCGAGTTATGTGTCGCACGACCATAACTACACAAGTTTTCTACAAGGTTGATGCAATTAGTGGATATGGATCGAGTTCACATGTTAAGCGGAACAGTGCCTGCACCTATAATCTTCAGCTTTCAACCTGCCAGAGCCTTGCAACGATGTTGCAAAGATCAACGTGGCCGTTGATGCTTTTTGAGCATCCTTCCTGCTATTGATTGCGTCAACACGTACTGAGAGGTGAATGATTGCATTAGCAAAAATATCAGCCGTTGCTGTTCTTGTCAAAACAAAGTAACTGCGCCCGGCAGCTCGCGTGGAACCAGGTAGTCTTCTCTGTCTACTCAGCCTCGAGGCCTTCTAAACCTTCTTGGCAATCCCCGAGCAAATTAAATGTGGCCGACCATTTGTGCATTCAATTGAGCCTCACGTCAGTTCCGAGACGAAAATCAAATCAAGTGGCATTCGCGTGATGCAAAGTGCACAGCTAAATAACCCTACCAAATAGCTTCGCCTTCGGAGTCATCTCGTAAGCTTCATATGGGACCTTTAGAGGACCAATGGAGTGTTCAAAAATTGCCGACTTCTATCGAGTTTAACAAACAGAATGTAATAATTTATACTCACCAATACTGGCGGCATCAGCCGATGACAATACAACCGGTTTTGGTAAAACTGTGAAAGCCCGCCTGCAAGTAGAAAAGAAGCAGTCACGACAACTTTGCGAGGTTATGACCCATTCGTTTGCCACCTCACCTCAAGTATGCCGGCTATGGTGGCAGGAAACGATAGAAGCCTGTGTACTCAGGTATGTTATTGCACGTTAAAGGACATCATACGATTTCAATTTCTGACGCTCTCAACTATGGCATGCCTTTTATGGTATTGTTGGCTTGGATCGTACATTTCCGCACATAATATTATTACGCCCAGCTAAAGACGTATCTTCTTTTTGATGTGTTTGTGTGTTACTTGCCATCGGCTGTCTCCACAATTTTACGCACATATTGTCTTTTTGAAGCTCACCTGCTGTGGTGTATACAAATACTCTTCTGAAGTTTTCCGCCGCTGTCTAAAAAACAAAAGAAAGTTGTCATATCTCTTCAGTTATCTGGACCTAAACGCCATAACTTCAGCTGTGTTTCGGCGCTGCTATTCTGCGCCGATAGGAGAAAAAAAGAGAATGCAGTGTTATTCAAGCTATTAGGTGTGCAACTTTTCGTAACACTTCACGCGACAGCCGATATCGTTGCTAGTATGGTGCTGGCTGCATGGCATAATATCTGCCTTTTTGCGACAATGTACATATCACAGCAGAAACAGGAATATCCATAAGAAGGCATTTTGTTAATAAGATAAAGTAAGAAAAACATACCACTGACGAGTACTTCGCAGTGTGTGTATGAGGTGCCGTGTGCTACACGTTACTTGTATATATCACGCGGTGCCTTTCTATTGATATGAAGCAAGTCGAGCAGATCGAATTCTCATTGCTACATAAAGAAGCCACTGCTGAAGTATCGACTGATACTATTTCCTGGCTAATTAAATATAAGTGAGGAGTCTTGCTAAGTAAAACATTTTTTACAAATACACTGCTGTAGACTTTCAACGATTTCCCAACTCCCCGAAAGCCTAATATGATCAACTGTGAATTATTTCATTTACATGTGGGCTTGAACGTCCCAAAACCAACAAATGATTATGAAAGTGTCGTAGTGATGGGCTCCGGAAACTTCGACCAACTGGAGTTTTTAACGTGCACCCAAATCTGAGCACGTGGGCCTACAGCATTTTCAATGAAGGCGAAAATGCAGTCACCGCAGCCAGAGTTTGGCGCCGCGCCCTGCGCATCTGCAGCCGAGTACCTTAGCAACTAGTCCTCCGTGACGGGAAATATAACTTTGAATTAGCACTCACCCCCAGCAATAAGCAAAACCCCGCTAAGTCGTAAAAAAACGTCCATGTCTAAGCTTAAGATAGTTGTTGGTAGAAAGAGACCAGTACCCAAACACGCTCGTATATTTTTGGCACTGGGCCAGGAAATGATTGATAGGCCACTGTTCATTACTTACGGGGACACATTTCGTTGTTCTTTCGCTATGTATCAATTCAAAAAGAATTCTGAGCGTATGCAGATGCTCGCGTTTGAAATAGCTCACAAAGGCACCCACGGAACACAGGATACTGCGTATTATCTAAAAGGAAAGAAGTATTAACTGTCGGTCATGTTGTGCATCTGCGCCATACTAATGTCACAATAGCGTTTGCAGTTGAACCGAAACAAATTCAATAGAAGAAATACTGCCCCGTACCTGCATGCTTGACTGCAAACGTCGTCGAAAGACGACAGTCTTCGATTCGGAAATAGTGAATAAAATAAAACCCCTTTTTCATTTTTTTTTGCGCGAGAGAATAGATGAATGCAATTGTGGAGGCGCTGCGTGAGAAATTAGCGCCATCTGGGGGTGATCAGTGAAAACGGAAGGATGGCCTTCGTTATAGCGAGCGCGCAACCAACGCGCACAACCTCGGAGAACATATTTTGTAGATTTCAAGATAGGTGGCAGCACCGTATCATCCTAGCAAAGCGTTGGAAACACGCCTTTTTGTGTAACGCGTCGCAATATCAGCGCAGCGTAATAAACGCTACAGTTCTTGGAATTCTTCATGCGTGTCTTTTCAAGCTGATGTATTGATGTATTGATTTGTTATTATTGTGCCTCAGATATGCGCAATATTTGTTTTTCATTCGACAATTGCACAAGTATGAAGACCAAAACCTGAGCACTATTTGTGGATTCTGCGGGGTGGTGGTAATTGAGCTGTTTTGTTGACAGACAGACAGACAGACAGACAGACAGAGAAATACAGAAACCAAGTATTTTGCATTGAATTATAAAGAAAGACTATTTTTTCAAGATTGCGGCAGTTTTATGCACGCCGAGGATTTTAGTCACTGAATTTACCACCCTTCTTAACAATGCGTGGAGGCTGGCGCTTTGTGTAACACAAGGCCTACAATATTGTCTTAGGTACTGCTTTACTGAAACACGAAACTTGGTGTTGGACGTGAAAATGGGTCTTTATTAACTTTTATGTACACTACAAATGCCTGATGCTAAGAATACATGCTTTCGTTGTTAGTTACCGTCGCTGTCGTCGCTATTTGGTCGCCGCCGGACGGAGGACACGCACACACAGCAGATCTATAGACTTTCTCCTAAACTGATTCATTTGGCTGAATTACTCTTAATTGACGTTGTACACACTCGTACACGACATGACTGGGACAACTCTGCGCGGCACTCGCTGCAACCTGCTCTCGTGGCATCCACCGTGCGACTCACTCCCGACTTCCCTGGAAACATCCCGAGAGCCAGTCCAGGGACCAAACAGAAAAGGGAAACTCAGAAGTCTCAGTTGTCGACACCCAGTTGGCTGTCACGAATTCATATACATCCAGGCGCGAGTGGTTTTACAGAGTTTGGCCACTAGGATTGCTGTAAACCTCAAAAATAATGACCTAAAATTTGCACACACAGAAAACTACCACGACGTGCGTTATGCCTCCATCGTACAGCTCAATCCGAAAACGTCTGGTGCCATGAAGAGCTGCTGGCGTCCCCCTAAATGAGAAACAGCCCCTCGTGGGAAGGAATTAGCTAACGCTCGCACAACAAAAAAGGTGCGACACTCTATTGAAATACCGCCGCAAACTCTACTCTTGGTAAAACTCTGACATTGTAATTACCCAAAAGGTAGAAGAAAATAGTGACATCAAGGTTTACGTGATAATACCCAGAAACCTAAAAAAAACGGGTGACTATGAGCGCAATGGACCTTTATTTCGTGTTGTAGAAGCTTTTTATCCATACATATATTCAAGGTGTACAGTATTGAAAAAACATAGTAAAAAAGGTAAGAATGGGACCCATCACTACCTTTACGACCCCGTTACTACATATTGCGGCCATTGTACAACCTCAGAAGTACACCAGAGGTAGTAAATGTATGTGGTAGTAAATGGTACTACCTGTGGTAGTAAACATTACTACTTGCATACGTGCACATATAAGGGAGTTTTAGAATACCGTTTGCGAGCGCTGCGGGCATTACGGGCGTAGCGGGCGCCATACGAGTTTTACAATAGCGTTTGGTCTGCTGGAAACCGCAACGCATAATCACAATGACACCGTAGCCTCGAAACCAGCGTATTCGGGCCACATGTGGGCCGTGATCGCCGCTCGCTATTTCGAATTTTCTGCGTGCGGGCCGCGAACGCGAACGCCGAATCACGTTACGACGCATGCGCAGTGGCCGCGACTACAACGCAAGGGCTTATGGCGCGATATTCTAAAACTCCCTAATGACGCGCGCTGGCTTCCCCATCTGGGACAGGGGGTACTTGCCAAAGGCCTTTATTAACGCTCATTTTAATGATTTATTTTCGTAAAACCCCTCACACAACCATCATAAATTCAGAAAATGGCCCGAGCTCTGCACTTCCCCGGCTATGGCGCTTGGCGAAAATTCATGGGAGCGCCCCCTCTCCCTGACGATGTCAATGTATCCCCACCTTCTAGATCATTACAAACAGAAGCCTCCCCCCCCTCCTCATGCGCATGACGATGCGTGCACACAGACATCCTCTTCTGCCGTGTAAAAGTAGAGGGTTAATTGGCATTGAAACTCCCTCGCACAAACGAATAAAGTCCCCTAAACAGCAGAGGTATATATATATATATATATGTGATGCTATGATGACTGGGAGACGTGGCCTGGCTCATACGCCATGTTTATTCCATTCTGCACTTCTTCCTTCTCTGCCTCTACTACCCATCGCTTGATACGTCACACGATTCCCCCGCCCCCCGAAAGATGTCGCGTCAGACGGACAGAAATGAGAACTGAACATGCACGGCTTAGAACTGAAAACTGTCAAAAAAAGAAGGTCATTTCAAGTCCGAGGAAGTTTCCGTTGACACATTATAGCTTCACAGGAGAGGACAGCAATCCGGGGTATCAAGTACAGCTCTGGAGGGCGAGGCTGGCTGTTGCGCTCTGGACGACATAAGCATGCTTTGAGCGTAAAATCAGATGGAAACACAGCCGGCATTCTTGCGACGAATGAACGTGGTGTGATGGCCTTGAAGCATTGGCTGGTTGATTTGCGCAGGTGTCGTGCTATTTGTCTTGATTGGAACCCATGCGTCGCCACCCGTTTGCGTGCTTGTTGACCGAGGCTGGTGCGGTGATTTCTGCGTCCTTGCGGAATACAGGGCATGGTTTGGTGCCTTTCTCGACGTTGTATGTCGTGTTGCCTGAGTGTTGATCTCGACTGGAGAAAGCTTACTCGACGTCCCCTGGGAAAATATCCTGGATTCGATGCTTTCTTTGTTTCGAGCGAGAAATCTTGAATATTTTGTCGGTTTCGTTGACACGTTTGTAAACGGCTTTCCATAAATTGCATGTGTTCTTCCGAAGATAATTCCATTCGCCGTCGTTCTTGTTCGTATAGCTCTTGGAATCTCTGTTGTTCTTGGACTTGCTGGCATTGATGACGTTGCTGCGAAAACAGCTGAGGCGGCGGCCCTTTTTGACCATGACACTGACTTTCTGGGCAACTGAATGTGGTGTCGAGTGGGCAGGTAGTAGTCTCTAGGCTGTTGTGCTGCATTTCGGCTAATGAAGGTAATGCTTCAGAGTTGATAGATTCATCATCAGGGGCTTCTTCTTCGCTGTTCGCTGCGAGTGGTTCTTGCGCCTGAATCTGGATGGTAGGTTCAAGGCTTGGCTGAGTATTGTCCGAGCTCCGCAGCTCTATCCCGACCGCTGTGAGTGTGCTAGATGTGAGGTGGGCGTTGTGAGCGACGAAAGAGCCAAGTGACGGAAAACCAGGAGGTAGCCCAATTGTGCTAGATGGAAAGTAAGCTGATCCAATGTGTGAAGACTGATTTTCACTCTTCGAGTCGTCATGGCGTTGTTCGGCATTTTCCCCATGTGTCAGCTGGTCTACCATGAACAAGGCGTCCTTATGACACGAATAGTGACCGTTAGGAGCCTTTGAAGAGCTGCGTCGTAGAAAACCAGGTGGTGAACCATGTACGCGAGACGAAGCATGAAAGGCATCAGTAGGGTGAGGGACGTCTCGTGTCGTATGCTGCAGCGATGATTTTGGAAGTGCCGCCTTGCGTGTAAAACGGAGGCCCGCGCGATGGTTGTGGTTTTCCCGAAATACGCTTGGTCGCCTGTCAGTGTACTCATGTTCCACTTTGTGTTGTGGTAGTGGTCGATTCATGCTGAGCGTTCGTAAGCTTGAAGACTGCTTGTGAAATTGACAACCGAGTGTGATTGCCTGTGGATGGTTGGTTATAAGCGAGTCCTCGTCATAGTCGTTAAAACGGGTAATCATTTCCTCTTTGATTTTTTGCCATGACTCGTCGTTCTCGAATATGTGAATTAGGTAAAATTTGAATGCCTCACCGGTTACGTAGTCGCTGAAGTTCATAACCATCTCCCGTTCCGACCAAGATGCAGCGGTAGCGTGGAGTTCGAACAGGTTGAACCAGTCCTGTACGGGTCCGTCGTCCGCTGATCCGGTGTACTTGGGGATGTCGAGGTCAGCCGATGGTTCTGTCATGGTGCTGGTCGTTGTCCTCCTAGGCGATGATTCGGTAGTCAATGCACGGTCAGGGCGTCTTCTGGGGAACTGCGTCGATGATGAGTGACTGATGAAGGGGCAGGCAGGTCTCCATCCTGTCGACTTGTGTGACGCTAGATGCGGGAGACGTGGCCTGGCTCATACGCCATGTTTATTCCATTCTGCACTTCTTCCTTCTCTGCCTCTACTACCCATCGCTTGATACGTCACATATATATATATATATATATATA
This sequence comes from Rhipicephalus microplus, assembly GCF_043290135.1. Classification (NCBI taxonomy): domain Eukaryota; kingdom Metazoa; phylum Arthropoda; class Arachnida; order Ixodida; family Ixodidae; genus Rhipicephalus; species Rhipicephalus microplus. Next base: position 193,457,358 of record NC_134702.1, read on the forward strand.
TATATATATATATATATATATATATATATATATATATATATTTACATATATATATATATAAATACCACATTCCCCTGCATATCAATCGTATTCAGTATCTATTTAGTTTGATAAGGGCCTGTACATAGAGTTTAATACCAGGACTGTGTACCTTCATTAGCCGTTTCAAATATCGCGCGCTCGAAATTGCAAGTTTTTTTTTAATATTCAATATACGTTTCACGTAATTATGTAATATATATATATTCTTCATAATTGAACATATTGAAAATAGTAACTGAGTTCACGGCACTGCAGCTGCGAAGGGCACTGGACAACTCAAAACAATTCCAAGTGTAACTACTCTTTCTAAGTACAGCTGTCGTCTGTTTTCTGCTTTTACTTTACTACTTAATGAATTGTGCCAAGCATGACATGCCCGACAGATACCCTATGCACAGTCGGGAGGCCCCTACTGCATGCGTAATCCGGAAGCCGACAAGGAATTCGCATTGCGCCCGCTTACCAGCCTCTGCCGCAATACGCGACACCCCTCTTTTTATGCGACGAAATGTCGACGAGGCGCTGAGTTGTTAAAGGCTTAAACTTCTTAAAAAAGCTCTTTTTGCCACACACCGAACCAACCGCCAGAGCCCGGAGGTGCCATCTGGTCGAGAAGAATGCGTTTATGAAAGGAAGCACACACAGACCGCAGAAATCAGAAAGGTGAAAAGGAGAAAGGGGAGAGAGATGAAGGGGGAAGTGGAAGGAAGAGTGGAAGTGGGGTGCCCGGGGGGAGCCACCTTATACTCTTTTTCTCTTTTTTTCTTTTTCTTTCTGTCTTTCCTGTTTTTCTTTTCTTTGTTTTTCTCTTTTTATGTCTTCCTTCTATCCCTCTGATTAGAGATTGTATAAAGCTGAGCACTAAGAAACTGTACCTTCAATCCTAATGAAGGCCAGACTCCAGACCGAAACGCCGAAATAAACCACGTTGTGACCGCTCACGGAGGATCTACTTGACTATATATATATATATATATATATATATATATATATATATATATATATATACGATATAAGTGTAATAACAGAGTTTTTTTAGTTAGACAGGCAGACAGACAGAGAATTTTATTGAGGTATTGATAATGTTTGCTCACCTCGTTGAAATTGAGCACAACATACCTAACGACCAGTAGGTTGGAGTCTGAAGGTCCCGCAAGCTGCCCAGCATGGTGAGTAAGTTCGCGTGCTCGGGGGTGGGCGATCTCGTTTAGGTTTGCCATGGAGGCCAGATGTGATCAGAGGTGATCCGGAAACCAAATTATGGCGTGTTCTGAAATACCACTATTACCTAAGATGCGAGCTACTTCAGCCCATTCTGATCCAGATGCAAAGGCTCGCATTGCCGCACGTGAGTCTGTATAGATGTGTGGCCGGGAGCCGTCAAGAAGAGCGAGAGCTATGGCTGCATGTTCAGCTTTAGCGGGAGTAGTGTTCCTGATAGACGCGGAGTGAATAACACAACCTTTGTGGTCAACTGCAACGACCGAGAAGTTGGCTGTACGACTGTATTGCGCCGCGTCTACGAAGCATGCAGACTCCGGGTTTGCACGAACACTCTTGGGCAGTGCTTCACCCCTGTCCTTTCGCCTGTTCGCGTTGTGCTGCGGATGTATGTTGCGGGGGAACGGAGCGACCATAATGTTCGCCTTATGCTTCTTAGTAAGAGACTGACTACGTTCCTCTTCTACCGCAATATAACCTAGGATTGTCAGGATGCTCCTTCCTGCAGCTGATCGAGGAGGAGAGCCCTGCCATCTTAGCCGTACGCAATGCCTCGATGATCTCTTCCAACGTGTTGTGTATACCCAACTGCATGAGGCGTTTTGTACTGGTGCCCGGAGGGACCCCTACCACTCTTTTGATGCTCTTGCGGATCAGGAGATTAATCTTGGCCTTTTCATTACTTTGGCAACAGTGCATGGTAGCAACGGGAGTAATGTGACTTACTAAGAAAGCGTGGAATAGCCTTAGTAAATTGTCCTCACTCAAGCCACCTCTAGAGTTGGAGACCCTAAGGATAAGCCGAATCATGCTTGCCGTTTTAGCTCTGAGCTTGTTTATGGTCTGTTCATTTATGCCATTCCCCTCTATAAACATTCGAAATACTCTGATTACCTCTACCCTAGGGATGATATGACCAGAGCTTGTGCGAAGCACTATATTAATATCGGGAAGGGGAACCCAGCCACGAGGCTTTATTTCCCTTCTATTAGGTCTGTAAAGCTAAAGTTCCTACTTTGTTGGAGAGAGTCGTATTGCAGTGCCACTAAGAAAAGCTTCGCTGTATTCTACGGCCTGTTGCAGTGCCTCTTATACTCTGCGCTCACTGCCACCCGTGTACCAGACAGTGATGTCATCGGCATAAAGGGTATGACATATGCCTTGTATTTGCGAAAACCTCTTTGAACGCTCACAGATAGCGAAATTCAACAGAAGTGTTCAGACCACCGAACCCTCTGGCGTATTTTTGGAGCTACGAACGAAGGGTACTTACTTCAGATCTCCTATCTTAATAATGGCCTTTCTGCTTTTCAGGAAAGAGCTGATGAATGCATGGAATCCATGTCCCAAGCCAAAAGTAAAGATGAAGTTGAGAATGTGAGTATGGGAGAGATAGTCAAAAGCTATCTCTAAATCTAGTCCCAAGATTGCCCTGACATCTCTTGTTGGAATGTCGATAATCTGGTGTTTAATCAACTTCATCACATCTTGGGTCGATAATGCCAGTCGGAAGCCAATCATGTTGTACGGAAATAAGCCAAGGCCTTCAATGTGTTGAGTAATGCGGCTAATAATGACTTGTTCGGCCACCTTTCCTATGCAGGATGTAAGCGATATGGGCCTTAGATTACAAAGGTTCAGTGGACATCCCAGTTTCTGGGTAAAGATGACTGACGCCAGCTTCCACGATTCCGGGAGAGTGCCCTGTTCCCATACCTTGTTAATCTCATCCGTGAGTATTTTTATGAAAGCATCGTCGAGATTACGCAGAATTCGATTTGAGATACCGTCGAGGCCAGGTGCTAACCGACTATTCAGTTTCATGAGAACCTCCCCCATATCAGCCGTGCTTAAAGTTTCGCCTAAAGACTCCCCGTGTGGACCCTCGTAAGGTAGATAGTCGCCATCACACGAGAGATCAACTGGCAGATAACTTTTCGTGAGGCGTTCGAAAACTTTTTGTTCTGAGTCTTCTTGTTTGGCCATATGGAATATTTTATCTATTGCCCCCCCCCCTCTGGTTGGATTTCGAGTTCGATTCTTTTAACAGGTGCTTCAGTAAGTTCCACATGCCTCCTGTGCACATATGGTCATTGACCGAGTTGCAAACTTTATCCCATTGTTGTCTAGAGAGCGTCTGACACTGTTCCTCAATCTGGTGGTTAAGCTCAGCGATTTGTTTTCCGCAGCATACGGTTCAGTTTCTGTACCTTCCATCTGCGAAGAAGGGCGTTTTTAGCTTCGAGCAGAATGCGGTATACGGCTGTCCATTCTTTAAACCCTAACATCACTACCTATAGACTTGGTAGCTACAGCTACATCCTCCTTGAGCTATGCCACCCAGTGATCGGAGGAATATGGTGACTCCCAGTTCTCACTTTTCTCCACCGTGGTTACACGGAAACGATCCCAATCCGTGAACTGACATTCCCTTGGAGGTCTGCTCTGTATTTCCATCAAAGTGACGAAAATGTAATGATCACTGCCGAGACTTTCGTTGAGATTGTGCCAGGTTGCTGACCCCGAGTTTGCCACGAAGGTTAGGTCTGGGGTAGTGTCCCTGGAGCATGAATTTCCGACTGTAGTAGAGAATGAAGGACCTGTGAGTAGAGTTAGGGTGTACTATGAAGCAGCCTGACAAAGATCTCTACCCTTAGCGTTCGTGTGGTGATATCACCACTTCTGATGTGGGGCAATGAAGTCCCCGGCAATAATGAGTGGGGCCCCAGCTGCCTTTCCTACTGCCCTGGATATTAGCGTCGTGAAGCGCTGTCTGATGTCCTTAGGAGTACTGTAAATGTTCAGGATGAAGAGGCTGTTTCGAAGCTGTCCATTTAGTATATTCTCGACAAACAAGTGCTCAGTCTTACTATGCCTCATGGAAAGATTGTGAACTACGGTGGTAAATTTCGTCGAGACAAAGGTGCAGATACCCCTTGTACCTTGCCCGAATAAGCAGTAGGACATATAGCCCAATAAAATAAACGAGTCCGTCAATGTTTCTTAGAGCAGGATAATCTCCGGCTTCTTAGTATCACACCGAATGAATTGCCGAAGGACCGCCTTCTTACGCAGGGATCCACAACAGTGCCGCTACCAAACTACAATGTTACTATTACTAGTCGGACCCGCCATGATTGCAGCCTTAGCTTGATTTGCTTTGCGGCACATTACGTATACGAGCCTGCTTTCCACCCTTTAGAGTGACCCTAGCTTTCGAGATGCCGATAAAAATGAAGGACCTGCTACTGCCGAACCTGATTACCCACTATAACACGTGAATTCGAGTGTTGCAACCCTCATGCTCAAAATTAAGAACGCTTCGCTAAGGAACTTGAGCATGTTTCTCAATTCGGCCTGAAATTCTTTCATGTCGTTGTTACACTCGTTAAAGTCATATTTAGGATCTTCCAGCCCCTCATTTCGTAAAGGCTGGGACAGAGCTCTCTTCTTTGCGGGACGTTCGTCTGCAGGTGCCTCAGACGGCATCTAAATGGGCACGTAAGCTGTTCCCAATGAGGGAGGCGACTGCGAGGGTGACGACACGGTCGCCAATTTTAGTTCAGCTACCTCTGCTTGAAGACGCTCAAAAGCGCTCCTTAGTAAAGCGTTTTCACGTTCGAGTTGTGCAGTCATAGCCGCGCCATGTTCTGACAGTGCAGACACTTCCCTCGTTACCATGAATGGCGTTCCCTTGACACAGTGGCCCAGAGAGTATCCCTGGCGGACGGCGTTTGTAGTGGAACAGCAGAGGAGTCCTTGGATCGCGAGTATTCTCTGGATCTGAAGCGACCGCTCTAGGATGATGACTGTGACGCTGGTTTTCCAGTGCGCCCTCTCGACAGCGATCTGCTGCGGCTCCGCAGGTGCTCGGTGTGGTCGGCGCTGGGCACTAGGTGCGTCGACGTTCACGTCTTCGTCGACAAACTACATATGGTACTGGAAAGCATTGTCTGCATAGCCTGTCCGCTGTAGCGTGAGGCTCTCCACATAGGGCACACTCGGCGGTGCACACGTGATTCCTGGACGGCGACGCCTCACCATAAATTCTGCAAATCACACCTTCTGATGCCGGGCACAAGTCGTTGCGATGGTCAAGCCTTCCACATGCATAGCACACACCTGTTTTTTTACGGTAAAGCGTGCACCGTAAATAGTTTGCCCACACATCACATAGTTAGGCACTTTCAAGCCGTATATGAGAACGATGACCGTTGTGTTTTTTATGCGCTTGACTTCTGATTCTCTCGAATTTTTTGGTTGAACAATCATACTGTTCAGCTGCTTGTGGTAGAAGTCTAAATCGACGCCTCTGAGGACCCTCTCACACGTGTTGTCTGGGGCAGCCAAGTACGAGCTGACCTCATAGCTAGCCTTTCCGACTGTGATTGCTTCGACTCTTGAATATGCTCGGGCATCTTTTTCAGCTGGTATACTCACGACGAAAATGTGCTGCGTAGGGCTGGGGCCCACAATGTCATCGGCTATCTCGGCCGGGCTATGTTTCGCTGCCAACATCAAAACATGGGCCACTTTCATTTGACTAACAATCTTGATGTTCATGCCTCCCTGGAGTCTGAAGATGAATCTATAGTGCTTCCTTGGTAGACGAGGCAGTCTCGATGCAGTTATGAGACGATTCTTTACGCCAGTGAGTGCACGACATCCACTGGAGATGCCACCACGTTGTATCAAACTTGCATGCGCGTTTTGCTCCGACGCACTGTGTTGCTTGCGCTTCGAAATGACCGTTGTCCAGCCGGGTGGACTTCAGGGGTAATGTCCACCCCTTCTGCTTGAACACTCATAGACATGTTTTTGTTCACAAACGCACGGCTGCACAAGAGGCTGCGCGAGGCGCGGGATGCGTTCGACGTGGCCTGGCGGAATTGTTCCTGAAATTCCACAGTGGGATCACTCACCGAGAAAAGTTTGGTATCGGTGTGATCGGTAGCACAAACTGCATCGGAGGACTAGAAGCTCAGCTACAGGGACAAGAAAGTTGCATCCGAAAACATTTAGTGAAAAAGGAGCCGACGTTCACACAACTGCACTAGTCGGCGCCCCCTGACGGACTTTTCTAGTCAGCATTGAAAAATTAGGATGCGCAAATGTGGTGTGCGTCTGTGCGGCTGGAACCAATTTACTTGTTTGAACGTGTTTCCTCCCCGCACGACTGGGTGTTGTCTGACAGCGTATCGAGGGGTATCGGTTGGAGTAGAATTCTCTCGCGTTTTAAGTGTGCTTGCGCACTGTGTTCGTGCTTTGTGTTCTGCCAGTGCTGATGATTACGAAGATGCGCTATACTCAAACGATGACGGGTGGCTTCGTATCGTGGAGCACTCCCCAGGTATGTACCACATTGCTGCTCTCGGCGCCTTGTTATCGCCGCGTTCGCTGCGTTTTTCGTACCATGTGCGATAAGTGAGCTTTTCTTTACGTGGCGAGCACGTTTGACTGTAGTGTTTTATCAGAGTAACGGCAAAGTTAAGCAAACACAAGCGCGGGCAAGTTTTTTTCTATTGTGTGGAGTGGGAAGCAGGGAGTTCAGGCACGCGCAGCGGGTATTTGGCAGCAGATTTAAGCAGGGTTGCGGCGGCACCCTCCTCGGTCGGCAGTGGTGTTGAAGGGGGCCCTGCTCGCGAGTGACTACTATTTGTGTTTAATATTTCTGGGGTGGTTGTTAGCTCTAGGCTTTGATCATGCCAAGAGCGTATACGCCTATTAATTGTGTGCGGTATTGATTTGAACATGTGTGAGGCAGTTTGATATGCTTTACGTTTCATTTTAAACAGCTACAGTATCTATATACGTTATCAATACTGTCAGAGTTTGAAGTTTAACAACAAATTCTTATCGAATCACCCTTAGTTGACTCGTACTGTACGTAACATTATATTTCTTCCCCAGTGAATTGTTTGTGCATGGTAATATTGTGAGCTATACAGCTGTCTACAGATGTTTTTTACTAACTCATGTTGAAGAAATTTCGCATCTCTTTCATGTATTAGGGTGATGCCAACATAGCGTTTGTTTTTGGAAAAAGTATTTGTAGAATACCAAGAAAACCCACATAACCGTAATTTCACGCCAAATTTCCTGCACAGTATGATGCTTGGGAGTCTTCGATCACATTTTCATTATGTTCTCGAGAAGTGTGTTGCACTTATGTCTTCCTGTACCCTGCTTCTGATCACAAAATTATTTTGTCTTTCTCTTAAAGGTAGTCAAACAGTTCAGCTAAGAACTACCATGTGCCTGGAACGTTTTATGAGCTCACATTTTTATTGTCAAGCGAAAGAAGATAAATAAAACTCAAAATTTGGGCTTGTTGGGGCATTGGGACGACTGAGTACAGCGCTAAGAAACGGGCACACATGAAGAGGACACACGACCCAAGTGTTAACATCCTACATAATATTTATTACCACCGAATTCTCGCCTATATTGACAAAAGAATAAAGTCACTTGACAGGTAGAATGAAAAAAAATAATTTCTTATAAAATACAATTTCTTATCACTGAGCATAAGCGAGATAGTGCTGACGCACTTAGACCCCAGTGATGCGATAGCTTCAGCCTCAATTATATGTCTAGTAAGCTTGTCATACATTCTCTTGATAGTTGTGCATACATTGAATATCGGTGAGCAGCCGCAGTCTTTACAATCAATGGCCAGCCAAATCCCTTTGCCATTTTCGACGTTATTACAATGTGCTATTAATCTATCATTAAGGTGATGGCCCGTCTGTCCAATATACTCTTTACTACGAGAGAGCGGGATACGATAAACAACGGAAATGACGGTGGGAACAAAAACAGCTCGATACTTCTTGTTACAGCATTTGAGGTTTTTGTCGTGGTCGTGAAGGCCACAAAGGCTGGCCAAATTTTTGTCAGCCGAAAAGACAACCTTAACCTATAGCGCTTAGCCAATTTCTTTGGGTTGTGCGGTATCTTGTGATGTTATGGGTATGAGAAATAAGTGCTTTGGTTTCTCGGCAGCATGACTCGCTGTACATCCTGGTTTACAGAGCGAGCCTTCTGCGATCTAAGTTCCGACGTTCAAAGTATAACGTGCTTTCGACAATTGGTCTGACCAATTATGAAAACTTTTGGTGATTTCGTGCTCACGAGATTGGCGTAATGCATGATGGAAACAATGACAGATGATGTCTCTTTTTACCAGTTTGGAGTGAGCCGATTGGCAAAGAAGGACCTGTTTTTTCAAGCGTGGTTTGTATGACCAACATATGCGGTAAGGGTGAAAGTTGAAGAGGACGTCGAGGAACTTTATAGCATTGCTCTCAGGCAACTCGCAAGTAAAAGTAAAGCATTTGAAACACTCAGAAAGTTGCAAAACTATTTTTACCAAACATACCTCATCTGTTACCACGTTGTTAGTTATCAAAACAGGATAGTCCTCGACATCACTCAACAATTTCTTCGTGTTCAATTGATCAAGATATAGGATATTCGATCTGTCAATTATACACAAAAATGCGTCGCTTAAAATGAGTTCTGTGCATGACCCGATACAGAGTCATCGTTTTGAATAATAGGCTTGTCATCCAATGAATTGTAGGTTGACTTGCGGTAAAATATTAAAAGTTCAAGAAACTGAATGATAAAAACACCACTCGGTTTAAAATCTATCAGAGCCTAAGAAATCTATTCAGGTTATACTCTTCACGTTTGACATCGCTTGCAAAAAGCTCGCTTCGTAACCCAGGATGTACAGCGCGTCATGATGCCGAGAAACTAAAGCACTTATTCCTCATATCCATAGCACCACAAGATATCGCACAACCTAAAGAAATTAGCTAGCGTTTTTTGGGCACACAACAAGTTAGCCAGTATTTGTGGCCTTTATGACCGTGACGGAAACCCAAAGTTTGTAATAGGCATCAAACTGTTTTTGTTCCCACGCTCATTTGCGTTGTTTATCGTATTCCGCTTTCTTGCGGTAAAGAGTATATTGAACAGATGGGCCATTGCCTTAATGATAGATTAGGAGGACATTGTAATAACGTGAAGAATAGCCAAGAGAGTTGGCTGACCATACATTGTAAATGCTGCGGCTGCCCACTGATATTCAATGTATGCACAGTTATCAAGAGAATGTTTGACAAGCTTACCAGAGAGATTATTGAGGCTGGGGATATCGCATCACTGGGGTCTAAGTGCGTCAGTATTCCCTCACTTATGCTCAGTGATAAGGAATTGTGTTTTCAAAGAAATCAATTTTTTGTGCTCATCACACATGTTAGGTGACGCTATTCTTCTGGTAATAAAGGCAAGCGTGTGGTGGTAATTAACGGTATATCGAATATTAGCACTTCTGCACCCGTTTTTTAGCGCTATTTTCAGTCGTCAGATCAAGAAGCAAAGTAGTTTTGCAAAAACTTGAAGCATTGAAGTAAATGGTAAATAGGCAGGTTGCAAACGGACGAAGCGAGGCAAGGCAACCATCAGGTGCATTCATTGGCACAATAGCAACGTCTTGATTTGGACGATACGCAAGAGCACCTGCACACTTCGATTTTTTTCACCTATTTACAAATACTTAAGGCCCTGTTCAAGCCCAAGCAGGAGTGGGTATATAAATTTCAGTGACAATAATAAAAAAATCAATAAAAGGTACGAAAAATACAGAATTTTGCAACATAAATGAGGAATGTTATGAATATATAGCAATACAAACATACAACAATTTGCAGCACCAATGAGCTGTAGGTGCATGTTAATAAACATTAGTAAAAATTAACTTCGAGTGTCCACATTGGTACGCTCTATAATCATAAAACCATCAAATTTATTAGGTTTTTAACAGTGAAAACCAGAAGTTGAACGGAATCGAATATTCATTCTGTTGATATTCATTCACGCCAATATTCAGCCATGCTGATGTTCATCATTTGCTTATTTGCTTCTTATTACAGAATGTCTACACCTCACTGGACTTGAAAGGCAAAGGGCTCCGAAATGCAATGAAGATCACCGCAGAGTTTGAAGACTTGTTAGTGGAGGTCCTCGATGTCATTGCTGGTATGACAGCCTTTGTGCAGATATATTATGCATTTATTATGCAATGCGCACCGCACAACCAAAACACATTCGCTGTGCTGGAACCCATCTGCGGGCTAAGATGTGCATCAATATCGCCACAAGGGAAGCGGTTATTCGCAGCTATCAAAAAACCATAGCGAACGAATGAGGCATCTGAAAGAGTTGCTTCTGAATAAATGCTTCATTCAAAATCTGTATTTTTTACTGCCATGCTAAGCACTTCTTAATACTTGGTATGAAATTATTCGCCACTTATATTTTTTGTCCAACCTATATTTCTGTGTATTAAGCTGATGCATGCTTTTTATTGATAGTAAATGCATTTAATTTTAATACATTATTTGAAACATTACTCAACCGTATGAACTAATGTTGCCAAGTGTTGTCACTAGTTTGCATCGTGATTCGGCAAATTGCAAACATTTACTGTGAAAGTTAGTCCACATATTCTACCTTCCTACATGTACAGTAACAAACCTATTAACCTTCTTTGTAGTACACTTTCTAGCTTCGTTTACTACCTCCCAGTAAGTAGTAACAGGGGCTAGTAACCATCATAGTAGTACATTTACTAACTTCATGTTACTACCTTCTTGTAGGTAGTAACTGCAGCTAGTAAAACATTGTAGTAACTTTACTGCTTTATAATTCGCTACCTACAGTTACAACTTAAGTAGTGAATGAAGTGACAGCAATTCACTACCTCAAAGTTAGTAAATAGCGCCACCTTTTGCTTAAGAGTGTAAGGTGATCGTCAAATAGGTCCTTAAAAGAACATATTTTTGTGAACTTCTAAAACGGATTGTAGAACCTCTTCCTATTCTCTCCAGGCTGGACATTAGTGGAGATATACAACCACTTCAGTCAAAGGAACATATTTTGAACACTCGAAAACGAACCTTAGAAGACGTTCTTTTTGGATTGGCATATAAGCCTCGAAGCAGTCTTACGTCAATTTTGTGCTAGCTGAGGAACGGATAGACGAAAGCACCAATGAACGTACCCTTCGCCCCATTCGTCATAATTTTCTCTACGGATAAGCTGTAACTTTTAAAAAGTTACAGTCAATAAAAAGTCCAGTCAATATCCTTACTTGTGAACTTGGGATTAATTTCCCTTTGAAAACGCCTAATACAGCCTGCTCTCACATGGTCTCTTGAAAAGGGTACAGGCATGTAAATTCATTTAGCATAGGCAAACGTGTGCTGCAAAAGTTTGGTGCCGCAAAGTTATTGCTGCACTGGCACCTTCACTCGTTTGTCACTAACTTGTTCATGTTAAAAACTTTGTGAGCTTGAATAGGGCCGCTACGTGGAGCAGATCACTAAGATGAGTAGCCAGACTACTGCCAAAGCAATTTAACTTTGTTAAGCTACAGTGGAGCGTAGTTTGTTTATTTAAAGATACTGCTAGCCTCACATCTGAGGCTGTTGCAGGAAAGGGGGTATGTTCAAGTAGGCGTGTACGTAGTTAAGGTTGAATCAGACAATGCATATATTCTCTATATTAACTAAACAAGGGCTACAAGATGACGGCAGTATTAAACAGCATAATAGAATGAAGATACATATTCAAAAGAACACAGTTTAAGTAGGCACTAATATAAGTTATGTTCGACTAGACAGTACATATGCACTAGGCAACAAATTATACAAGTGCTACAAAAATGACAATATGACATCCAACACACTCAGTGTAAGGCCTGACTAGTGCAGCATATTTAATGAGTAGCGCAATTTCCCCGCAGCAAAAATATACTGAGAAGTGAAACATATTATTATTGTGTAGTTAGGATGTGTGTAGGCATTCAAGCCGGAAGCTACAACTAACCAGCTTCAAAATAACCAGTTAGAAGGCGTATGTTGTGTTGCTCCAGATAGAGATGTCGTGCAGTTACTGCATAATTGTCAAGGTTATCTTCAATGAATAAAAATGACGTTTCATAGAGAAGGTAGCGTAAAATGAGACAAAAGATTTAAAATAGTGAATATTCAATTTTTATTTTTCATCTTACTATCAAGTATTAAGGCAGAATCTTTCAGTTTATTACAAGGTATCTGCTACATGAACATTACCTTGTTGCCACCGTTCAAAAGATGATTTTAAAGATAGAAAAAAACGCTAGGCCTGCACGAAACGCGCTGCACAATCACAGCGAAAGCTATAACAACGAAGTTTTACAGCCTTTTCTGAACACTCTGGGTAACTGTTACAAGCACAGTTTCTGGGTACCCACTACATCATAAATAATCATAATTTTTTGAAGTAGGCCAGCATTCATTGTGCTATCATTCATCATTATTCGGAGACTAGTAATATTGGTTTCACACTTGCTAGGAATTTCGAGCGATTTTTTATGCAGTGACTTACGACGATGAAGAATGATGCCTGAAGGGGGTATGCGCCACAGTTGTTCTTTAGGTGTTTTAAAACGATTTATTTCTCATAATAACATGATTGCTTTCAATATGCCCCCTACCGAAGAACATGGACCCAGTTTTACATGCTGGAAGACGTAAAGCAAGAGCCGTTTACATAGATAAACAGACAAAATATCTGAATACGGCGAGATTTACTGACGCTGCACCATATCAGGCAAATGCAAAAAACATGGTGGCCGTGGTCACAGACCGAAAAGGAAACGTCACAAGTTGTGCCTCCATAGCCCAAGCCTCTACCACAGAAGCGGAGGAGATAGCGATCGCGCTGGCAATTAAGGAGGGCAGGGAGCGAAAAGCCCCAATGACAATAATCACAGACTCGAAGGCTGCATGTAGAAATTACGAAAAAGGTAGACTAGGTATGAAGGCCTTCCAAATTCTAACCAAAGCTCACAAGTACTTCCCAATTGAATACACCCAAACCATTATGTGGGCGCCAGGGCACGAGGGCGTCACTGGGAACCAGTTTGCAGATTAGGCGGCTCGAGGCTTCACAAATTACCGAGCTTCCTTGCACACTGCAATAGAGGATCCAACACCCCTAGACCCTAACTCTGGTGTAATTCTTCAGTATACAGGGACAATAAAAAAGTGTATCCAGCACCGCATAAGAAACTCACAGCAATGGAATCGGTGGCATTACGCAGAATCCAAACAAACACATACACGAACCTACACAGGCTGCATGTATTCTACTCCACAGCATACAGATATATATGTCCGTGGTGTGGGGCCACACCAACTCTGTTTCACATCACGTGGGAGTGTACGCATCACAATGAAGAACACCACAACATGAACAACACAGAAGAACAATGGGAGGCACTGCTGCCCAGCTCAGCCATTGTTGATCAGCGCTGGCTGGTCCAACGGGTAGAGATGATTGCTAGGGCCAGTGGAGCCCT